>NC_134841.1:52222449-52571620 GCF_965363235.1 Mytilus galloprovincialis
GTGTGTCCCAATGCAGACTAGTTCTAGTCCATTTTCTTGTGTCAATCTGTAACTTTCTTATGACGAAGTAAAACCCATTTTTCCAAGCACAAGCTAGTGCTACTATGTTAAAGAAAGTTGCACACAGCGTGTTACTGGGGAAATGAACCGTTGCTTTATACATGTATTTCTGCCTTATGTTTGTAGGTATTTTTCCGTAATCCTTCCAAGCACAAGCTAGTGCTAATGTGTATCGATTATTAGCACATAACAAGTACCTGGAAACATTTTGGACATGGGTGGTACCTTTTGAGTTCTTCTGTATTCCTGTGGTGAAGTTATTTCCGACTCCTCTCCAAGCACAGGCTAGTGCTAATGCTTGTTTATCATTTGCACATAACAAGTACTTGGGAATATATCAGATTGATCTGTAAATCTGTCGACTTTGTCTTCGTCTTCGTCTTGCTTTTCTTTTCCATTATCTCTTGATGCTGTGATGTTAAAAACCTTTGATCTCTCTCCAAGCACAGGCTAGTGCTAATGCTGTATTTTCATAAGCACATAACAAGTACCTGGAAAGATCTCAATGTAATTTTCTCGTCTTCTCTGATGTTATCAAATTTTCATCTGTTTTTTTCTTCTTCCTCTAAGATGCAAATTGCCAATCCCCTCTCCAACCACAGACTAGTGCTAATGTAAATTTATCATTAGCACTTAGTAAGTACCCGAGAAGATCTCAGCTTTATTTTCGACTTTCTTCTTCTGATGAAATGTTGGTTCTGACAATCTTACATCAAGTCTTTGTATTTAAGGGCTAAGGTGTCAACAATTGATAAGTGTCATATCGCATCTCTTCGTTGAGCTTCTGATGTTTTAGAACATATGAGATAGTCGTTGAATATTGATTAGTGGCATAATTGATCAGATGGATGTTTGTATCCCAAGCTAAGTTTTGACGATTTTGAAAGGGAGATAATCACGATAATTTTCATGTATTAATGAATTTATATACGATTTTCTTTGTGAATTGTAATTTTAACAAATGTGATATTTTTTCATTACTATTTGCACACGTGTGTCCCAATGCAGACTAGTTCTAGTCCATTTTCTTGTGTCAATCTGTAACTTTCTTATGACGAAGTAAAACCCATTTTTCCAAGCACAAGCTAGTGCTACTATGTTAAAGAAAGTTGCACACAGCGTTTTCCTGGGGAAATGAACCGTTGCTTTATACATGTATTTCTGCCTTATGTTTGTAGGTATTTTTCCGTAATCCTTCCAAGCACAAGCTAGTGCTAATGTGTATCGATTATTAGCACATAACAAGTACCTGGAAACATTTTGGACATGGGTGGTACCTTTTGAGTTCTTCTGTATTCCTGTGGTGAAGTTATTTCCGACTCCTCTCCAAGCACAGGCTAGTGCTAATGCTTGTTTATCATTTGCACATAACAAGTACTTGGGAATATATCAGATTGATCTGTAAATCTGTCGACTTTGTCTTCGTCTTCGTCTTGCTTTTCTTTTCCATTATCTCTTGATGCTGTGATGTTAAAAACCTTTGATCTCTCTCCAAGCACAGGCTAGTGCTAATGCTGTATTTTCATAAGCACATAACAAGTACCTGGAAAGATCTCAATGTAATTTTCTCGGCTTCTCTGATGTTATCAAATTTTCATCTGTTTTTTTCTTCTTCCTCTAAGATGCAAATTGCCAATCCCCTCTCCAAGCACAGACTAGTGCTAATGTAAATTTATCATTAGCACTTAGTAAGTACCCGGGAAGATCTCAGCTTTATTTTCGACTTTCTTCTTCTGATGAAATGTTGGTTCTGACAATCTTACATCAAGTCTTTGTATTTAAGGGCTAAGGTGTCAACAATTGATAAGTGTCATATCGCATCTCTTCGTTGAGCTTCTGATGTTTTAGAACATATGAGATAGTCGTTGAATATTGATTAGTGGCATAATTGATCAGATGGATGTTTGTATCCCAAGCTAAGTTTTAACGATTTTGAAAGGGAGATAATCACGATAATGTTCATGTATTAATGAATTTATATACGATTTTCTTTGTGAATTGTAATTTTAACAAATGTGATATTTTTTCATTACTATTTGCACACGTGTGTCCCAATGCAGACTAGTTCTAGTCCATTTTCTTGTGTCAATCTGTAACTTTCTTATGACGAAGTAAAACCCATTTTTCCAAGCACAAGCTAGTGCTACTATGTTAAAGAAAGTTGCACACAGCGTGTTCCTGGGGAAATGAACCGTTGCTTTATACATGTATTTCTGCCTTATGTTTGTAGGTATTTTTCCGTAATCCTTCCAAGCACAAGCTAGTGCTAATGTGTATCGATTATTAGCACATAACAAGTACCTGGAAACATTTTGGACATGAGTGGTACCTTTTGAGTTCTTCTGTATTCCTGTGGTGAAGTTATTTCCGACTCCTCTCCAAGCACAAGCTAGTGCTAATGCTTGTTTATCATTTACACATAACAAGTACTTGGGAATATATCAGATTGATCTGTAAATCTGTCGACTTTGTCTTCGTCTTCGTCTTGCTTTTCTTTTCCATTATCTCTTGATGCTGTGATGTTAAAAACCTTTGATCTCTCTCCAAGCACAGGCTAGTGCTAATGCTGTATTTTCATAAGCACATAACAAGTACCTGGAAAGATCTCAATGTAATTTTCTCGGCTTCTCTGATGTTATCAAATTTTCATCTGTTTTTTTCTTCTTCCTCTAAGATGCAAATTGCCAATCCCCTCTCCAAGCACAGACTAGTGCTAATGTAAATTTATCATTAGCACTTAGTAAGTACCCGGGAAGATCTCAGCTTTATTTTCGACTTTCTTCTTCTGATGAAATGTTGGTTCTGACAATCTTACATCAAGTCTTTGAATTTAAGGGCTAAGGTGTCAACAATTGATAAGTGTCATATCGCATCTCTTCGTTGAGCTTCTGATGTTTTAGAACATATGAGATAGTCGTTGAATATTGATTAGTGGCATAATTGATCAGATGGATGTTTGTATCCCAAGCTAAGTTTTGACGATTTTGAAAGGGAGATAATCACGATAATTTTCATGTATTAATGAATTTATATACGATTTTCTTTGTGAATTGTAATTTTAACAAATGTGATATTTTTTCATTACTATTTGCACACGTGTGTCCCAATGCAGACTAGTTCTAGTCCATTTTCTTGTGTCAATCTGTAACTTTCTTATGACGAAGTAAAACCCATATTTCCAAGCACAAGCTAGTGCTACTATGTTAAAGAAAGTTGCACACAGCGTGTTCCTGGGGAAATGAACCGTTGCTTTATACATGTATTTCTGCCTTATGTTTGTAGGTATTTTTCCGTAATCCTTCCAAGCACAAGCTAGTGCTAATGTGTATCGATTATTAGCACATAACAAGTACCTGGAAACATTTTGGACATGGGTGGTACCTTTTGAGTTCTTCTGTATTCCTGTGGTGAAGTTATTTCCGACTCCTCTCCAAGCACAGGCTAGTGCTAATGCTTGTTTATCATTTGCACATAACAAGTAATTGGGAATATATCAGATTGATCTGTAAATCTGTCGACTTTGTCTTCGTCTTCGTCTTGCTTTTCTTTTCCATTATCTCTTGATGCTGTGATGTTAAAAACCTTTGATCTCTCTCCAAGCACAGGCTAGTGCTAATGCTGTATTTTCATAAGCACATAACAAGTACCTGGAAAGATCTCAATGTAATTTTCTCGGCTTCTCTGATGTTATCAAATTTTCATCTGTTTTTTTCTTCTTCCTCTAAGATGCAAATTGCCAATCCCCTCTCCAAGCACAGACTAGTGCTAATGTAAATTTATCATTAGCACTTAGTAAGTACCCGGGAAGATCTCAGCTTTATTTTCGACTTTCTTCTTCTGATGAAATGTTGGTTCTGACAATCTTACATCAAGTCTTTGTATTTAAGGGCTAAGGTGTCAACAATTGATAAGTGTCATATCGCATCTCTTCGTTGAGCTTCTGATGTTTTAGAACATAGACAAGACAAGACAAGACAAATACTTTATTAAAGTCTCACCACTTGTTACATATAAAATATACAGCTATTTAAAACACAAATTAACAACAAGAGCCACTCTATAAAGAGTTAAGAGAGACTATAAAACAATTTTTCTTAAATTATAATACAAATACAACTTAAGTCAACTATCATGAATATAAAATACATTTTCGCTTTATTAAAATTTCATAGCAGATTTTGGCAGTATAAAATACCATATTTTCATTTGTAAAAAGAAAGATAAATTTCTCATTATCAGACATATGTAAAAAATTCTCATCAACAATACTAGCATGGTTAAAAATAACATTACGAATATCTGAATATACAGGACAGTTTAACAAAACATGTTTTTCATCTTCAACGTCATCAGTACAGTTAAAACATAATCTATTTTCAATATCAATATTCTCATAACGACCAGTTTCAATTCTGATGGGTGCTACACCACATCTAAATTTTGCTAAAGCACTCTTGTATCTACCTGGTATATTAAAAATTAAATAATTTTCTACGCCATATACATTTTTGAACATTCTATATGTACGTAATTTATTTTTATCATCTGACATAATCTTGTCATACCATTCTTCCTTAAATTTTGCAAAACATACATTTTCAATATTCTTAACTAAATCCTTGTTCAAAATAGCACCATTGCACAAATATTCCATATCAAGTTCTTTAAACTTATTTTTTACTCTAAAATGCCAATTTTTTACTTTTTTACATGTGTTACCCCATATAAACACTTTTTTATTTACTCTATCATCATTCATTTTATTAAAACGTGTCCAGTTTCTAAAAACACTAGTCCACTGTTTGATTTTACAAGGCATCCAGCCCATATCACCATACAAAGACATATTAGGCGTGTATTTACCTACACCCATGAAAAAACGCATGGCTCTATTTTTAATACTATTTATACATGAAAAATCACGTGTTCCCCATATAGAGGCACCATAATCTATTACAGACCATACAAGTGTATCAAATAATTTTGTAAATGTACAATGTTGAAATCCACCATTAGCTTTACATTTAGATATTAACAGACCCAACGATCTACTGGCGGCTTTAGCAACTGCTTTTGCCATATTATCATAGCTTAAATGCTCAGTAAACAATAAACCTAAATATGTGTATTGGGAAACAATATCAATATTGTTACCATTAAACAAAAATGAAAAATTTGATCTAGATACAGACTGTGTTCTAAAATGTACTATTTTAGATTTTTCTAAGTTAACAGTAAGGTCATTAGTACAACACCATATATTCAAAACATCTAATATTTTTTGTACATCACTCTCATTCTCCGTGATAAAAACAAGATCATCTGCATATAACAACATGCTCACTTTATCATTTTCAATGTCTATACCTATGTTCAATTTCTTGACCTCATCAACAAGATCATTGATATAAATATTAAATAACAAAGGCGAAAGGATACACCCTTGTTTTAGACCACAATTTACGTCAAACCAATCTGTTAAGTTACCATTTACTTTAACACAAGACTGTACATTGTTATAAAGAGAATATAGTGATTTTAACATTTTTGAACTAATACCAAGTGTTTTTAATTTACAAAATAATAAATTTCTATTTATCCAATCGTAAGCTTTTTTGATGTCAATGAATGCCACATATGTTGATTGTTTACGAAGTTTTCTAGTTTCTATAATAGTAGACAATGTACTTAAATGGTCAACAGTACTACGACCTTTTCTAAAACCGTTTTGCTTGTCACAAAGGAAGTCAATATCATCAAGCTTATATGTTAGTCGAGAGTTCAATACTCCACAATACAGTTTGTATGAAACTGGTGCCAAAGTTATACCACGGTACGACAAGGGATCCCTCGGATCTGATGTTGAGCTTTTTGAAATAGGCGTTATAATCCCTTTTGACCACATTGCTGGAACTTTACCAGAGTCAAAACAAATATTGAAAACTCTAGTTAGTGCATTTAACATAGTTTGGTTCTTATACAATTCAACTGGTATTTCGTCATATCCAGGTGATTTACCATTTTTGGAACATTTTAAAACATTAAATACTTCTTCCACAGATATTTCACAATCTAACATATCATCATATAAAACATCTACATCAATTTCACATATATTTACATCACTATCATCATTTCTATTAAACATATTAGAGAAACACACTTCCATTTATTTAAAACTTCATCTTTATCACTAGAAATATGACCATTATCTAATTTTACTTCCATAGGAATATGATTTTGGCGCTCACTACCTACACCAATTTTTCCAATTTTTCGTCAAAAACTCTTTTGGGTTTCCACACGAATTACTCAATTCTTCCTGCATAGAGTACCAATATTGGCGTTTTGCCTTTTGGACCGCTTTATCAAATAGTTTCCTTTTATTAACAAATACTTGTCGAAAAAACTTTTTCTGATTTTGAATTTTACACTTAATCCATATTTTTTCGGATGCACAAACGTCGTTCCATAATTCAGTTAACTCCTCACTCCACCAAGGTTTCTTACATCTTCTTCTTTTATTATTTACCCCGTCGGATAAGACAATCACTTTAGATGATAATTTTGTAGACATTTCCGTTTTAATAACATTCACAAATGCATCATACATGTTGTTAATCTTGTCTTGTGTTACATTTAAAATTTCCAAATTTTGAATAATAATATTAATTTCATTCAGAGCAGCTTCCGAACTGAGCCAGTCTTCTGGTATATTTTTGATGTCATATTTGGTTTTAGTTTTACGATTGATTTTTGGTTGCGCAGCATTTTTAATATTTTCAACGTTATTTCCCAAGTAAGTAGAGAGTGATCTGGGATAATTTTCTGAAGGTCAAATTTACCATTAGCACATATTTGCTCTATAATTAAACTAGTTCTTGAAACTTTAAATTTGTTGAAAATATCCAGCATTTCGTACGGTAATAGAAAAATATGACTCGTCATCATCCTCACTTACCTCATCAATAACTGATATAAGAAAACGTATCAACACAGTTGAACGAAATGCAAAAACGAATGAGACCAACATACAAAAATCATATGCCAAAATTGTATCTGAAATGCAATCTGACGAATTTCTACGCTCGAACATAGGCAAATCAAAAACACACGAATCAGTCTCAGATGTATTACAAAAATCACCGGAAATAAAGGAACCCGAAGTTGAAGCGTCATTTGTTAAAAGGACAACACTTGCACCAAAGAACCCTGAAAACGAAATCGACTCTACACAAAAGATTGATGTACACTTTCCAAGATCCGTATGTAATCCCCAAACTTCCGAATTTAAAGGTGTATCAAGAAACAAGAAGAGAATATCCCGATTTGATGTTGGCGGAATCGATAAACGAACTTCATCCGAAAATGCAATGCGTTCATTTTTAGACAGTCGGAACATTAAGGTGACTTTCCTACGATATTTTGACAAACAGTACAGACGGAGTGCATCTGCTCATCTGAATGTCGCAGCTGAAGATGAAGCTCTGATAAAGAACCCTGAATTCTGGCCAAAGGGCATTTTTGTTAAACCATGGTTGCCATGGGAGCAATTTGCAGCAGAACATTCAATTCCGGTACCTGACAACAAAAATCATGGATACGACTAGTTTAAATTTCATGTGTTGGAATTGTAGAGGAATCTTTTCTAGCATTCCGTATCTCTCAGAAGTCTTACGTAATAATGATGTTGACATTTGTGCTCTGTCTGAGCATTGGCTTCGATCATATCAATTGCATATACTTGACTCAATAGATAGTAACTTTGTGTCTATCTCGAAAGGCGTGGACGAATCAAATATTGAATCCTTACGAGTAAATGAAAGATCAGGAGTAGCATTCTTAGTCTCGAAAGTCATTTATCCATATACGTCGGTGATAGACTGTAACAACTCTAGATTCCTTGGTATTGAAGTTAATATTCCAAATTGTGAAACATTTTTTGCCTTTTGTGCGTACTTACCTGCATCTTCTCACTCAATTGATTTCTTTCGTGAACATGTCGAATATATGTTTGAACTATATACTACTTATCAGGAAATTGGGACAGTACTTAGTTTTATTGGGTGACTTTAATACGAAAATCAATGGACCAAGATACATGTTTTCATCAGACCAAAGAAGTGATTTTTTCCGTTCACTTATGATTGAACATAACCTAGTGTCTGTAAATATGGAGGCGATTTGCACAGGACCCGTTTGTACGTTTCAGTCGCATCATGGAGGTCCGGCTACCGGAATAGATCATATTATAATTAACGTTGACAACATTGAAAACATTCGGAAAGCGAGTGTCTTAGACAATCATACTTTTTGTATCTCTGATCACCATCCAGTACTATGTACGTTCGAATTTCATGGAAAGGGAGCTAACTTACAACCTCCAGTGTTTGTAAATCGTCCAAAAGTGGCATGGGACCGTGCGCGAAATAAAGGCGCAGTAACAGACTATTCTTATACAGTATCTCAAAAACTGTGGACTTTAGAGTATCCTAGTGGTCAAATTAACGAAACAACGATTGAAAGTTATTACGATGAAATTATCAATTCTATAAAAACTGCTGAGATTGAAACTTTACCACACATCAGTTATAAAGGTTACATGAAACCATACTGGAATAACAACCTGACTTTTTTACGTAACAACATGAGATCCGCTCGAAAAGAATGGATAAATCAATGTCATTGCCATGACAGCAATTGTAATGCATTTGTGACATATAAAAATTCAAAAAGACTTTTTCGTGCTGCACTTCGAAAAGCATTTGATGAGTTTGAAAGTTCAACTGCACGCAGGTTAGAAAAAGAAATCGATATAGATCAAAAACATGCATGGACCATTTTAAACAGACGAAAGAAGAAGTCTTCCGGATGCATGTCGCTTAAGAAAGATGGCATTCTCTACACTGATTCTGACGATATATGCGATATTTGGTATGAACATTTTTGCACTGTTTTTTCGCCTACAAACTACAAAGATTGTAATCGTCAAAATGAAATTTCTGAGAAAGTGAAGGCTATCAGAAATAGAGCTACTAAAGACACTTCAGCCAATTGGATTACTTTTGAATTTTCGGAAGTACATGACATATGTAATAAGCTAAAATGTAACAAAGCATGTGGTCATGATGACATTGCTTACGAACACCTGCGTTTCGGTGGCAAACTGTTAATGAAACACTTATGTTATTTATTCAATCTGATTCTGCAATATGCCTACGTACCAAAAGAATGGCACAAAAGTATGATTATCCTCCTATATAAAGGTAATAACAAAAGCCGAACTGATACAAATTCATATCGGGGAATTTCGTTAGTACCAAGTATTACAAAAGTATTCGAAAAACGAACCGACATCAAGCTCTCCAGCATACGAACAGATTTTCCAAACGGACAGCAAGTAGCGTATCAAAAGCTCTTAAGCAGCCTCAATGCGTCTTTTAATCTTCAAGAAGTAACTCTTCATCATATTGAAAAGAATGGGACTATTTATATTGTTTTACTAGACAGCACGAAAGCTTTTGATACTGTTCCGCATGATGGACTTTGTTTAAAACTGCACGAGTATGGAGCTCATGGTAAACTTTGGCTTTTGCTTGATAGTATGTACACTAATCTGTATGGTGCCGTGTCTGCAAATGGTAAATTGTCTAAATGGTTTGAACTAAAGCGTGGTATTCGCCAAGGAAGTTCCTTGTCAGCTAAACTGTACTTGATCTTTATAAATGACCTTATAAACGAACTAGAATCTTCAAAAGAAGGTGCATTCTTTCATGATCTTAATGCTAGCTCTCCAGTTCAGGCAGACGATATTGCTATTATTGCTACAAACTGCGTTTCGACACAACGGTTGGTAACAATATGTGAGAACTATAGTAACATGTGGGGTTTCACGTTTTCACCAGCAAAAAGCAAATTATTACAATTCGGTAAACGCAGAACTTCTACTCCAACATATCTATATCAAGAACCGATTAACTATGTAACTTCTGCTCGACATATTGGTATTCAACTAGATACATCTTTAAAAACAATGGACAGAACTCTTAAAGCTTGTCGTACCTTGCGCTCGACAACGACATCAGTTATACGCCTTGGAATACACCCAGCCATTGTAAATCCAATTGTATGCGCAAAGATTATACGTCAGCTCTGCTATCCGAAAGCACTATACGGTTGTGAACTCTGGGGAAAACTTATCTGCACTGAAATACTGATGCTTGAAAGAACTCACCACTATATTTGTAAATTTATACAAGGTTTACCAAGAAGAACAAGAAGCGACATGTGTGTGTCATTGTTAGGATGGCTTTCATTTGAAAGTTTTATATGTGAACGAAAACTGTTGTTTTTTGGAAGAACATGCCGCCTTCCATACTCAGCTGTCTCATTCCGTATTCTTCTCCGTAGACTCATTGATGCTAGATATAATCAATATGACACCAGATCAGGTTTCGCTTGTGACATTATTGAAATACTCACAAAATATGGTTTATCGAAATATCTAGATCAGTTTCTCAATGATGGACAATTCCCAAGTTCGGCAATTTGGAAATCGGTAGTCAAGCAGACATGGGGTAATCGTAATCAGTAATCGTAATCAGCTGTAATCAATTACATTTTCCAGTGTAATCCTATGTAATCAGTAATCATGCAATTTCTGATTACATGTAATCGTAATGTAATCAATTACATGGCAAAAAACAGGTGTAATTGTGATTACTTTTAGATTACTTTAAGATTACATTCATATGATTACTTGCTGATTACAAATCTTGTATATATATGAAAATAATTTTGATAATACAAAATGAAAATCAGAAAATGTAAAGCTTGAATGAAAAATCATGAAACTAGTATTCCCAATGATGGGACCTTGTTTAATGTGATAAATTGTATAACAAGTTTGTATAACCAAGTGTTTTATTTTGTTAACAGTTTACTAAAGAAAATTGCCTCTCCAATATTTCTTTGTGAGATTGAGCTCTTATGATACAAGAATATGCCTTGAAAGCATTTATTTTCTTTGATTGAAAACTTCTGATATTAACTCCAATCTCATAAAAGTTTACCCAATATTTTTACATAACTACATTGAAATTCAAATGCAGAAAACATTTAGTTCCTATTTGACTTTGATGGTCGACATAAATAAATGAGCTCACTTAATTCAAAATGGAAGTTAAAACCAGATTTCATTTATTGA
Source organism: Mytilus galloprovincialis (assembly GCF_965363235.1). Classification (NCBI taxonomy): domain Eukaryota; kingdom Metazoa; phylum Mollusca; class Bivalvia; order Mytilida; family Mytilidae; genus Mytilus; species Mytilus galloprovincialis. Next base: position 52,233,716 of record NC_134841.1, read on the forward strand.
TTTTTTTTTAGTTTTCCATGAATTTGTGTATAATATGTGCTTTCTAATTTTTATTCTTTATTAACTTTGAGTCTAATGGCTCATCAGTATAAACAAGTACATGTTCAGTATATACATATGACATAATATTACAAACAATATGCATAGTAAACAATAGGTGATGTTAGAAGTTTCATCAATACAAAATATCTTTTATTACTCTAAACTGTTTCTTAATTTAAAGAGAAATGTATATACTTTCCAAGTTACAAAGCTGTTTTGTGCTTTCACCTGACAATAATTCTATTAATTCTATTAAAAATTAAAAAAAATTCAAAGAAATAATGACAATCAAGCACTTTTAACTTTATTGATATTGTTATAAAGACAATAATGACATCAAGCACTTTTAACTTTATTGATATTGTTATAAAAACAATAAAAATGCCCAAGCTCACCTTTTGTTTGTTAAAAATTAGGAAGTGGTGATTAACACCTGTAAAAACATTCATGGATGTGTCAATTATGTCCCAACAGACAATAAAACTATACTTAATTAATTTTTCCTTATTTGTTCAAGTTTTTTGTTAAGTGGGGAGTTGGTTAAAATTTGTGGAAAAAAATCAAGTTATATCTTTTACATAGAGAAATGACACTTGTCTATAGCTATTTTATCAAATACACATGTTACACTGTACTTGTCTTAATTCTTTTAAATAAGATGAATAAATTAAGGCTTTACAAAAATCACCAAAATTAGCTTTTTTGTGAGGATAAAAAGTTATAAAAAAACTTTGTTATTGCAATATACAATGTAATCATAAGTAATCTAAAGTAATCATGATTACTTTAAAGAAAAGTAATCTAAAGTAATCATGATTACTTTAAAGAAAAGTAATCTAATGTAATCGATTACATATGAAATAGGGTGTAATTGTAATGTAATCGATTACATTTTATTAGCAAAGTAATTGTAATTTAATCGATTACATTTTAAAGTAATCAACCCCATCCCTGTAGTCAAGACGTCAATTTACCAGGTTGAGGTAGTAAAGTGGCATCATCGTATGGCAGTGGATCCTGATTTTGTTGTTTTCAAAGACATTCACTCGTTTTGTGTACCGCATGCGGCGTGGAGAGTAGCACTACGTCACCCACTGATGCGCAGACAGGCCCATTTTGTAACAACAACGTTCTGTCTTATACGCGAGAACTTACAAAACAACAGAATACTGTGCGATAAATGTGGTAAACTTTTTGATGATCCTTGTACTCATGCGATACTTTCATGTGACTATACAGATGATGCTCGAGATCAATTTTGGAGGAGTGTTAACGTTATAGACATAAACCCGATTTCATTTAGTGTTCACTTAGGAAATATGACTGACAATAAATTGCTTAATTGTATTCTTGCCTGTGACACCGATTTTGATCTACAGAATAAAGAACGTGAACAGTTTAACTTCACGTGTGTGAACTTTATCTACAATTCTTGTAAATTGTTACAGAACCGCAACTGCTGCTAGAAGTACATAAACTATCTTCAAACTGTAATGAACATATGTAAATAATTGAACTTTTCGTCGTGATCTCGTCTTTATTGACTGTCTCTGTGTAAATCATAACTTGTGTTGTTTGTATATGATTAATTGTAATTGTCTTTGCTTTGTTTCATACTCTCCAATAGGAGGCAAATAAATTATATATATACACGAACATCTGTAAGAAATTCACAAAAAACCTTCCCATAATTGTTACACTGAAAGTCTACAACATGTCTGTCAGGAAGATTATCAATACCAGTGATTGAATCCACAAAGTCCGAACATCGGCTATTCCAGTCACCACACATATAGAAGGGGTTTCCTTGAGGAACAGTATATACTTTAGACATTAAGTTGTCAAAAAATTCATGAACGTTAACTGCACGTGTGGAATTTTCAGGAGGAAGGTAAACAACACATACATAAAGAACGTTATTTGCATTGGTTTTATTCTCAAGTTTAATCCATAAAATTCCCTCAGTGTCATTATCTGCAATTGTAACATCAAATTCATTGCATATGCTATTTCGTATTAAAATTCCAACACCACCCGATCCGGATTTTGCTCGGACATGAATATGTTTACGATTAAGACCAAACCACTGATAACCTTCAACGCTAATAACTTTATCTCCAGTAAGATGCGTCTCCGCTAGTCCAAGTATATCCAAATTATAATGTTTTACACATGAGATTAAAAACATATATTTATCGCTATTTACATCAGACTTCCAACCATTAATATTCCAAAATCCGCAATTTACCTATTTATGCCCACCACGGCTATTCTGATTTTGACCTCCGTTCTGACCTCTGTAATTTCCTCGACCCCGACCGTTCAAATTCCTTTCTGACTGATTATGGTTATGAGAGTTTGTATTGCAATTATCATTGGTAGATTGTCCATTTCTATATGTTGACCTTTGATCCGTGTTATGGCTATTTCCACCTCTAGTGTTTCCACGCCCACGATCATTTCGTCTGTAATAGCCACGATTACCACTCACATTGTTGATTATCGTATCGTCTCGGTCACCGCGTCTTTGTGTATTGGAGTCGGTGTCACGTGTACTTTTACCGTGTCTAGTCCTTACCACTGATCCTCTGATCTCAAGTTTGTCATTACCAATTGCGTTGACTATACTTCTCAAGTTAGAGTTCAATAGGCGTTGTGCGCTTGGAATGGCATTATTGATATAGACATCTTTATAGATACGAGTGTTTCTTAATTCACGCTTTTTCTCCATTACCTTTTGTTTATCATCCTTATTTTGTAACTTAACTATAACAATTCCGTGTTTACCTGTGTGATTATTCTTTTTTCGCTCTACAGCGGCAACTTGTATACTATTTAAGTGTAATCCAACTTTGATTAAATCGTCAACTTTACAAGCAATATTTTCTTTTTCTGTTTCTGGAAGATTTTTGATCACCAATGAGAGATTGTCTTCACTGATCACTTGAGTTTGCTTTTTATTTTGTTTAACCACATCTGAATATGATTGTTCTAAGGATACGACTTTTTCGGACACTGTTTTTAATTCTGTTTTAAATTCTTCTCTAACTTTTTTCATTTCTTCAGACACTTTTTGGTCGAACATATTCGCCACTTGTTTTGGAATGTTAGTTTCAATATCACCCATCCGTTTAGTTAAGATGTCACAAAATTTATTCATGCTATTGAGATAGTCGTTGAATATTGATTAGTGGCATAATTGATCAGATGGATGTTTGTATCCCAAGCTAAGTTTTGACGATTTTGAAAGGGAGATAATCACGATAATTTTCATGTATTAATGAATTTATATACGATTTTCTTTGTGAATTGTAATTTTAACAAATGTGATATTTTTTCGTTACTATTTGCACACGTGTGTCCCAATGCAGACTAGTTCTAGTTCATTTTCTTGTGTCAATCTGTAACTTTCTTATGACGAAGTAAAACCCATTTTTCCAAGCACAAGCTAGTGCTACTATGTTAAAGAAAGTTGCACACAGCGTGTTCCTGGGGAAATGAACCGTTGCTTTATACATGTATTTCTGCCTTATGTTTGTAGGTATTTTTCCGTAATCCTTCCAAGCACAAGCTAGTGCTAATGTGTATCGATTATTAGCACATAACAAGTACCTGGAAACATTTTGGACATGGGTGGTACCTTTTGAGTCCTTCTGTATTCCTGTGGTGAAGTTATTTCCGACTCCTCTCCAAGCACAGGCTAGTGCTAATGCTTGTTTATCATTTGCACATAACAAGTACTTGGGAAGATATCAGATTGATCTGTAAATCTGTCGACTTTGTCTTCGTCTTCGTCTTGCTTTTCTTTTCCATTATCTCTTGATGCTGTGATGTTAAACCTTTGATCTCTCTCCAAGCACAGGCTAGTGCTAATGCTGTATTTTCATAAGCACATAACAAGTACCTGGAAAGATCTCAATGTAATTTTCTCGGCTTCTCTGATGTTATCAAATGTTCATCTGTGTTTTTCTTCTTCCTCTAAGATGCAAATTGCCAATCCCCTCTCCAAGCACAGACTAGTGCTAATGTAAATTTATCATTAGCACTTAGTAAGTACCCGGGAAGATCTCAGCTTTATTTTCGACTTTCTTCTTCTGATGAAATGTTGGTTCTGACAATCTTACATCAAGTCTTTGTATTTAAGGGCTAAGGTGTCAACAATTGATAAGTGTCATATCGCATCTCTTCGTTGAGCTTCTGGTGTTTTAGAACATATGAGATAGTCGTTGAATATTGATTAGTGGCATAATTGATCAGATGGATGTTTGTATCCCAAGCTAAGTTTTGACGATTTTGAAAGGGAGATAATCACGATAATTTTCATGTATTAATGAATTTATATACGATTTGCTTTGTGAATTGTAATTTTAACAAATGTGATATTTTTTCGTTACTATTTGCTCACGTGTGTCCCAATGCAGACTAGTTCTAGTTCATTTTCTTGTGTCAATCTGTAACTTTCTTATGACGAAGTAAAACCCATTTTTCCAAGCACAAGCTAGTGCTACTATGTTAAAGAAAGTTGCACACAGCGTGTTCCTGGGGAAATGAACCGTTGCTTTATAGATGTATTTCTGTCTTATGTTTGTAGGTATTTTTCCGTAATCCTTTCAAGCACAAGCTAGTGCTAATGTGTATCGATTATTAGCACATAACAAGTACCTGGAAACATTTTGGATATGGGTGGTACCTTTTGAGTTCTTCTGTATTCCTGTGGTGAAGTTATTTCCGACTCCTCTCCAAGCACAGGCTAGTGCTAATGCTTGTTTATCATTTGCACATAACAAGTACTTGCCAATGGGAAGATATCAGATTAATCTGTAAATCTGTCGACTTTGTCTTCGTCTTCGTCTTGCTTTTCTTTTCCATTATCTCTTGATGCTGTGATGTTAAACCTTTGATCTCTCTCCAAGCACAGGCTAGTGCTAATGCTGTATTTTCATAAGCACATAACAAGTAACTGGAAAGATCTCAATGTAATTTTCTCGGCTTCTCTGATGTTATCAAATTTTCATCTGTTTTTTTTCTTCTTCCTCTAAGATGCAAATTGCCAATCCCCTCTCTAAGCACAGACTAGTGCTAATGTAAATTTATCATTAGCACTTAGTAAGTACCCGGGAAGATCTCAGCTTTATTTTCGACTTTCTTCTTCTGATGAAATGTTGGTTCTGACAATCTTACATCAAGTCTTTGTATTTAAGGGCTAAGGTGTCAACAATTGATAAGTGTCATATCGCATCTCTTCGTTGAGCTTCTGGTGTTTTAGAACATATGAGATAGTCGTTGAATATTGATTAGTGGCATAATTGATCAGATGGATGTTTGTATCCCAAGCTAAGTTTTGACGATTTTGAAAGGGAGATAATCACGATAATTTTCACATATTAATGAATTTATTTCCGATTTTCTTTGTAAATTGAAATTTTAACAAATGTGATATATTTTCGTTACTATTTGCACACGTGTGTCCCAATGCAGACTAGTTCTAGTTCATTTTCTTGTGTCAATCTGTAACTTTCTTATGACGAAGTAAAGCCCATTTTTCCAAGCACAAGCTAGTGCTACTATGTTAAAGAAAGTTGCACACAGCGTGTTCCTGGGAAAATGAACCGTTGCTTTATACATGTATTTCTGCCTTATGTTTGTAGGTATTTTTCCGTAATCCTTCCAAGCACAAGCTAGTGCTAATGTGTATCGATTATTAGCACATAACAAGTACCTGGAAACATTTTGGACATGCGTGATACCTTTTGAGTTCTTCTGTATTTCTGTGGGAAGTTATTTCCGACTCCTCTCCAAGCACAGGCTAGTGCTAATGCTTGTTTATCATTTGCACATAACAAGTACTTGGGAAGAAATCAGATTGATCTGTAAATCTGTCGAATTTGTCTTTGTCTTCGTCTTGCTTTTCTTTTCCATTATCTCTTGATGTTGTGATGTTAAACCTTTGATCTCTCTCCAAGCACAGGCTAGTGCTAATGCTGTATTTTCATAAGCACATAACAAGTACCTGGAAAGATCTCAATGTAGTTTTCTCGGCTTCTCTGATGTTTTCAAATTTTCATCTGTTTTTTTCTTCTTCCTCCAAGATGCAAATTGCCAATCCCCTCTCCAAGCACAGACTAGTGCTAATGTACATTTATCATTAGCACTTAGTAAGTACCCGGGAAGATCTCAGCTTTATTTTTGACTTTCTTCTTCTGGTGAAATGTTGGTTCTGACAATCTTACATCAAGTCTTTGTATTTAAAAGCTAAGGCGTCAACAATCGATAAGTGTCATATCGCATCTCTTCGTTGAGCTTCTGATGTTTTAGAACATATGAGATAGTCGTTGAGTATTGATTAGTGTCATAATTGATCAGATCGATCAGATCGATGTTTGTATCCCAAGCTAAGTTTTGACGATTTTGAAAGGGAGATAATCACGATAATTTTCACATATTAATGAATTTATTTCCGATTTTCTTTGTAAATTGAAATTTTAACAAATGTGATATATTTTCGTTACTATTTGCACACGTGTGTCCCAATGCAGACTAGTTCTAGTTCATTTTCTTGTGTCAATCTGTAACTTTCTTATGACGAAGTAAAGCCCATTTTTCCAAGCACAAGCTAGTGCTACTATGTTAAAGAAAGTTGCACACAGCGTGTTCCTGGGAAAATGAACCGTTGCTTTATACATGTATTTCTGCCTTATGTTTGTAGGTATTTTTCCGTAATCCTTCCAAGCACAAGCTAGTGCTAATGTGTATCGATTATTAGCACATAACAAGTACCTGGAAACATTTTGGACATGCGTGATACCTTTTGAGTTCTTCTGTATTTCTGTGGGAAGTTATTTCCGACTCCTCTCCAAGCACAGGCTAGTGCTAATGCTTGTTTATCATTTGCACATAACAAGTACTTGGGAAGAAATCAGATTGATCTGTAAATCTGTCGAATTTGTCTTTGTCTTCGTCTTGCTTTTCTTTTCCATTATCTCTTGATGTTGTGATGTTAAACCTTTGATCTCTCTCCAAGCACAGGCTAGTGCTAATGCTGTATTTTCATAAGCACATAACAAGTACCTGGAAAGATCTCAATGTAGTTTTCTCGGCTTCTCTGATGTTTTCAAATTTTCATCTGTTTTTTTCTTCTTCCTCCAAGATGCAAATTGCCAATCCCCTCTCCAAGCACAGACTAGTGCTAATGTACATTTATCATTAGCACTTAGTAAGTACCCGGGAAGATCTCAGCTTTATTTTTGACTTTCTTCTTCTGGTGAAATGTTGGTTCTGACAATCTTACATCAAGTCTTTGTATTTAAAAGCTAAGGCGTCAACAATCGATAAGTGTCATATCGCATCTCTTCGTTGAGCTTCTGATGTTTTAGAACATATGAGATAGTCGTTGAGTATTGATTAGTGTCATAATTGATCAGATCGATCAGATCGATGTTTGTATCCCAAGCTAAGTTTTGACGATTTTGAAAGGGAGATAATCACGATAATTTTCACATATTAATGAATTTATTTCCGATTTTCTTTGTAAATTGAAATTTTAACAAATGTGATATATTTTCGTTACTATTTGCACACGTGTGTCCCAATGCAGACTAGTTCTAGTTCATTTTCTTGTGTCAATCTGTAACTTTCTTATGACGAAGTAAAGCCCATTTTTCCAAGCACAAGCTAGTGCTACTATGTTAAAGAAAGTTGCACACAGCGTGTTCCTGGGAAAATGAACCGTTGCTTTATACACGTATTTCTGCCTTATGTTTGTAGGTATTTTTCCGTAATCCTTCCAAGCACAAGCTAGTGCTAATGTTTATCGATCATTAGCACATAACAAGTACCTGGAAACATTTTGGACATGGGTGGTACCTTTTGAGTTCTTGTGTATTTCTGTGGTGAAGTTATTTCCGACTCCTCTCCAAGCACAGGCTAGTGCTAATGCTTGTTTATCATTTGCTCATAACAAGTACTTGGGAAGATATCAGATTGATCTGTAAATCTGTCGACTATGTCTTCGTCTTCGTCTTGCTTTTCTTTTCCATTATCTCTTGATGTTGTGATGTTAAACCTTTGATCTCTCTCCAAGCACAGGCTAGTGCTAATGCTGTATTTTCATAAGCACATAACAAGTACCTGGAAAGATCTCAATGTAATTTTCTCGGCTTCTCTGATGTTATCAAATTTTCATCTGTTTTTTTCTTCTTCCTCCAAGATGCAAACTGCCAATCCCCTCACTAGTGCTAATGTACATTTATAATTAGCACTTAGTAAGTACCCGGGAAGATCTTAGCTTTATTTTTGACTTTCTTCTTCTGATGAAATCAGTGTTGGTTCTGACAATCTTACATCAAGTCTTTGTATTTAAAGGCTAAGGTGTCAACAATTGATAAGTGTCATATCGCATCATTTCGTTGAGCTTCTGATGTTTTAGAACATATGAGATAGTCGTTGAATATTGATTAGTGTCATAATTGATCAGATCGATGTTTGTATCCCAAGCTAAGTTTTGACGATTTTGAAAGGGAGATAATCACGATAATTTTCACATATTAATGAATTTATTTCCGATTTTCTTTGTAAATTGAAATTTTAACAAATGTGATATTTTTTCGTTACTATTTGCACACGTGTGTCCCAATGCAGACTAGTTCTAGTTCATTTTCTTGTGTCAATCTGTAACTTTCTTATGACGAAGTAAAGCCCATTTTTCCAAGCACAAGCTAGTGCTACTATGTTAAAGAAAGTTGCACACAGCGTGTTCCTGGGAAAATGAACCGTTGCTTTATACATGTATTTCTGCCTTATGTTTGTAGGTATTTTTCCGTAATCCTTCAAAGCACAAGCTAGTGCTAATGTGTATCGATTATTAGCACATAACAAGTACCTGGAAACATTTTGGACATGCGTGATACCTTTTGAGTTCTTCTGTATTTCTGTGGGAAGTTATTTCCGACTCCTCTCCAAGCACAGGCTAGTGCTAATGCTTGTTTATCATTTGCACATAACAAGTACTTGGGAAGATATCAGATTGATCTGTAAATCTGTCGACTTTGTCTTCATCTTCGTCTTGCTTTTCTTTTCCATTATCTCTTGATGTTGTGATGTTAAACCTTTGATCTCTCTCCAAGCACAGGCTAGTGCTAATGCTGTATTTTCATAAGCACATAACAAGTACCTGGAAAGATCTCAATGTAATTTTCTCGGCTTCTCTGATGTTATCAAATTTTCATCTGTTTTTTTCTTCTTCCTCTAAGATGCAAATTGCCAATCCCCTCTCCAAGCACAGACTAGTGCTAATGTACATTTATCATTAGCACTATGTAAGTACCCTGGAAGATCTCAGCTTTATTTTTGACTTTCTTCTTCTGATGAAATGTTGGTTCTGACAATCTTACATCAAGTCTTTGTATTTAAAGGCTAAGGTGTCAACAATTGATAAGTGTCATATCGCATCTCTTCGTTGAGCTTCTGATGTTTTAGAACATATGAGATAGTCGTTGAATATTGATTAGTGTCATAATTGATCAGATCGATGTTTGTATCCCAAGCTAAGTTTTGACGATTTTGAAAGGGAGATAATCACGATAATTTTCACATATTAATGAATTTATTTACGATTTTCTTTGTAAATTGAAATTTTAACAAATGTGATATTTTTTCGTTACTATTTGCACACGTGTGTCCCAATGCAGACTAGTTCTAGTTCATTTTCTTGTGTCAATCTGTAACTTTCTTATGACGAAGTAAAGCCCATTTTTCCAAGCACAAGCTAGTGCTACTATGTTAAAGAAAGTTGCACACAGCGTGTTCCTGGGAAAATGAACCGTTGCTTTATACATGTCTTTCTGCCTTATGTTTGTAGGTACTTTTCCGTAATCCTTCCAAGCACAAGCTAGTGCTAATGTGTATCGATTATTAGCACATAACAAGTACCTGGAAACATTTTGGACATGGGTGGTACCTTTTGAGTTATTGTGTATTTCTGTGGTGAAGTTATTTCCGACTCCTCTCCAAGCACAGGCTAGTGCTAATACATGTTGATCATTTGCACATAACAAGTACTTGGGAAAATACAGATTGATCTGTAAATCTGTCGACTTTGTCTTTGTCTTCGTCTTGCTTTTCTTTTTCATTATCTCTTGATGTTGTGATGTTAAACCTTTGATCTCTCTCCAAGCACAGGCTAGTGCTAATGCTGTATTTTCATCAGCACATAACAAGTACCTGGAAAGATATCAATGTAATTTTCTCGGCTTCTCTGATGTTATCAAATTTTCATCTGTTTTTTTCTTCTTCCTCTAAGATGCAAATTGCCAATCCCCTCTCCAAGCACAGACTAGTGCTAATATACATTTATCATTAGCACTTAGTAAGTACCGGGGAAGATCTCAGCTTTATTTTTGACTTTCTTCTTCTGATGAAATCAGTGTTGTTTCTGACAATCTTACATCAAGTCTTTGTATTTAAAGACTAAGGTGTCAACAATTGATAAGTGTCATATCGCATCTCTTCGTTGAGCTTCTGATGTTTTAGAACATATGAGATAGTCGTTGAATATTGATTAGTGTCATAATTGATCAGATGGATGTTTGTATCCCAAGCTAAGTTTTGACGATTTTGAAAGGGAGATAATGACGATAATTTTCACATATTAATGAATTTATTTACGATTTTCTTTGTAAATTGAAATTTTAACAAATGTGATATTTTTTCGTTACTATTTGCACACGTGTGTCCCAATGCAGACTAGTTCTAGTTCATTTTCTTGTGTCAATCTGTAACTTTCTTATGACGAAGTAAAGCCCATTTTTCCAAGCACAAGCTAGTGCTAATTTGTTAAAGAAAGTTGCACACAGCGTGTTCCTTGGAAAATGAACCGTTGCTTTGTACATGTATTTCTGCCTTATGTTTGTAGGTATTTTTCCGTAATCCTTCCAAGCACAAGCTAGTGCTAATGTGTATCGATTATTAGCACATAACAAGTACCTGGAAACATTTTGGACATGGGTGGTACCTTTTGAGTTCTTCTGTATTTCTGTGGTGAAGTTATTTCCGACTCCTCTCCAAGCACAGGCTAGTGGTATAATGCATGTTTATCATTTGAACATAACAAGTACTTGGGAAGATATCAGATTGATCTGTAAATCTGTCGACTTTGTCTTTGTCTTCGTCTTGCTTTTCTTTTCCATTATCTCTTGATGTTGTGATGTTAAACCTTTGATCTCTCTCCAAGCACAGGCTAGTGCTAATGCTGTATTTTCATAAGCACATAACAAGTACCTGGAAAGATATCAATGTAATTTTCTCGGCTTCTCTGATGTTATCAAATATTCATCTGTTTTTTTCTTCTTCCTCCAAGATGCAAATTGCCAATCCCCTCTCCAAGCACAGACTAGTGCTAATATACATTTATCATTAGCACTTAGTAAGTACCCGGGAAGATCTCAGCTTTATTTTTGACTTTCTTCTTCTGATGAAATGTTGGTTCTGACAATCTTACATCAAGTCTTTGTATTTAAAGGCTAAGGTGTCAACAATTGATAAGTGTCATATCGCATCTCTTCGTTGAGCTTCTGATGTTTTAGAACATATGAGATAGTCGTTGAATATTGATTAGTGTCATAATTGATCAGATCGATGTTTGTATCCCAAGCTAAGTTTTGACGATTTTGAAAGGGAGATAATCACGATAATTTTCACATATTAATGAATTTATTTACGATTTTCTTTGTAAATTGAAATTTTAACAAATGTGATATTTTTTCGTTACTATTTGCACACGTGTGTCCCAAATGCAGACTAGTTCTAGTTCATTTTCTTGTGTCAATCTGTAACTTTCTTATGACGAAGTAAAGCCCATTTTTCCAAGCACAAGCTAGTGCTACTATCTTAAAGAAAGTTGCACACAGTGTGTTCCTGGGAAAATGAACCGTTGCTTTATACATGTATTTCTGCCTTATGTTTGTAGGTATTTTTCCGTAATCCTTCCAAGCACTAGCTAGTGCTAATGTGTATCGATTATTAGCACATAACAAGTACCTGGAAACATTTTGGACATGGGTGGTACCTTTTGAGTTCTTCTGTATTTCTGTGGTGAAGTTATTTCCGACTCCTCTCCAAGCACAGGCTAGTGGTATAATGCATGTTTATCATTTGAACATAACAAGTACTTGGGAAGATATCAGATTGATCTGTAAATCTGTCGACTTTGTCTTTGTCTTCGTCTTGCTTTTCTTTTCCATTATCTCTTGATGTTGTGATGTTAAACCTTTGATCTCTCTCCAAGCACAGGCTAGTGCTAATGCTGTATTTTCATAAGCACATAACAAGTACCTGGAAAGATATCAATGTAATTTTCTCGGCTTCTCTGATGTTATCAAATATTCATCTGTTTTTTTCTTCTTCCTCCAAGATGCAAATTGCCAATCCCCTCTCCAAGCACAGACTAGTGCTAATGTACATTTATCATTAGCACTTAGTAAGTACCCGGGAAGATCTCAGCTTTATTTTTGACTTTCTTCTTCTGATGAAATGTTGGTTCTGACAATCTTACATCAAGTCTTTGTATTTAAAGGCTAAGGTGTCAACAATTGATAAGTGTCATATCGCATCTCTTCGTTGAGCTTCTGATGTTTTAGAACATATGAGATAGTCGTTGAATATTGATTAGTGTCATAATTGATCAGATCGATGTTTGTATCCCAAGCTAAGTTTTGACGATTTTGAAAGGGAGATAATCACGATAATTTTCACATATTAATGAATTTATTTACGATTTTCTTTGTAAATTGAAATTTTAACAAATGTGATATTTTTTCGTTACTATTTGCACACGTGTGTCCCAAATGCAGACTAGTTCTAGTTCATTTTCTTGTGTCAATCTGTAACTTTCTTATGACGAAGTAAAGCCCATTTTTCCAAGCACAAGCTAGTGCTACTATCTTAAAGAAAGTTGCACACAGTGTGTTCCTGGGAAAATGAACCGTTGCTTTATACATGTATTTCTGCCTTATGTTTGTAGGTATTTTTCCGTAATCCTTCCAAGCACTAGCTAGTGCTAATGTGTATCGATTATTAGCACATAACAAGTACCTGGAAACATTTTGGACATGGGTGGTACCTTTTGAGTTCTTCTGTATTTCTGTGGTGAAGTTATTTCCGACTCCTCTCCAAGCACAGGCTAGTGCTAATGCATGTTTATCATTTGCACATAACAAGTACTTGGGAAGATATCAGATTGATCTGTAAATCTGTCGACTTTGTCTTTGTCTTCGTCTTGCTTTTCTTTTCCATTATCTCTTGATGTTGTGATGTTAAACCTTTGATCTCTCTCCAAGCACAGGCTAGTGCTAATGCTGTATTTTCATAAGCACATAACAAGTACCTGGAAAGATCTCAATGTAATTTTCTCGGCTTCTCTGATGTTATCAAATTTTCATCTGTTTTTTTCTTCTTCCTCCAAGATGCAAATTGCCAATCCCCTCTCCAAGCACAGACTAGTGCTAATGTACATTTATCATTAGCACTTAGTAAGTACCCGGGAAGATCTCAGCTTTATTTTTGACTTTCTTCTTCTGATGAAATGTTGGTTCTGACAATCTTACATCAAGTCTTTGTATTTAAAGGCTAAGGTGTCAACAATTGATAAGTGTCATATCGCATCTCTTCGTTGAGCCTTTGATGTTTTAGAACATATGAGATAGTCGTTTAATATTGATTAGTGTCATAATTGATCAGATCGATGTTTGTATCCCAAGCTAAGTTTTGACGATTTTGAAAGGGAGAAAATCACGATAATTTTCACATATTAATGAATTTATTTACGATTTTCTTTGTAAATTGAAATTTTAACAAATGTGATATTTTTTCGTTACTATTTGCAAACGTGTGTCCCAATGCAGACTAGTTCTAGTTCATTTTCTTGTGTCAATCTGTAACTTTCTTATGACGAAGTAAAGCCCATTTTTCCAAGCACAAGCTAGTGCTACTATGTTAAAGAAAGTTGCACACAGCGTGTTCCTGGGAAAATGAACCGTTGCTTTATACATGTATTTCTGCCTTATGTTTGTAGGTATTTTTCCGTAATCCTTCCAAGCACAAGCTAGTGCTAATGTGTATCGATTATTAGCACATAACAAGTACCTGGAAACATTTTGGACATGGGTGGTACCTTTTGAGTTCTTGTGTATTTCTGTGGTGAAGTTATTTCCAACTCCTCTCCAAGCACAGGCTAGTGCTAATGCTTGTTTATCATTTGCACATAACAAGTACTTGGGAAGATATCAGATTGATCTGTAAATCTGTCGACTTTGTCTTCGTCTTCGTCTTGCTTTTCTTTTCCATTATCTCTTGATGTTGTGATGTTAAACCTTTGATCTCTCTCCAAGCACAGGCTAGTGCTAATGCTGTATTTTCATAAGCACATAACAAGTACCTGGAAAGATCTCAATGTAATTTTCTCGGCTTCTCTGATGTTATCAAATTTTCATCTGTTTTTTTCTTCTTCCTCCAAGATGCAAATTGCCAATCCCCTCTGCAAGCACAGACTAGTGCTAATGTACATTTATCATTAGCACTACAGTAAGTACCCGGGAAGATCTCAGCTTTATTTTTGACTTTCTTCTTCTGATGAAATGTTGGTTCTGACAATCTTACATCAAGTCTTTGTATTTAAAGGCTAAGGTGTCAACAATTGATAAGTGTCATATCGCATCTCTTCGTTGAGCTTCTGATGTTTTAGAACATATGAGATAGTCGTTGAATATTGATTAGTGTCATAATTGATCAGATCGATGTTTGTATCCCAAGCTAAGTTTTGACGATTTTGAAAGGGAGATAATCACGATAATTTTCACATATTAATGAATTTATTTACGATTTTCTTTGTAAATTGAAATTTTAACAAATGTGATATTTTTTCGTTACTATTTGCAAACGTGTGTCCCAATGCAGACTAGTTCTAGTTCATTTTCTTGTGTCAATCTGTAACTTTCTTATGACGAAGTAAAGCCCATTTTTCCAAGCACAAGCTAGTGCTACTATGTTAAAGAAAGTTGCACACAGCGTGTTCCTGGGAAAATGAACCGTTGCTTTATACATGTATTTCTGCCTTATGTTTGTAGGTATTTTTCCGTAATCCTTCCAAGCACAAGCTAGTGCTAATGTGTATCGATTATTAGCACATAACAAGTACCTGGAAACATTTTGGACATGGGTGATACCTTTTGAGTTCTTCTGTATTTCTGTGGTGAAGTTATTTCCGACTCCTCTCCAAGCACAGGCTAGTGCTAATGCATGTTTATCATTTGAACATAACAAGTACTTGGGAAGATATCAGATTGATCTGTAAATCTGTCGACTTTGTCTTTGTCTTCGTCTTGCTTTTCTTTTCCATTATCTCTTGATGTTGTGATGTTAAACCTTTGATCTCTCTCCAAGCACAGGCTAGTGCTAATGCTGTATTTTCATAAGCACATAACAAGTACCTGGAAAGATATCAATGTAATTTTCTCGGCTTCTCTGATGTTATCAAATTTTCATCTGTTTTTTTCTTCTTCCTCTAAGATGCAAATTGCCAATCCACTCTCCAAGCACAGACTAGTGCTAATATACATTTATCATTAGCACTTAGTAAGTACCCGGGAAGATCTCAGCTTTATTTTTGACTTTCTTCTGATGATGAAATGTTGGTTTTGACAATCTTACATCAAGTCTTTGTATTTAAAGGCTAAGGTGTCAACAATTGATAAGTGTCATATCGCATCTCTTCGTTGAGCTTCTGATGTTTTAGAACATATGAGATAGTCGTTGAATATTGATTAGTGTCATAATTAATCAGATCGATGTTTGTATCCCAAGCTAAGTTTTGACGATTTTGAAAGGGAGATCATCACGATAATTTTCACATATTAATGAATTTATTTACGATTTTCTTTGTAAATTGAAATTTTAACAAATGTGATATTTTTTCGTTACTATTTGCACACGTGTGTCCCAATGCAGACTAGTTCTAGTTCATTTTCTTGTGTCAATCTGTAACTTTCTTATGACGAAGTAAAGCCCATTTTTCCAAGCACAAGCTAGTGCTACTATGTTAAAGAAAGTTGCACACAGCATGTTCCTGGGAAAATGAACCGTTGCTTTATACATGTATTTCTGCCTTATGTTTGTAGTTATTTTTCCGTAATCCTTCCAAGCACAAGCTAGTGCTAATGTTTATCGATTATTAGCACATAACAAGTACCTGGAAACATTTTGGACATGGGTGGTACCTTTTGAGTTCTTGTGTATTTCTGTGGTGAAGTTATTTCCGACTCCTCTCCAAGCACAGGCTAGTGCTAATGCTTGTTTATCAATTGCACATAACAAGTACTTGGGAAGATATCAGATTGATCTGTAAATCTGTCGACTTTGTCTTCGTCTTCGTCTTGCTTTTCTTTTCCATTTTCTCTTGATGTTGTGATGTTAAACCTTTGATCTCTCTCCAAGCACAGGCTAGTGCTAATGCTGTATTTTCATAAACACATAACAAGTACCTGGAAAGATCTCAATGTAATTTTCTCGGCTTCTCTGATGTTATCAAATCTCCATCTGTTTTTTTCTTCTTCCTCCAAGATGCAAATTGCCAATCCCCTCCCCAAGCACAGACTAGTGCTAATGTACATTTATCATTAGCACTTAGTAAGTACCCGGGAAGATCTCAGCTTTATTTTTGACTTTCTTCTTCTGATGAAATGTTGGTTCTGACAATCTTACATCAAGTCTTTGTATTTAAAGGCTAAGGTGTCAACAATTGATAAGTGTCATATCGCATCTCTTCGTTGAGCTTCTGATGTTTTAGAACATATGAGATAGTCGTTTAATATTGATTAGTGTCATAATTGATCAGATCGATGTTTGTATCCCAAGCTAAGTTTTGACGATTTTGAAAGGGAGATAATCACGATAATTTTCACATATTAATGAATTTATTTACGATTTTCTTTGTAAATTGAAATTTTAACAAATGTGATATTTTTTCGTTACTATTTGCAAACGTGTGTCCCAATGCAGACTAGTTCTAGTTCATTTTCTTGTGTCAATCTGTAACTTTCTTAGGACGAAGTAAAGCCCATTTTTCCAAGCACAAGCTAGTGCTACTATGTTAAAGAAAGTTGCACACAGCGTGTTCCTTGGAAAATGAACCGTTGCTTTATACATGTATTTCTGCCTTATGTTTGTAGGTATTTTTCCGTAATCCTTCCAAGCACAAGCTAGTGCTAATGTGTATCGATTATTAGCACATAACAAGTACCTGGAAACATTTTGGACATGGGTGGTACCTTTTGAGGTCTTCTGTATTTCTGTGGTGAAGTTATTTCCGACTCCTCTCCAAGCACAGGCTAGTGCTAATGCTTGTTTATCATTTGCACATAACAAGTACTTGGGAAGATATCAGGTTGATCTGTAAATCTGTCGACTTTGTCTTCGTCTTCGTCTTGCTTTTCTTTTCCATTATCTCTTGATGTTGTGATGTTAAACCTTTGATCTCTCTCCAAGCACAGGCTAGTGCTAATGCTGTATTTTCATAAGCACATAACAAGTACCTGGAAAGATCTCAATGTAATTTTCTCGGCTTCTCTGATGTTATCAAATTTTCATCTGTTTTTTTCTTCTTCCTCCAAGATGCAATTTGCCAATCCCCTCTCCAAGCACAGACTAGTGCTAATGTACATTTATCATTAGCACTTAGTAAGTACCCGGGAAGATCTCAGCTTTATTTTTGACTTTCTTCTTCTGATGAAATGTTGGTTCTGACAATCTTACATCAAGTCTTTGTATTTAAAGGCTAAGGTGTCAACAATTGATAAGTGTCATATCGCATCTCTTCGTTGAGCTTCTGATGTTTTAGAACATATGAGATAGTCGTTTAATATTGATTAGTGTCATAATTGATCAGATCGATGTTTGTATCCCAAGCTAAGTTTTGACGATTTTGAAAGGGAGAAAATCACGATAATTTTCACATATTAATGAATTTATTTACGATTTTCTTTGTAAATTGAAATGTTAACAAATGTGATATTTCTTCGTTACTATTTGCAAACGTGTGTCCCAATGCAGACTAGTTCTAGTTTATTTTCTTGTGTCAATCTGTAACTTTCTTATGACAAGGTATAGCCCATTTTTCAAGCACAAGCTAGTGCTACTATGTTAAAGAAAGTTGCACACAGCGTGTTCCTGGGAAAATGAACCGTTGCTTTATACATGTATTTCTGCCTTATGTTTGTAGGTATTTTTCCGTAATCCTTCCAAGCACAAGCTAGTGCTAATGTGTATCGATTATTAGCACATAACAAGTACCTGGAAACATTTTGGACATGGGTGGTACCTTTTGAGTTCTTGTGTATTTCTGTGGTGAAGTTATTTCCAACTCCTCTCCAAGCACAGGCTAGTGCTAATGCTTGTTTATCATTTGCACATAACAAGTACTTGGGAAGATATCAGATTGATCTGTAAATCTGTCGACTTTGTCTTCGTCTTCGTCTTGCTTTTCTTTTCCATTATCTCTTGATGTTGTGATGTTAAACCTTTGATCTCTCTCCAAGCACAGGCTAGTGCTAATGCTGTATTTTCATAAGCACATAACAAGTACCTGGAAAGATCTCAATGTAATTTTCTCGGCTTCTCTGATGTTATCAAATTTTCATCTGTTTTTTTCTTCTTCCTCCAAGATGCAAATTGCCAATCCCCTCTCCATGCACAGACTAGTGCTAATGTACATTTATCATTAGCACTTAGTAAGTACCCGGGAAGATCTCAGCTTTATTTTTGACTTTCTTCTTCTGATGAAATGTTGGTTCTGACAATCTTACATCAAGTCTTTGTATTTAAAGGCTAAGGTGTCAACAATTGATAAGTGTCATATCGCATCTCTTCGTTGAGCTTCTGATGTTTTAGAAGATATGAGATAGTCGTTTAATATTGATTAGTGTCATAATTGATCAGATCGATGTTTGTATCCCAAGCTAAGTTTTGACGATTTTGAAAGGGAGATAATCACGATAATTTTCACATATTAATGAATTTATTTACGATTTTCTTTGTAAATTGAAATTTTAACAAATGTGATATTTTTTCGTTACTATTTGCAAACGTGTGTCCCAATGCAGACTTGTTCTAGTTCATTTTCTTGTGTCAATCTGTAACTTTCTTATGACGAAGTAAAGCCCATTTTTCCAAGCACAAGCTAGTGCTACTATGTTAAAGAAAGTTGCACACAGCGTGTTCCTGGGAAAATGAACCGTTGCTCTATACATGTATTTCTGCCCTATGTTTGTAGGTATTTTTCCGTAATCCTTCCAAGCACAAGCTAGTGCTAATGTGTATCGATTATTAGCACATAACAAGTACCTGGAAACATTTTGGACATGGGTGGTACCTTTTGAGTTCTTCTGTATTTCTGTGGTGAAGTTATTTCCAAGCACAGGCTAGTGCTAATGCTTGTTTATCATTTGCACATAACAAGTACTTGGGAAGATATCAGATTGATCTGTAAATCTGTCGACTTTGTCTTCGTCTTCGTCTTGCTTTTCTTTTCCATTATCTCTTGGTGTTGTGATGTTAAACCTTTGATCTCTCTCCAAGTACAGGCTAGTGCTAATGCTGTATTTTCATAAGCACATAACAAGTACCTGGAAAGATCTCAATGTAATTTTCTCGGCTTCTCTGATGTTATCAAATTTTCATCTGTTTTTTTCTTCTTCCTCCAAGATGCAAATTGCCAATCCCCTCTCCAAGCACAGACTAGTGCTAATGTACATTTATCATTAGCACTTAGTAAGTACCCGGGAAGATCTCAGCTTTATTTTTGACTTTCTTCTTCTGATGAAATGTTGGTTCTGACAATCTTACATCAAGTCTTTGTATTTAAAGGCTAAGGTGTCAACAATTGATAAGTGTCATATCGCATCTCTTCGTTGAGCTTCTGATGTTTTAGAACATATGAGATAGTCGTTTAATATTGATTAGTGTCATAATTGATCAGATCGATGTTTGTATCCCAAGCTAAGTTTTGACGATTTTAAAAGGGAGATAATCACGATAATTTTCACATATTAATGAATTTATTTCCGATTTTCTTTGTAAATTGAAATTTTAACAAATGTGATATTTTTTCGTTACTATTTGCAAACGTGTGTCCCAATGCAGACTAGTTCTAGTTCATTTTCTTGTGTCAATCTGTAACTTTCTTATGACGAAGTAAAGCCCATTTTTCCAAGCACAAGCTAGTGCTACTATGTTAAAGAAAGTTGCACACAGCGTGTTCCTGGGAAAATAAACCGTTGCTTTATACATGTATTTCTGCCTTATGTTTGTAGGTATTTTTCCGTAATCCTTCCAAGCACAAGCTAGTGCTAATGTGTATCGATTATTAGCACATAACAAGTACCTGGAAACATTTTGGACATGGGTGGTACCTTTTGAGTTCTTGTGTATTTCTGTGGTGAAGTTATTTCCAACTCCTCTCCAAGCACAGGCTAGTGCTAATGCTTGTTTATCATTTGCACATAACAAGTACTTGGGAAGATATCAGATTGATCTGTAAATCTGTCGACTTTGTCTTCGTCTTCGTCTTGCTTTTCTTTTCCATTATCTCTTGGTGTTGTGATGTTAAACCGTTGATCTCTCTCCAAGCACAGGCTAGTGCTAAAGCTGTATTTTCATAAGCACATAACAAGTACCTGGAAAGATCTCAATGTAATTTTCTCGGCTTCTCTGATGTTATCAAATTTTCATCTGTTTTTTTCTTCTTCCTCCAAGATGCAAATTGCCAATCCCCTCTCCAAGCACAGACTAGTGCTAATGTACATTTATCATTAGCACTTAGTAAGTACCCGGGAAGATCTCAGCTTTATTTTTGACTTTCTTCTTCTGATGAAATGTTGGTTCTGACAATCTTACATCAAGTCTTTGTATTTAAAGGCTAAGGTGTCAACAATCGATAAGTGTCATATCGCATCTCTTCGTTGAGCTTCTGATGTTTTAGAACATATGAGATAGTCGTTTAATATTGATTAGTGTCATAATTGATCAGATCGATGTTTGTATCCCAAGCTAAGTTTTGACGATTTTGAAAGGGAGATAATCACGATAATTTTCACATATTAATGAATTTATTTACGATTTTCTTTGTAAATTGAAATTTTAACAAATGTGATATTTTTTCGTTACTATTTGCACACGTGTGTCCCAATGCAGACTAGTTCTAGTTCATTTTCTTGTGTCAATCTGTAACTTTCTTATGACGAAGTAAAGCCCATTTTTCCAAGCACAAGCTAGTGCTACTATGTTAAAGAAAGTTGCACATAGCGTGTTCCTGGGAAAATGAACCGTTGCTTTATACATGTATTTCTGCCTTATGTTTGTAGGTATTTTTCCGTAATCCTTCCAAGCACAAGCTAGTGCTAATGTGTATCGATTATTAGCACATAACAAGTACCTGGAAACATTTTGGACATGGGTGGTACCTTTTGAGTTCTTCTGTATTTCTGTGGTGAAGTTATTTCCAACTCCTCTCCAAGCACAGGCTAGTGCTAATGCTTGTTTATCATTTGCACATAACAAGTACTTGGGAAGATATCAGATTGATCTGTAAATCTGTCGACTTTGTCTTCGTCTTCGTCTTGCTTTTCTTTTCCATTATCTCTTGATGTTGTGATGTTAAACCTTTGATCTCTCTCCAAGCACAGGCTAGTGCTAATGCTGTATTTTCATAATCACATAACAAGTACCTGGAAAGATCTCAATGTAATTTTCTCGGCTTCTCTGATGTTATCAAATTTTCATCTGTTTTTTTCTTCTTCCTCCAAGATGCAAATTGCCAATCCCCTCTCCAAGCACAGACTAGTGCTAATGTACATTTATCATTAGCACTTAGTAAGTAACCGGGAAGATCTCAGCTTTAGTTTCGACTTTCTTCTTCTCAGTTAAATTTTTCGTCAACAATAACTGCTAAATAACTGTGAAAGCTAAATAAACCGTCAAGAAACAGCTACATACATTTATATGCTATTTGAATGCCTATATGCAAATTAATCATTGCTTTGAATTTGTAAAATGTGAATGCTAATGAACAGCTATCAAGTAAGAACTGTGAAAGCTAATAAACTGCTTGAGAGCTGCTGTCCACTTTGACTTGCCAAGTTGGGCTATAGGTCACCGTACGGCCTTCAATAATGAACAAATCTCATGTCGCATAGACAGCTATAAAAGGCCCAGAATAACAAATGTAAAACTTTCAGACGAGAAAACTAAGTTATCGGCCTAATCTATTTAAAAAAATGAAGGGAAAACAAATATATAACACATCAACAAACGACAACCACTGAATTACAGGCTGCTGACTTGGGACAGGCACATACAACGATACAGAATGTCACAGGGTAAATAAACATGTTAGGGGGATCAAATCCCTCCCTAAACTTGGACAATGGTGTAACAGTACAACATAAGAACGAACTATAATAAAATGCTTCGCTGAGCGCAGCCTGTTACGACCGCAGAGGTTGAACCTTGAACAGTTAGGCCAAATTTGGACATTATACTTAAGTTTTATACTAAAATTGAGAATGGAAATTGGGAATGTGTCAAAGAGACAACAACCCGACCATAGTAAAAACAACAGCAGAAGGTCACCAATAGGTCTGTCTGATTTGGATTGTTATCAAATTTTTGACAAACATAATATAGGTTTCTCACGGGAAGGATTGTGCCTGATATTCATATGATGAAGACATAATCTTTCAATCAGTTTAATTGAAGTCTGGAGCTGGCATGTCAGTTAACTGCTAGTAGTCTGATGTTATTTATTTATTTTTGTCATTTTGTTTATTTTCTTTGGTCACATCTTCTGACATCAGACTCGGACTTCTCTTGAACTGAATTTTAATGTGCGTATTGTTATGCGTTTACTTTTCTGCATTGGCTAGATGTATAGGGGGAGGGTTGAGATCTCATAAACATGTTTAACTGGCCCGCCTCATTTTTTCGCCTGTCCCAAGTCAGGAGCCTCTGGCCTTTGTTAGTCTTGTATTATTTTTAATTTTAATTTCTTGTGTACGATTTGGAGTTTAGTATGGTGTTCACTATCCCTGAACTAGTATATATATTTGTTTAGGGGCCAGCTGAAGGACGCCTCCTGGTGCGGGAATTTCTCGCTGCATTGAAGACCTGTTGGTGACCTTCTGCTGTTGTCTGCTCTATGGTCGGGTTGTTGTCTCTTTGACACATTCCCCATTTCCATTCTCAATTTTATTCTGACACACACAAAACAATCAAGATCTTACAAATCTATTGCGCAATACTGTGCAATTAAAGATTTCTTCTTGAAACTTTATTAAAAAAAAATTGAACCTCTTAAAAAAATTGGAACCCCCAAAAACTTTTTGAATCCCCCTTGGAGTAATTACCTCACATTCGATCCCTGCCTTTTCTTTGTAGTTTGAAACCTTGTAGTACAATTTCAAAGAGATCCCGATGATACACTTAAAGTCCTTAAACACAAGTTATTATCTGGAAACTAGATATATGCTCGTTTTTAGTCCTTTTTGGGCCCTAATTCCTACATGAATTGGACAATAACCCACAAACTCAATCCCAGCCTTTCTTTTGTGATGTGGAACCATGTGGTACAATGTCAGATAGATCCATACTCTTACATACAAGTTATTGTCCAGAAACTACAAAAATGCTTGTTTTGGACCCTTTTGGGCCCTTAATTCCTAAACTGTTGGCACCATAACCCTAAAAAATGAATCAAAACCTTCTACTTGTGGTATTAAACATTGCGGAACAATTTCAAAGCAATTGAAATACTTATACACAAGTTATTATCATGAAAGTAGAAAAATGCTTGTTTTGGGCCCTTAATTCCTAAACGGTTGGGACCATCATCCCCAAAATCAATCCCAACCTTCTTTTTGTGGTATTGAACCTTCTGATCAAATTTCAAAGATGTCCATTCATGTAAACTAAAGTTATTGTCCGGAAACCAATGTGTCTTCGGACGACGCAGACCTTATTGAATACGGTTATAAACCAGACTGTTAGATTAGGTGTGCCGGTATATTAAGATTTTTTGTTTACGCTTTATCCTGCTTTGTGACTCTTCACAAACTATTTTCACTTATTATGAAGCACCACCATCACTGATCACCACCTTCATAAACAAAAAATATATAATGTTGTGACCACTATATATAATGTTGTGACCACTTCATATAATATTGTGATCATTGCATATAATGTTGTGAGCTCTGCATATAATGGTGTGACAACTGCATATAATGGTGTGACCACTGCAATAAATGTTGTGACCACTGCATATATTGCTGATTATCAACATGAGGCAGTCATGGCGTTCCATAACAATCCCTTCCGTAAGGGATCCGTAAGGGAGTAGTATCATACCACCATAAAATATATGAAAAGAACATAACCACGGTATTGTATTTAGAACTTGTTTTAGAATAGATGTGTGTATTTCCGATGCAAAGACCCTATGAGTGAATCAATACTAATACCGAAATATGCAATTCTTAATGACTTGAGAACAGTATCGTAACTATATCTTTTCCGTAGAAGTCTGTTTAAAAGTTTGGTTAGCTTTTGAGGGGACTAACAACATTTTTGTGCTTTGTATAGAATATTGCCATAATAGATTGGATGTGAAATACCTGAACGTATAAGATTTATGCATGTTGATTTATTTTTATTATGGACAAGCACTTAGTCATGAAAATATAAACCGATAAAAAGATAAAAAGATAGAGTAAATCTTAAATTAATAGTACTGATTGAACATGTCGCAACGTGCACAAAAGTACATGGATGTGATAAAAAAATCGTTGTAGTTACGCCTGGATTCTGCTGACTACACATATATATATATATATATAGTTATGTCAAACGACATCGAGGAAATAGGGAATCTGCACAGGCACTTGTCCCAGAAATTCCCCCTTTATTCTTTAAGATAACACAATAAGGTATATAGGGGGACAAAAATCTAAGACAAATGCCTGTGGCAATCATACCGTATAGTCAGTTTTAAAGAGCCCTGACACGAAAAATATGAAGAAAAAACAATTAGAAACCTTACGGCATAATCTATCTCAATTCAATGTTAGAAAAAAACGTATATAAGAGACATAAGATAACGACAACCACTGAAATAACGTGTTCCCGACTGGGGACGAGCACATACAGAGTGTGATCAACTTGACATGAGAGTTCCACACTAACATATAGTAAGTACTTTATTAAGTTAACCCAATTCTAACGATTTTCATCTTATCTTTTGTGTCAGGTCGCCAATTGTGTATTCTAGATCATGTTATTCTAGAATTCTGTTACAGTTATGTTGTTATTCATTTTAGAGTTGTTTGCTTTATCTTGTTACCAGGCCTATGCAAAAGATGACACGGTTTCAATAGGAACGGTCTTGGAAAAGACAAGGTACAATAAGGGCCATTTTTGGCCCCCTCTCCAAATGAATTGAATTTTATAATTTCAATATATAGAAGCTTAAAAAAATGACAATTTGTTTTTTAATTATAATTTTTTGGTTGCCTAGCAACAGATTAAAAATCTGCTAATCATGCGCTATTTTTAACCATATTCATTAAAAATGTGTCCTTTTTTATATGAATCAAAATGTATCATTGTACAACATATACATGGAAATCTCAAACAGTAATGTCTCATTTATCTGAATTATTAAATACGAGTACTTATCATATATCTTAGCCACCAGAATGACCCTTAGCAACAACACTGTATACTAAGTAACCACAGCCTTTAATATCTCTTGAAGGTTTATGCAACCATTATGTGTTAACCAAAGCTAGGTATCTTTTGTTATGTGATTACATGAAAATTGTAAATAACTTACATTTTGTTAGCTTTTAATTGCTTAGAAACTACCTAGCAACCGTATCCATTGCATAGCAACGACCTTTCTATATATATGATTTACGTTGATATAGAATGAAATTCAAAACAGTGTGGCTGTAACCATTGATTGACACATTAATTTCATCCATTGACTGGGACAATTTAGGTGAACGTTTGTATGTAACGACCACTGCTAACTATGTACTTTTTAAAGACACTTAAACTATGGGGTCACCAAAGGTTCTCAACACCTTAATAAAGTAATTCGAAAAATTTATCAGAAATAACACGATGTTTTGATTTATATCAATTATATAAATCAAAACATAAAGGTTATTCCTGATTAATTTTTCGAATTATTTTATAATTAAAGGCGTTAAGAAACCTTAAGCTTTGGTGACCCCACAGGTTAAATGTCTATCGTAGGTACGTCGTGAACAGTGGTCGTTACAGACAAACCTTCACGTAAATTGTCCCAGTCAATGGATGAATTTAATGTGTCAATCAATGGCCACAGCCACACTGTTTTGAATTTCATTCTATGTTAATTTGTCATCTATACGGTATTGAAATTTTGTAGCTTTATCACTATCCAACTATGGATGGAAGAAGCTTGGTGTTTACTAAACGAAAAAAACTTCAACCCCCCCCCCCCCAAAGTTTTACAAAAAAATCAAAAGTTATAATGACCTTCAAGGCCTTCTCATCATGATATCATAAGTATCATGTTAAGCCCTTGTACAATAGCAGTTAAGTTAAAAAACAGAATTAATAACTGGAACTATTGATTTATTCAATGATCAAACAACAATTATATATAAACAATGAAATAATAGGCAGTTTTCTTTGACAAAATTACACAATGTTCTGTGAGTGTTCGTGGAACCAATGAAAATCATCCTTTGTAAAAAGTTCCACTGCATATATATATATAGATAAAATTGAAATGGGGAAAGTGCATGTCAAAGAGACAACAATCTGAATATAGAGTATAAACCGCCAAACAGGTATAGCTTACTAGGTTAATAAGTATATATTACGTAGAAACGTGTAAAAGCATCTTAAGATATAGTCTAATATGGTCAACAAAATGTACGCCATTGGTCTGAATCGAAACTGTCGGATGTCTGTATTAAAAGTGAAGGTAATTAGATAAACCTATCATAGTGCATAATCATATATCAACCACATTCCTTATAGTATATATATGTACGTAATATCACATATACTGTGTAATCTTCAAAGTGACCAAAGTCTTGTTTATTTAAGACACATAACATCACACGTCAATCAGCTCCTATGAGGAAAAACTGTAGCCAGATTTGTTGACAAGGTGCACCAAACTATTTTCTTTTTCAGTATAATTGTAGTTCATTATTTAGATTTTTATTTTATAATGTTTAAGGTAGAGTATGTTCAGTAAGAGCAAAACGACTGATACCCAAGCTATGACTAAAACTCACATGGATCTAACCTCATTGGCAATCATAACACATCTTCTCTTTTTATATATCTCCCATGTGACTACAAATGTGTACAATCATATTCCTATTCTTAATTAGTGAGCAGATAATTAACAGTAAAGTATGTACGATCAGCGAGAAAAAAATGTATTCAACATTAAAATCTAAAAGAATTCCGCAAGACAAGAACAATAATCGGATGATAATCTCCGAAAAAAATAGTTTGTTAAGACAACAATGAAAAAACCCACCCCTGTTAAATAAATTAACTATTTCTATTCATTTACATCTTAACCTATAATAAATATGAGTGTCAGAGATTCACTCCTCAATGAAACCGTCACTATCAGAATCGGAATCTGTTTTAAGTGGCACATCTTTTGCATTCAAAATTGACTATGATCTGCATATTTACACGTGCTTGGTGTCTCTAGTTCTTTCCTGCTATAACCAAGGTATCACATTGTAGATGCAACCGACCACCCGGGGGCCAACTGTATAGGTGCAATACCAACCACTGACTTCATCTCCACTAAATTCAATCCATAGACTGTACACTCTTGACGACGAATGTCTGGATGTTAGTTTTACTCGTAATAGATTAGGGCGGTCACGGCAAGTCTGGAGCATGCAATTGTCATCAGATAGATGGCTTTCTGTATATCGTGCTTGGGGCCTGCTTCAGTTGATATACTCCCATAGTTATATCTCTGATTTGTTGGAGGGTAACTTTAGGAAAATCTAAAACGTTTTCCGTGCCATTTACTTCAGAATAGATATCTTTTTTGCGAATTAAATTATTGTCCTCGACATACTTCTGTACCTGGTTACCAAGCTGTGCTCTATCCAGCATAGTTTGACCAAGCTATTCATTGCAAAAGTCATTAATCAGTGGAGCCCGGAAGCAATTAATGAATGCAGAAACAATTCTGACAAAATCTCCAATATAATCTCCGGAACGAAGTGGTTTGAAACGACTTTGTCGAGAAAGCACCACTGTCTAATGCGTCCGTTGGCGCTTTCAACTACAGACCGAACTTTTGTTATAAGTCGTGAAGAATTTGCCTCCTCGGTAATGTGTTGTTTTTTGTCCCTTTTTGATGAAACAAGTCATATCTTACTTTTAAGTTCAAACTCTCAAGGAAACACGGCTTGGGCATCTCTGAAACCTCTGTCGACTACCAATACGTCATCGTCCTTTATCAATTGCTTTATATCTTCAGCATTCGTTTTAAATAAATGCTTGGTAATCGAGGCATTGTTGTTGTAGGCATTGGCATAATATGGCACCAAGACACTCAAAATGTATCCATCAGATCCAACTATAATCATGGGCTTGACTAAAGGTCGTTTTTTATGCATTCTGTAGGATTTCTTCTGGAACTTGTGGTATGAACTTTTCTGTATGTATATGTATGTCCCATCTAGGATCCGAACAGCTGTGTCTTCATTGTTTCATGTAAACAATGTTTTGGCAGTTGGAGTGGTATGACTCTGAGCAAAAACGGAATGACTCATATTGTTAAATCCTAAATATGATGGAACAAAATTTTTGATTAGAGATTCTGAAAAGAGGTCCCAAGATTGTGTTTGATAATCCAGTGCGTAATTTGACAAGGAGAATAGCTAGAAATGTTCTTATTGGGCGTACTTCAGAGTTTCTCAAGTCTGTAACGTGTGTGGCGACAACGTCAAACTGTTGTTTGGTGAGTCCAGTGAGATTAATAAAATCGTCATCTGACATAGATATCTGGACATCGAAATAAAGTTTTCCAACATCTTTTAGCATTGACATGGTTCTATCTAACAAGTCGTTTATATCCGTACGGTTGAAGAATGTCGACGGAGAAGTATGCTTTAATGCTTTCAAAGCCTCTTGCTTGAAGTATTTACCAACAAGGTGATCAGAACAACACCTACTGTTCGTGGAAATAAAGATGAACTCGAAAACATAAATTACCTCTCAGATCCAGGAGTTACGACAACCTCTTTTTGTCGTTATTTTTTTTTTATGATTATATAATTCATGACCCAGTATTTACTTCAAATATTTTATTGCCATGTAAACTTTAAACATTAAGTTTGTGACATACAAAATAATAAACAATATAACTATATTTCACATATATATATATATATACACAATCATTCATTTACAGTAAATATTCCAGTGTCCTCTGTCCTCAGTTCTAATGACCTTTTGATGTAGGACCCCAATTTATTTACTTGTGATGGTGTTGATGGATTGAGTATAAAAATCAACTTTTCTTCATCAGATAAATCTTTAACAGAAAAATTAAAATCCAAATTGTTAAAAAAAGTTATTTCTTAGTTCCATATTTAATTTACAATCTAATATAAAATGTTTTTCGTTTTCTAATGTTTTACATTTAAGGCATAATATCTGCTCTCTAGGAATATTAGTATGTCTGCCTTTTTCTATATTTAAATTATGGTCACTAATTCTTAGTTTTGTTATTAATTTTCTATATGTAAAGTTTGATGTTCTTAAATAGTCTTCAAAACGTAAATTTTGTTTAAGATTCTTATATAAATAAAGTTTACTTTTTTCATCAATGTTTTGCATCTTATCATGTATCAAATTTTCAAAGTAGTTTTTAGAGCTTGTTTTTATATAAACTTTAAATGAATTATTTATTTTTTTGTCTGAACTAGTATTTTGTTGAATTTGTGCTATATCTAAATTAAGTTCACTTAAAATATTTTTTACGTATGTAAACCAGGAGTATACTCCTTCTGAGTCTAAGTTTTTACTAAGCGTGTAAGCTTCTTTCAAAAGAGGATTTAACTTACAGCATTCAAATCTCTTTAAATATAATAAAGTTTGTGTTTTAATATTAAATTCTATAGGAAGTCTCCCCAATTCAGCTCTAGTTGCAAGATTAGATGCATTCTTTCTAGTTCCTAGTAAAAATTTACAAAAATGCAAGTGTAATTTTTCAATTGGACTTTTTTCTGCAAAACTTAAAATATCTACTTCTTTTCCAGAATTTAAAGCTCTATTTTTTGCTCTAAAAAGAGATATATATGTGTCTAAATATGTAACTTCAGAGTTGTATATCATTATTGGTTTTATGAGGGAATCAAAGAGGTGGCATGCAACTTTGACTGGTAAATTATTCAAAGACTTTGTGTATGCTTTCAACCCAAATAATGCTTTTTGGGCTTTTTTGACAAGTTCTTTAGTACTATGAGACATGTTGCCATTGCATTTAATTAATAAGCCTAAAAATGAGTATTCTGATACATTATCAATGTTACTGTTTTTAAAATTTAAAAATGATTTTTCTAGTTTAGAGCATGTCCTATTAAATATCATAGATTTTGTCTTTTTAATATTCAATTCTATCTGCCATTTATCACAGTATAAAGCTAAATTGTTGAGACTATTCTGTAGCCCTGTTTTAGTTTCTGAAAAAATTAACAAGTCATCTGCAAAAAGCAGGCAACTTAGTTTTGAGTCTATAATTTTTAGAGGATAACACAAGTCATTTTCAAAGACCTCTGTGATGTCATTAATGAATATATTAAATAAAGTAGGACTCAGTGAATCACCTTGTTTTACCCCTCTTGTAATATTAAACATATCAGTTACCATGTTTTTGTATTTAATTGAAGACCCAGTGTCATCATATTGATGTTTTATAATGTTAAAAAGTTTCTTTCCTACCCCCATATTATAAAGTTTGTACAAAAGAGCATCTCTCCATACAGAGTCAAATGCCTTTCTTAAATCTACAAAACAAGCATAAAATTTCTTTTTGTTTTTATGTAAATACTTATTTATTAGAGATTTTAATATAAAAATGCTATCTGCAGTTCTGTGGTTCTCTCTAAAACCAAATTGACTGTTACTTAATTGTTCATCTATAATTTTAGTAAGCCTATTGTTTAGAGTTGCATTAAATATTTTTGCAAGACAATTAATCATAGAGACTCCTCTATAGTTATTGGGGTCATTTTTATCTCCAGATTTATGTAATGGGACTAAAAATGAGTTTCTCCGTGTTTTAGGGTATTTCCCTGTTAGTAGAATAAGATTAAATATTTTTACATAATTTTTAATCATAAATGGGTTAGAGTATTTTATAACTTCATTTATAATTCTATCAGGGCCAGCAACTTTCCCTAATTTTAGTCCATTTATAACTTTTTTTTTATTTCAGAGAAACTGAATGGTTTATCTGTTTCTAAATTTTCTATAATATTAGTTTCTATATTCTTAAGTTTATTTTCTATTTCCCTTTGGAAGGTAGTATTAATTTTAGTTGGATTTCCTTGATCTATAAAGTGTTTGATCAGTTTGTCTTCTTCTTTTAATATTTCAGGGATATCATCATTTTCATCTGTTCTCTTTTTTACAAATGATTTTAGAATGTTCCAATATTCTTTTGGACTTTTACCACTATTATCCGACAGTGAAGCAAATATTTTTTCTTTATATTCTATTTTCTTTAGCTTTACCATCTTTTTAAGATTTTTACAAAGAAAAAAATATTTTTGTTTTAAATGATTATTAATAGGGTTATTTTTTATTTTATTACCAATGGAATTAATCTCTCTTTTTGTTTCATAAATTACATTATCTGACCAAGGTTGTCTTTTTTTCTTTTTCTTTTTTTTTGTTACTTCCAAAAAATTTCTTACATGCCATCTCAGAAATATTTTGCAAAATATCTGTTAGCTTTTCAACTGCTTCATCAACACCATCTTGAGTTTTATTAATATCAAGTATTTCCAGACTAATAATTTCTTCTCTGATTTAATCAGTGGATAGAGCATTAATTACCAAGTTCTTTGATTGTTCTGTCCATTTATAAGTATTAATACTCTTCCATTTATTATTATCTAATGTAAACTCAGCGTTCTCATTAATTGAACATTTTAAAAATAAATCAATTTTAGCATGATCTGAGAGATATGTAAAGTCATTTGTCTTAAAATATTGAACTGAGGACAGAAGACTCTCACTCACTAAAGCATAATCAACAGTGCTAAAACCATTTTTAGACATATAAGTATAATAACCTAACGAGTCTCCCAATAACCTTCCGTTTACTATACGTAGCCCCGAGGACAAGCAGAGATCCAAAAGATTTTTACCATGTGTATTTAAAACTTTATCTTGGTTAATTCTCTTGTTTTCTATATCAATGGCATAGTCTGGTGGTAGTAAATCTGAACCATCAAAATTATTTATCTGTAAAGAATCATTTTTGATATAATCTGGTAATTCTCCAGTTCTGGAGTTTAAATCTCCTATAACCAATATCTTACCTCTATTAGATAGAGTGCTTAACTCGTGGTCAAGCATAATAAAGTCATTTTCAAAATGTGTAGATGAAACTGGAGGAATATAAGAAATGCAACGAACCCGGTTTAAAAAGGCATAACGTCACGGTACCCAAATTGCACATATTCAGCAAAATAACAAATGGAAATCTAGAGACTAAATAATTTGGATTTTTATGATTTGATACTAGTATGCACGTCTGACAACATAGGTAAAGATATTTAGATATACACAAAACGTTCACAGTATTTATCAACACATGAAGTGTTTTTTTTTAAATTCAACTAATGAAGCAAGATTTAAATTTTTGTATGCGTGTGGTGAGACTGATATAATAAGAATTATTATTGTAAAATTCATAAGCAACATTTACCATTCTAGAAATGTTTAACAATATGTTCTTTTAATAATGGACTAAAGCGAATTTGCTCCTCGGAATCCAAACTCAACTATGATCGTTTGGAACAACTAAAAAACCAACTAAAATCAAGAGGTAATATAATGTATTATATCTCAATGTCATGAAAATCACGTGCTGTTATACACTACTCTGCTGTCGATTTATTTATGTATACTTTATCATGTTTTGACCTCTTGTACACGTTTCTGAGGAAATAAAATATTTTATTATACTTCATGTAAATATGCCAGATTTTGATTGTGTTAATTAACTCAGGTTAAAGTTTTTGGTCAAGGTAGTTTTTGATGAAGCTGAAGTCCATTCAACTTGAAACTTAGTACACTTGTTGCTCATGATATGATCTGTCTAATTTTAAAGCCAAATTAGACTTTTGACCCCAATTTCACGGTTCACTAAACATAGAAAATGAAAGTGGGAGTTTCAGGTTAAAGTTTTTGGTCAAGGTAGTTTTTGATGAAGCTGAAGTCCAATCAACTTGAAACTTAGTACACTTGTTGCTAATTATGATATGATCTTTCTAATTTTAAAACCAAATTAGATTATTACCCAATTTTGACAGTCCATGGAACATAGAAAAGGATAGTGCAAGTGGGGCATCCGTGTACTTTGGACACATTCTTGATTTTTAATGTTACCCTCTCGTACAGAGCTTCACATGGTTCTTGAATTGGTTACCAGATTGTATGGGTCATTATAAAAAAAAGTGCAAATTTCGACGAGGTAACATTTTGAAAAATGATGTCATTGTTTAAAACATTTGAATGTGGCCATCTATTCTATAGTATGGTAGCAACGATATTCAGAGATATGCAATGGGGAAAATGAAGAGTTCCTTCAATTTTAACAAATTTTTTTTGATAGAATCGTGTCAATGGTGTTACCAATTTAAAACATACATTTAGGTACTAACTTTTATTGTTAACTGACAGTGGCGTAGCTGGGTCATTTTTACGTGTACGCCCGAACCTTGACGAGGGATATGAGGGTAGCCAACCGCTCAATGTTAAATCACCTGCTGGTAGTGGGTTCGAAAGGGACGAAGCCCCCGAAAGCTATCGAGAATGAGATACCGTAATGATTCCTGTCAGTAAAAAATCATTGATAGCACATACTTTTGAATCTAAATGGTTTATTTGTTTTGCTTAAATTTTGTAATATGTTAACTTATTCATCGTGTTAAACTGGAAGCTAGCCTAATGGTCATTGGTTTTAGAGAAAACGTCCAAACAAATATTACTTTTAAATAAGTTTAAATGGTGCCGTGATTGAGCATACAATCGACAAAAGCATCTTTTAATGAACACGAAAAAAAATATTCCTTCTGGAACACCTTGGATTTCTTCCCACAAAAAGTGAATCAATTTATCATTCCTTTACAGGGATTTAAAAAAAAAAATCTAAAATTGTCTTTTAATATTTTTTTTTTTATCTGGAATATTTCTACGAAGGTTTATAAATTGAGTATGTAAAAAATTAATTGCGTAAAGAAGAGTCCGGCTATCTGTCTATCAGAAAAGAACAGAAAAATGAACGAAAACAAATGCTTTCAAAATTTAGCTTTAGACATTTGTCATAGAAAAAGCTTCTTCGGCATTTTCATAAAATTTGATGAAGGTTCGACAAGTAGTTAACACGGCTGGTAATCTACACACGTAGAACATTTGGTTCTGCAATGAAAACCGTGAGAGAATTTTCCGGTTGTGCTTGAGAGGAGTAATTGTCACCGCTTCAAAAGGTATGAACATTTCTAAATCGCAATTTTCTCATTCGACTGATCAAAATATTGAAAATCGGAGAATGCTATGCTGTGGTGAATACTTTAACGAAGAGATACATGTATCATTTACTGTTGTACGTGGAGTTGAACTCCTACAAAATCAGTTGCCCCACGAGAATTTGCCTAAAAAAGTGACATTTCGATTTTGAAATGGTTCCAATTACAGACCCTCAAGTTCAAATTTACTTTTTATTCGGTCAATGGGTATGAATGTCGTTTTGGGCGGCGTGGACGCTGTCCGGTGTTGATAGACATCTTAATATATCTAAAAACCTCATATTTTCATTTTGTCATGCGTGAGGGGATTGGTTCTGATTGAGGACATCGTGAATGCGTGAGGGGACTTGAAATCATATCTTTGTATACAAGCTATCAGTCGTTGAAAGTTGCCTTAATATGGTTTATAGATTGTTTATGAAAAAAACAAATTTGTGTGCATAAATAAAAATTATGAGATAGAACTTTGAAATAACAAGAAATGACCATGTTTTCTTTTTATGAATAAAAGTCTAACCAATAAATTTCAAATTTAAATATGTGTCCAAATTCGTGGATTTGGGCAAATAATCGGTATAGTTTACTACCACAATTTGATATTAATTAATATTGTAATTTTCATTGTTATTGATAAATGTTATATCAGTATTGCAAATCTAATCCTGAATTCTGTCTATCCTATTTTTGGGATATTGTTTAAGAAATTCACATATTACGTCACTTTGTGCGTTTATGGTTTTGGATAACTTGGCTGTGAATTTTTATGTGCTGGTTTAGGTAATTTTGTGTATCCGTTTTTATTGTTTAGTTAGTCATCACTTCGATTTTATCATGTATATCTATTATATAGTCATTTTATAAAACATCACTGGTTGCAAAATTATGAATTATTCGAAATAACAAGGATGTTCTTATTCCAGACACCCTAGCCGTATTAGACACAACTTTTTGGAACTTTTGGTCCTCAATGTACTTGTCTTGGCTTTTGAACTTTTTTCATCTGAGCGTCACTGGTAAGCCTTGTGTTGACGAAAGACGCGTCTGACGTATAAGTGTTTTTTAAACCTGGTACCTTTTGTTAGCTATAATTGGAGTGTTTCTCTGTCCTATAATTATGTTCTATCATTTATTTGTATTGTAGTCCTGTCATGTAATGTTGTATTTAA
The DNA here is from genome assembly GCF_965363235.1 of Mytilus galloprovincialis. Taxonomy (NCBI): domain Eukaryota; kingdom Metazoa; phylum Mollusca; class Bivalvia; order Mytilida; family Mytilidae; genus Mytilus; species Mytilus galloprovincialis. Next base: position 52,269,825 of record NC_134841.1, read on the forward strand.
CTGATATATTTACCATTGCCGTAGAAGCGGGAGGTTTGGCATGCCACAAAACCGGGTTCATCCCACCATTTTTTCTTAAAATGTCCTGTGCCAATTCCGGAAAATGGCTATTGTTAAATTGTAATTCGTTTCTGTGTGTGTTAAAGTTTAATTTTGTGTTGCTGTTGTGTCGTAGTTTCCCTCTTATATTTGATGTGTTTCCTTCAGTTTATGCACACAAATGTGTTTTTTCATGAACAATCTGACCACATTTAGGCAACTTTCAAATACTCATAGTTTGGATATAATATTATGATTTTACGTCCCCTCACGCATTCACGATGTCCTCAATCAGAACCGATCCCCTCACGCATGTCATAATGAAGCTCAGCATAGCATTCTCCGATTTTCAATATTTTGATCAGTCGAATAAGAAAATTGCGATTTAGAAATGTATATACCTTTCGAAGCGGTGACAATTGCTCCACTCAAGCACAACCAGAAAATCGTCTCACGGTTTTCATTGCAGAACCAAATGTTCTGCGTGTGTAGATTACCAGCCGTGGTTAATGTAATTGAGAAATAACAAAATGTAAGCCCAAACTGCAACCACTTATTAATTGCAGAAAGATATACATTTTCTCCCTAAAATGCGGGAAAATTAAAGAATGATGTAATTGCATTATTATATATATTGCTCTGAATACTCTATTGATCATAAACAGTTTCTGTCCAACTTTCGTAAAATTTCACGGAGAGTCACTCAAAAGACTTTATCCACATTCGGAACCTAAATATTGACGCCGCTTTGTCTCGCTTTTGGGACATAAATCACAGGCTCGACAAAAATACAAACAGCATATCGAATCTGAGCAGATAGTGAATTGCTTTGAAAAGAAAAGTACGTAGAATTCATAGTAGATTAAGACTTTTACAAAAGATTCGAACAAATATATTAAATGATCTATTTGAGTAAATTTAGTCCCTTTTTATTCAAAATTACAATCCATTGAAAAAAGAAGCACAAGGCTGATGTGCTTTTGACCAGTTTTTCTTTTTCTATGTCGATTATTTATTTGTTTTATTTTCAAAATTCAAGTGTACGCCCGGGCGTTTTGACGTAAACGTAGCTACGCGCATGAATAATATACCTAATCCTTCGTATACGACCTAAGGGAGCTACCATTTGATTTTTATGGGGGGGGGGGGGGGGGGGGGGGGGGCGGCTAGGATGAACAATTTTGTCCTGCATTTTTTTTTAGCTGTAATCTCTGTCCTGACTTTTTATTTTTCACTCTGTTCGGTCCTGCCTTTTTTTTTTTAGTTTATCCTGACTTTTTTTCACCTAAATTGTCGTCCTGACTTTTTTTTTGCAAGTGTCTCATCCTGCCTTTTTTTTTACTCAAAACTCCTGTCCTGCCTATTTTTTTTCAAATTTCATCCTTGCCCCCCCCCCCCCCCCCCCCATAAAAATCAAATGGTAGCTCCCTAAAAACAATTTCATTAATGAATACAAATTTAAAAAAAAATCGCATTTTTATATAGTAACACCACTGACCCTTCAGTAACTCCAATGACACAAAAGTATAACCATTGACATCACAATTCAAATTTTACTTTTATTAAGTATTGAGCACAAAGCCAAGAACACCGAGCAAAAGAAAAAGATGAAAAAATACTTCTTAGGCTAAAAAATCTCAAATTATATAACACAACATCCATTACTGAAAATGTCAATAGTGTTACTAAATAGTATCATTGGTGTTACCAGCATACATCAGTTTGTGAAAACTTTGTATATGTAATACATGATATTGTTAAAACATTGTTAAATAAGTATTGTTTTTCATAAATAATATGATGTTTCGCTTGTTTAACATGAAAGAAACACAAAACAATGCTGATTGTCATGATATATTCAGTGGTGTTACTAAACTGGTCAATGGTGTTATTTTATCAAAATGGTCTCACCATTGACAGTAACACCAATGATTTAAGGTGTATTTTAAGATTCAGTTACGAAATAAGTGCTCCATTCCCCTATTCTATATGTTTATTTTACATATGTCTTGTCGTTGGTTTTCTAATTTGAATTAATTTACATTTTGTCGTGTCGAACCTTTCGACATTATATACGGCATGTGTTTAGCTCATTGTGGAAGTCCGTACGGTGACCTATGTTTATTACGTTATTAAGGCTCAACAGATCTGCATGTTTCCAACTGACGGTTAGTTTTTAGATTAGCGATTATCATTGAGTTCACAATGACGTCATGTTCACATATTTGTATTGTTAAATTCTGCAAAGCGTGATTATATCTACGGAAAATAAGACTGTCTTATAAAATGATTTAGAAATTCGGCGTTCCTGGACGGTTATGAAACAACACTAATAGTTTTCTTAATTCACACATAGCGTGTAGAAATCTTCCAAACGAAGCATCCGTTTTACGTCCCCGTTTCGACTCAACGTGTCTGTGTATTTTTCCAAACAAGCTATAAACACTGGACACTTTAAATTTGCAAAACACTCATTTGCAAATCCGCCGGCGCCTCAAATAAGAGCTACAGTGTCATGTATATAACCAAAATGTGCGGAATTACATGGGATTCAATAATTTCATTAGTTTTCTACTGTTACTATTATATTTATTTTGCTATTTGATTTATAAAAACATGGGATTTTCAATATCCCATGGGACAGGGCAAAATCCCATGGGATTTACCATTATCCCATGGGATTTGGTTAAATCCCATGGGATTTTTTTTGGTCCCATGGGATAATTGTAGTCCCATGGGATATTTGTTGTCCCATGGGACAAAAAAATCCCATGGGACTATAATTATCCCATGGGATTTTTAATATCCCATGGGACAAATTAAAATCCCATGGGATTCAAATTATAAATATATAGATATAAATATACAGTAATGTGTATGTTACAATGTATTCTATTTGGTAGTAAATTGTTATAAGATGAATCTTTTTAATTGAATATCTTTTTTCTTTGGAAATGTTAATTCAACATATTGTTCTATAACTGTTCAAAATTAAACCTTTAAACAACAAAGTAGATAATGTGAGTATCATTATATGTTTATTTATGAATTATAGAATACTTTAAAATGATAAATTAGACACTAACCAATCAGATTCACATGTGTCTAACTGACAGACATCCTATAATTGCTTAAAAGCATGGAATTTGCAACAATTATATTTAATCTCAGGAATGAACTTTTTCAAAAAATACTCGCATATATAATGATGTTGTTCTTCTCAAGTCTCTCCCTTCCTGGAGTAGTAGAATTTACTTCATCTATTTATCAAGGCATGAAGCATTTTTTTTGTCTTTTTATTCCACATTAACAGCTTGTCAAACAAAACTTTAGCACTTATTTTGCACCAAAACTATACCCTATAATCGCAATAATAAATCTCTACACGACTTTTTTCTCATGTATTTTTTTCACATTTCCCCAATATTGGATTGCACCACGTGACCCAAAAGAAAACCAGACATTTTTTCGTTTTCTATCTTCCCAGTCTGAAATATTCATGCCATTAATTATCTTTCATATGAGTCTAATATGTAATTTACATGAACGTTTGGTTGGCTGGCGGGATCATCTAGATACTAGATACCCCAATGATGAGCGTGGTCAAGTTTTGTACTTATTGGCCAAGTAATTTTCGAAGAGAAGAACTTTGTAAAACGGACAACGGATAACGGACGCCAAGGGATGATAATATATTTCATTTTACCCTTTCTGTCAGGTTAGCTAAAAACGAGAATAAAAAACCCGGTTTTGATTGATTTTAAACCACATTAAAACAAAATGTATTGCATGACAGTATCTAAAGCCATGAAGATTCATGATGTAAAAACATCTTTAATGTACATAGCACCAATTAAGATTTCAGAAGCAAAATAAAATGTGGATCTTAAATTTATATTTTCGCCTTAATGAATTACAAGTTCGATATTCAAATCTCCGATGCATATTATGGACAATAAGGAAGAAAAGATTGCTTTAAAAGAATCTGTATAATTTATAAGGAAACGTGTTTTTATATATAATTACATCTCAGTGCAGGCAACACAACTTCAAGAATCAGGAATAAATGTTCAAAGCAAGTAATTAATGTAAATTATGGGGAGATGGACGTCGTTTCTTTAAGTATAACAGTCGGGAAATAATAACATGTCAGTATTGTACATTTCTATGTCCAGAGGCAAAAGTTGACCAACTTAGAAAGAGAGAAAACTAGGTAAAAAATACAAATCAAGTGAGCATAGGGCAAAATAACAATATCATAAGAATAATATGATTCCTTTCTTTTCGTTCAATTGTTTTAAATTCTCCCTCGCCCTGCTCGTCCGAGTTTAAAGTATTTAATCTCTAATTCAATAGGCTATACACAAGACAAACACAGATATAGGATTAGTTGCTCGCAGTAACATCTTATTTTCTCTTGCGATACAATATTTTATTTTACTGAATTGTACATATTTCTTCAATCGAAACATTATATAAACACATGACATATAACATTGTTCCTCTTTCGCATCGTTTCTTTTCCCCCATTTAAATCCCAAACTTTTATATAGTACCTTTAAACACCACCCATAAAAACCGCCAAAACTTTCCTCGTGCCTCCTGCACCTAACATCAAACTTATAAATAGTACATACTGTTACAAAACCAGTATCCGAACTAGTTATACTAGTTCCCATCTGTAAATATTAACTACAAATAGCAAACGGGAAAAACCCTATTTCAAACGAAATAAAATACATAAAATAAGTATTCATTCATTACATAAGTCAGTAAATAAGCAAGTTATCTAATTCGAAGGTAAAATGTCTAGACTCAGTAACAAATGCCTGCAACCTATCGATTTTATTTGAAAAGATGAGCCTTTAATTTATATTGCAGCTTTTTAATTATAATCCATAACACCAAATACATTATTACATTTTCTTATCTCAAAGTATATGTTTGGTAAATTTCCTTTTAAAAACGAGAAAGCCGTCTAATATACATATAACTGGTATGTCATTATCAAAGATCATCATTGATTTTGTGAATCATTTATTGCTAAATTTAATTAGTCCGGATGTGGTTAGTGGGATGTTCTGCAAGAAATGTTCGTTCTTTACGCTTTTGTTCTTCTGTTAAAGGTGCAGTGTAGTCTTACAACGGGTGTCCTTTTAACAAAAGTCAAATGGCTTTCATTCAGTTCAACCATCTGTTACAATTCTTATACTCGTAGTAACATGGTTTATGAATGAAATATCTCCAATGGGAACAAAATATTTTAAATACTTTAGTCCTTTTAAATTACTATTTGACCTGAAACAGCGTGCGGTGAGGCCATTGTAAAATTCCTGTGACCTCACCGTGTCCCGGTAATCAGGGCCGCTTATGCAATTGATTATTGTTCATAATGGTCCATTTTAAGTTTTCTAATGTCATACTGCGGTCACGGCTAATTTTATTTATACTTATAATGATAAATTTAATGTTGTGTACTTATGTTTCTATTATTGTAAATACCTAAAGGAGAAAAATTGTTTTCACGAAAGATCATAACAAGAATGTTTACTATGTTCTAAGGTCACTGGTACACACACGCGGTTTACATTGTGAACTTTAGTATCACTCCGGGGTCTTAAGTCTTGAAAAGTAAAACGTTCATATATACATACTGATTCAGTTGTAAATATCGGACCCCTCACTCAATTACATTCACTTTATCTGTTACATTCAACTTTAGCTATGTACGCTTTGTGGTACATTTTTGGTAAACTTAAAAGATGTACATGTATCTATGTGTACTATTTAGAAACAAGAACAACGATTGAGATGATAATTGTTTAATAATATTCATAAAAAAACCAATAAGAACAGACAACCAATCATCTTAAAAACCTTATCGTATTAAGCAATATTAGTAGGGGCATTAAGGCCTGGTTTTGGTCCAAGAAAATAAAATGCTTGATAACTTTTTCAAATTGGAACATAATCTTTAGAAATGCATAGGGTCAAGAAATATAAATGAAAAACATTAAGATTCTTATGTGATGACATCACAATTACGTCATAATATATACTGTTTTCACAAAAACGATGAAAATTCAGAATTTATGCAGTTTTCTATCTTTATTTCTGTTGTGGAAACATCGTGCGCAGCCAAGAAACAACAAAATAATTTAACTGAAGCTTTATCATTACTATTGACAAAATCTCACCAAATATAAAGTTGTTTCTTGTGTGCGCACATACTTTTCCAATCGAAAATATACTTAAAAATTTGATGAAAAACAAGGAAAATCACAAAATTTTACAAAATATGCAAATTAAGGCATGATTTGTTGCCATGGTAACTTGTTTAATGTCCAAAATTATTTAGTTTTTCTTAATACCTTCTACCTGAGATACTTTTCAGTAATTTTAAAATATGTATGATAACTTTTAACTTTGCAGTAATTTTTGGGCCAAATAAGGGCCTTATTGCCCCTACTCCTTTGATTTAAAACGAAAAGCTAAATTTGACTTTTTAACTCGTTCCGTTGGGATTAAGGTTAAGTCAAATCCATTTCGAAATTAACATTGCCAATACCCAATAAGAAGCTGTGCATAATTACATCTTTTACCTAGAAACAACTTAAATATATCATTTTCAATTAATTACTTTACCAAATTAAAACGGTCTGTTAAGGCGGAGCATGTATTTGAAATTTCGTTTAAGGTACTTTACACCTAAAACAGGGTGGAATTTTAGTTCGGGTTGGATCTGCTCGGGTTCAAACGTTCATCAATCATAAAATTAACCCGAACTGAAAGATGTTCTTCAAATGTATCTCAATTTCCTTCTTTACGTAGATCTAAGGAATTATTAAACAAATACTAATAATAGGATACAAACTGGGTTGGCTGCTGTAATAGTTGAGTGGAACATTGATAATTCACTGATACATTAAAGTAGAAAACCCTGTAAAACAATCTTCGAGTCGAGCTTACTGTAAATAAGCCTTGATTGTATTTTTGAAATTGAAAAGGCTAGAAAACATTTATTTCGTAGTGCACCTCTTTTAGACAATAAATTTAAATTTAAAAAAATCGCATCTGCTCTATCTCAAAATGATTTTTACAGTGTAGTCTACTACTGTTTGGACAAATAATATCAAAAGAATAGAAAATTCTACCAGTTCTAACTTAAAATATGAACAACACAATGTTAAGGGGGTCTAAAATTCAGTTAGACATTTTCAGACATACTAATTTTTTAACTAAACCAAAATGACCTACATAAAGATTCAGCACCCAATTTATTTTTAACATATAAATATTGGAAGATGTGTTATGAGTGCCAATGACACAACTCTCCATCCAAGTAACAATTTATAATAGTAAACCATTATAGGTCAATGTACGGCCTTATACATATGGAAAGTGTATTAAAAAAATGTGCAAGTTATATACAACGCTGACATAAGGGATCGACTAAATTCGAATTGCAAAGGACGATAACTGTCCATGGACCATATAATGTAGCATTACTTTCGTGCAGGTATATAAGCAAAATTATATGATTAAAATTACCTAAACCAAGATGATTTCTAAGATAAAATCTTCAAATCACACGATCGACGGTATCAACCAACAGAACGACTGGAAAACTATTGTCATATCCCGGACTAAATAATCTGGTTTAAACCTGGTTTTACAGCTAGCAGCGTAAACCTCCTACTTATACCACAGTTGTGTATTGCTTCACATCACGATGCAAAGCTATTAATTTCAGAATGTATACATGCCATCTTAAAATATTATAAGATAACAGCTGGTTCCGATTGTTTGAATATTGGTGTACCTAAGATTCTATTCGTTTGAAGAATTATGAAATTTGAAAAACGTCAGAAAACTATAATTATACGGAGGGTCTGACAGTATGTGTATTCAAAACCTTGTCTATGAATATGTATGTTGCTATATATATGATCACGCATTGTTGGATAAGTCAAAATCGATGAATTTATTATTATGCATTTCCTTTATTCGCATTATTTCTTATGTATGTTGTTCATGGTTTTAATAACACACCAGTCATAACCGATGTAATACAGTACAACATAATAACTCTAGCTGTTAATATTGGTGAACTACATTAATCAAAGCCGTTAGTTTCTCATTTGAAACTTGAAATATTATAAGATAACAGCTGGTTCCGATTGTCTGAATATTGGTGTACCTAAGATTCTATTCGTTTGAAGAATTATGAAATTTGAAAAACGTCAGAAAACTAGAATTATACGGAGGGTCTGACAGTATGTGTATTCAAAACCTTGTCTATGAATATGTATGTTGCTATATATATGATCACGCATTGTTGGATAAGTCAAAATCGATAAATTTATTATTATGCATTTCCTTTATTTGCATTATTTCTTATGTATGTTGTTCATGGTTTTAATAACACACCAGTCATAACCGATGTAATACAGTACTAAATAATAACTCTAGCTGTTAATATTGGTGAACTACATTAATCAAAGCCGTTAGTTTCTCATTTGAAATGTTATAAAAATATTCGACTTTGAGCGAAACGGATGAAGGTTAATCCAGAAAAACGCTTCGGACTAGAATGAAATTCAAAACAGTGTAGCTGTGGCCATTGATTGACACATTAAAATCATCCATTGACTGGGACAATTTACGTGAACGTTTGTCTGTAACGACCACTGTTCACGACGTACCTACGATAGACATTTAAACTGTGGGGTCACCAAAGGTTTCTTAACGCCTTTAATTATAAAATAATTCGAAAAATTAATCAGGAATAACCTTTGTGTTTTGATTTATATAATTGATATAAATCAAAATATCGTGTTATTTCTGATTAATTTTTCGAATTACTTTATTTAGGTGTTGAGAACCTTTGGTGACCCCATAGTTTAAGTGTCTTTAAAAAGTACATAGTGAGCATTGATCGTTACATACAAACGTTCACCTAAATAGTCCCAGTCAATGGATGATTTTAATGTGTCAATCAATGGCCACAGCTACACTGTTTTGAATTTTATTCTAATTTAATTTATAAAGTGTTGTTTTCATTTTTTACATTTGCCATTTTTAACTTGCTATGTGGTATGGGTTTTGCTCATTGCTTAAGGTCGTAAGGTGAAGTGGATAAATTCTATGTCATAAGGTCTTCAGTTGAAAGTTATTCATTAGCAATTCAACCACAATTTCTTATTTTCATAATGTTACCTTAATTTTGCCTAAGACAAGATTTTGAGTCATGTTTCATTTATTCAATCATGTTTTCTTTTTTCAGTTTTGATCATGTATTTAAATGATTGTTTTCCCGAGTTTTTCTAAATTAACAACTAAGGATATTTTGTGATCAAGATTTGACTTTTATCATGTTGATGACGCGAGTATTCATACAATTGTTAATAATGACGAGCAGACATATATCATTCGGTATTTTACATTTGGTTATATCCTTTTTCGTAATTTCATCGCTGTAAAACATACGTCATATATATATACTAGTGGTTTTCCCCCAAACTCTATAACATGTGTCTTACATGCCATTACATTCTATTATAAATTTACTGTTTACACATTTTAGATTTTTTTGAAAAACTAAAAGGCTTTTCTACCTCAGGCATAGATTACCTTAGCTGTATTTGGCAAAACTTTTAGGAATTTTGGTCCTCAATGCTCTTCAACTTCGTACTTTATTTGACCTTTTTAACTTTTTTGGATTCGAGCGTCACTGATGAGTCTTTTGTAGACGAAACGCGCGTCTGGCGTATATACTTAATTTAGTCCTGGTATCTATGATGAGTTTATTTACGAGTGTTAAGAAAACCAAAGGAATGGGTTGGAAATCTACCCCCCCCCCCTTTTTCCAACCAGAACCTAGTATAGGAATAAATTCACGGAAAATCCGAATTGAAGTTACAATACTAATTTATGACTGTCTTTTGTTGGTTTTCGTTTATAACCATGGCGTTGTAAGTTCGTCTTAGACTGATGAATTTGAATATCTCTTTGGGATCTTTCGTCATTTATTTTTTTTTAGCTTTTCTCATCACTCTAGGCGTCCGTTGCATACCTGCCAACTGTCACTATTTGCGGGGGATTTCCCCCATGGAGGCTCCCAAATTGAAATTTTGAAAGAGCAATTTTGTCCATAATTTCTAACAAAACAATTAATTTTACAATGACATTAGGCTTGTAAAGGTATGAAGAAGCCAAAAAACAACATTAAAATGTATTTGAAGGCCCCCTTGAAGGTTTTTGAGGACTATGACAGCCATCTTGTACGCAAAACCCCCATGGGCATTTTGAAAAGTTGGCAGGTATGCCGTTGTCGTCTGTCGTCCGTTTCCCCTGAAACTACTCGCGCAACTTTAACCGAAACACTTGGCTACATTCATTATTGTGCTATCTAGTTCAAAAAATGTGTCCGGTGATCCCGATAGCAAATCAAGATGTCCGACATGGCAAAAAATATAACAAAGGGGTAAAATTACTATTTTGAAAATCGTTACAAAAAGAGAAATTCCGACAGGTCAAATATGTTAAAAATGTTGAGTCTATACACGTCAAAACTGTCAGACGACTTTTTTTTTATAGGAGTTACTGCCTTTAAATGACATTTTTACCATTTTTTTTTCATTTTAGTGTATTATCTTGAAATCTATTATAGATAAAGAGAAACTTTAAAATGCAAACATGATCAACAAGACAAGTTCTACAAAAATGCCTGATGATCGAAATCGTCAGTTGACTCCTTATTAGATTTAATGCCTTTGATAACGATGTTTACCAATTTTTAGCATTTTGGCCATAAGTCTTAACATATAATAGATAGATAGAAACTTAAATAAGCAACCATGATCAACAGGCCTGACAAGATCTACATTTAGGACAACATGACGGAAATCGTCCAAAGATTCCATTTTTTTAGTTATAATTGCCTGGTAATGCCGATTTTTACCTATTTTTATTTTTGCGTTTTTCCTATAAAGATGATAAAAATAATTATAGATAAATAGACACTGTAAATCACAAAAATAATCAGCAAGGCAAGATCTACTACATGTAACATGTCAAATTTTGCCAATTAAGTTAGTTACTGTCACTCTTTTTAGGATTGCCCTTTAAATGAAGATTTTTCACCTTCTTTTGTATTTTGAACATAAACTAAAGAGGGTAAAAAGAGAGACACTAAACAGACTAAATTGTTAGCAATACAAGATCAACAACAGAACAGAGATATTTGTCATAATTTATGTTTTCGTCTACAATGTTGGAGAGTGTCCTTTGTCGAATATGCATATAGACCAAGATGAGCGAATTATGCTCTCAAGAGCATCTAGTTTTTGTTGAGACCAATTTGACTTTATAAGATTGATTTTTGATGCACAATCAACTCAGTTAGAACCACAGTTTTTATTTACATAGTGTTCGTATTTTTCATTTTATTTCAACCAAAACATGGTAAAAAATATTTATTTTCATCGGAAACTGGCAACAGGTTGTAGTGGAAAATGTTGAAATAGAATCTTATTTGTAGTGATACGATATCGTAAATTTAAAATCTTTAGTTCTAAGTCTGCCGTAGAAGCAGCGTCAATGTCAATTTCATACATATATACCCATCAGAAAAACACTTGAATGGTATATTTAAATTCTTTTGAACTTTTAAACTTTTTAATATAATATATTAAAAAGTTTAAAAGTTTGACACATGTTCAAAAGAATTTAACTTTATATTTACATTTCAAAATATAAAAAAAAAAATAAGGAGATGTCGTATGAACCAGCCAACTATCCATCAAAGTTAAAATGAAGTGGATGTAAGTAAGTAAAGGCCTTCAACAATAAGAAAATTCAATACCGTGTAGTCGGCTATAATTATAGGACCCTAACATGAAAAATATAAAACAATTCAATTAAGAAAAATAATGTCCTAATTTATATAAATATTATAATTTAAGAAGAAAATTGTGACATACTTGAACCAACAACAAAAGTTTCACAAATTCTGACTATAATATCTATAAATGCCATCAAGTAGCTAGATAAACTTATTCTGAATTCTTTCTTTATTAAAATTTTATTCCAACATAATTATATAGAAAAATAAGAAAACGCATCAATGAATGATCGTGCACTTTTGATTACTGTTTGACCTTTTAACATGTTGGTCATTCAAGTGGTCATTCCTGTTAGGCTCCACCCATTCGTGTGTCATTGATTACGTTAGCACATGTCTAGTTTGGTCCCCAATGGTCAATTGTACAAAACACCTCCACATAATATAAATACTCTCGTAGAACCACTTTTGTTATTTAAAAGTTGAAAACTAATAAACGTGATATGACCGATTCCTCTATATTAAATAGATACAATATGGAATGCCTGATTCCGCCAAATTGTAGCAGTTTAACAGAAAATAACGGAGTTATTGAAGAATTCGACACTTTTACTACTGTGTAAGTTATCTTTTATCTAAATGCAATGTGCGTGATATGAAGAAAAATAGAATGGATAAGGACTTAATTCCAATACATGTATATTTAATAAATCAAAGCAGAGAAAATAGAAAATTGGTTTACATTGCACCCTGAAAGATTTAAAAATGCCGTTTAAGCAACTTATATTTATAGAATTAATCCTAATCTACGTTGTCCCGAAGCGAGGTCATCTAAATCCTATCTGAAATGGTATTGTATTATATGGATTAATTTCTTATGTAAATGTTATGTAATTTAACAAACAGTTCGTTTTTATTAGTTTACCTTTCCAATTTTTATTAGCAGTATTAGGTGTTGTTCCATATCACGTTTTGCGTGTGAAATATTTTCCTCGTTTCTCCAGAAATTGAGAAAAAAAATGTAATTTTATCTCTTTTTTCAGAGTTTTTGTTCAGGTGGCGCTTGTATGGCTAATTAAGGAATTGTTAATACCTCTTATAACCCCTGTTCTACTGACGGTTATATGTTGCCATTTGTGGGAGGTTTATAATGACTGCCAGAGGGATTCTAAATCAAACCTGCCTCTCCCACCGGGAGGTTATGGATTCCCTGTGTTCGGAGAAACTCTCGGATTCTTAATTCAGGTAATTTGAAATTAATTCAACTGCGAAAAGTATTAAAAAAATGTGTTTTATTGCAGAAAAAAGTGTAGAAAACGTATAATTTGCATTCCCGAAAATTAAATATATATATATAGGGATATTTTTCAGGTAAAAGAGTCATAATTTTCTTTTTGCTTGCATTGCCAGCCGATACAAAACAAGTGATATGTTCGTTATATACATACAGTAAAAGAGCCATACTTATACTTTTGACTTCGTGCTTGCATTGGGAGCCGATACTGAACAGTAATATGCTCGTTATATTCATGCCTCAGTTAAAAGAGCAATACTTATATGTTGCTTTACTTCGTGCTTGCATAGAGAGCCGATACTGAACAGTAATATGTTTGTTGTATACATACAGTAAAAGAGCCGTACTTATACTTTTGACTTCGTGCTCGCATTAGGAGCCGTTACTGAACAGTAATATGTTTGTTATATACATGCCTCGGTTAAAAGAGCCATACTTATATGTTTCTTTACTTCGATCTTACATTGGGAGCCGATACTGAACAGTAATATGCTCGTTATATACATACAGTAAAAGAGCCATACTTATACTGTTGACTTCGTGCTTGCATTGGGAGCCGATACTGAACAGTAATATGTTTGTTGTATACATACAGTAAAAGAGCCATACTTATACTGTTGACTTCGTGCTTGCATTGGGAGCCGACACTGAACAGTAATATGTTTGTTATATACATGCCTCGGTTAAAAGAGCCATACTTATATGTTTCTTTACTTCGAACTTACATTGGGAGCCGATACTGAACAGTAATATGCTCGTTATATACATACAGTAAAAGAGCCATACTTATACTTTTGACTTCGTGCTTGCATTGGGAACCGATACTGAACAGTAATATGTTTGTTATATACATGCCTCAGTTAAAAGAGCAATATATGTTTATTTACTTCGTTCTTGCATTGGGAGAAGATACTGAACAGCAGTATGCTCGTTTATCCGAGTTGTCTCATTGGCACTCACACCACATCTTCCTATATCTCGTTATATACATACAGTAAAAGAGCCATACTTGTGCTTCTTTACTTCGTGCTTGCATTGCGAGCTGACACTGAACAGTAATATGCTCGTTATCTGCATGCAGTAAAATACCCATACGTATGTACTTCTTTACTTTGTGCTTGCATTGCGAGCCGATACTAAGCAGTGGTATGCTCTTTATATGTTATATAAATGAGTCATTATTTTAAAAACTTCTTTACTTTTTATTTCCATTGCAAGCCGATACTGTATAGGATATGTTTGTATCTGATAAGAGAGCCATACTTATTTAACTTTTAAAAAGCATTAATAGAGGCATTATTTATTTTTTTCAGGGCAAAGCATTTTTTGATAAAAGACGAGAAAAATTTGGTACACTATATAAAACTCATTTGTTAGGGAAACCAACTATTCGTGTAATTGGAGTACAGAATGTGAAAAGAATTTTGGCTAGTGAAAATGATCTTGTGACTGCTCAATGGCCTACAAGTACCAAACTACTACTTGGGGATGGAAGTCTGACAGGTTCAAGTGGCAATATCCATAATCTCAGAAAAAAGGCACTTTTCAAAGCATTTAGTAATACAGCATTAGAAGAATACACTAAAGTTGTTCAAAGTATAACTAAAGACTGCATTGAACACTGGTGTACACAAGAAAACATCCTTACACATCAAGAATTCAAAAGTCTGACATTTGAAATTGCATGCAGAGTACTTCTTGGTATTAAAATGAACAAAGTCGAAAAAACTGAGTTATTAGGTCATTTTGATACTTTCCTATCAAATTTGTTCAGTTTACCGATGCAGATTCCTGGACTTGGACTTTACAAGGTAAGCTAAATATTAATTAAAAAAGCGCGTTTTTATTGATACCATTGCCAGTATGAGAGGCGATTATATAATACGTCACAAGATTTATCAGAAAAATATGGAGGTGTTTAAACCTGAAGTATGAATGAATTATACGTGCTCTGTTTGTCTATACAAATTTCACATATAACGTGATATACGATTTTGAAAATCATCAGAAAGAAAACATTATGAGACTATCACTCTCTCTTATGTCAATGTATTAAGTGCATCTCTTATTATCCGATATGAATTGACTTTAAAGAATAAATAATGTTCTTAGACTGTTAGTAAACGATAAATATTGTGTATTTTAGGGTCTCAAAGCAAGAACTATTTTGCTAAATAAAATAGGAGAATGTATTCAAAAGAAAGAAAAACGTGGCTCTTGTGATGCCTTCCAAGACGCACTCAGTCTTCTGATGGATATGTCAGGTATAGGCAGACTTTCAGTGACAGAAATTAAGGACGTTGGACTGGAACTTCTGTTTGCTGGTCATGAAACAACAGCAAGCGCAACAGTAACTATCATTCTGCAATTGACCAAAAACAAAGATGTTGTTAGCAAAATTATGGAAGAACTAAAATCTTTTGGAATGAGTCACAGTAATTATGGCGATCTAAACTTTGAAACTTTAAACAAAATGAAATACTTAAACAATGTTGTGAAGGAAGCTATCCGAATTACACCACCTATTGGAGGAGGTTACAGAAAGGTCCTTAAAACATTTGAAATCGACGTAAGTGCATCTGTTATATGGATACATGTATTAACAAATATATATCACTCTACTAAGTATACAGCTTTTATTAACATTATACATAGTTCACTTTTGTATCAACATTTTTAAAGTCAAGATACAAATGGCATTCATAGGAATCATAATTTTTTAAAGGAAACAAAAAAACCGTTTATAACTAAAAACGCTGTCGTTACAACTGAAGAAAGCACTGTCAAATTAGGAAGAAAAAATATACATATTTGTATAGACTAAACTAAAAAAATCATGAAAGCAAATATGGTATCAAAGGCAATAACTAGTACACAACTATTTTTTTTTAGCTTTCAGCTTTCTTTAATTTGCAGTAATAATGTCGCAAAATAAGTTTATATAACATTTTTTATATATATATAGATAAATAAAAATCTTAATTGATTAAATCTTTCTTTCAGGGATACCAAATTCCGAAAGGCTGGACAGTTGCTTATAGCATTAGAGACACGCATGAACTTGGTAACGAATTGGTTTTAAATCCAGATGAATTCGACCCCGATCGTTGGGAATCTTTGCAAAGACGTGATAATGAACATTTTGTGGCATTTGGAGGTGGAAGAAGAGGTTGTGCAGGGAAACAGTTCGCGTTACTTATTTTGAAAATATTCACTCTTGAAATTGTGCGATCTTGTCAATGGACAATACCGAATATCAATCCCAAGATGAAAATAATACCAGTTCCTCATCCCGCTGGTGATTTACCTGCACAATTTACAAGAAAAGACTAGAAATGAAAATAAACATGACAAGTCAATTACCCGGTGTTTGAGAAATCCACAATAAAATGCGCTCAAGTTTGTATTTGTTATCTCAGGGATATTTATTTATTGTTTTTGTGTGCATGCATGCATGTTTGTACACGTTCATTACATGTATGATATAAGTTATTTGTTTTTTTGTGTAAATAAATGAATAATGCCTAGTAAAATATGAAATAGACAGTTTGTTTTTTATTATGCTGTGAAACATTCGTCTTCATACAGTGTATTTTTTTGGTTATTAGATAATAAGTTGTTTGTAAAAACCGTATGTAATTACAAATGAATGATAGTATTTGAAAAACAAAGATCGTTTGAAAGCGATTAAGGTTGATGACAGTTGTTACAGTTCTACTAATTATATAGAGGCAGGTGTATTTTTATTTTTGTCGCTTTCAAGACATTTTCATATATATATATATATGTTCACGTTGGAAGTACATGTATATCTAAAAAGGGCTCCAAACGCAATAAGTTAAGTGTAAGACAGACGAGTAAGACTGATTTTGTTCAAATATGCATTATCTCTCTGAGTATTACAGTAAATTCTTTTTTCCTCAAGCAGTAAAGCAAAGAAAGATGCTTATATTGTTATTCAATAACTTCTACTGTTGCTGACTGACTTATTTTCTTGTTTACAAGATATGTTTATACTGAATTTAAATGTAGATGGCAATAGTCAGAGCTTAACTTTTTGATGCTATTATTTCTTTTAATTGTAATAAAGTAAACAAAAATGTGTGTAATGAACAAAATGGTATTGCTTTGATAGCAACACAAGTTCCTCTGATTAACCCGAAGGTATTTGTAAGAACACAGCTTAGAATTAATAATCTATATATGTACGATAATTCATCGATTATTCTGTTTTAAAAATTTCATCATGACGTAGAATGTTTATTGAGTGGGGTTATTCTCCGGACACATAGTCGGGACATATTACATAAGTAATTGTCAATAACTGTAAACAAGTTGTAATGTTACGTAACAGTTAGTCACCTCAGGGTGACATACACAAACATTTGATAAAGCCACTCTTATGAAATCGTGATTTTAATAATGATGTAATTTGGTGAGCGTGATTTCATGCTTTTACATATTCATCTTTCGTTATTAAAAAAGAAACTACCATGTGTTTATAAGGTAATTTTCTATGGCGCCGCAAACAAAGCCATTTTATATACAAAATAAAAGTTGAAATTCCACAAGGAACAATTTGAGTTCAGCATAATCTTGGTAAAAACTGACTTTCCTAATCTTTTTTTAAATCGTTTCTGTTATGTACAGCCTTCCATCAAATGTAACAACATTCAACTAGTAAAAAAAAAAACCAGAAACTTTAAAAGTGGCTATAAAGACAGTTAAACGTTAAAAAGAATAAAACATACGAAATTTCAATGTCACAAATAAATTCGAAATAAATGAATAAATATTACAAGCGAAGCGTCCTATTACTTAAAAATAATCTTCCAAGTCCTAAAAATAATAAAAAGCATAAACATACAACCAGAGACATATAATCTCTGATAAAAATATTTCATATGAGGAATTTTGGGTCCTCAATGCTCTTCAACTTCGTAATTTATTTGGCCTTTTAAACCTTTTTTGATTCGAGCGTCACTGATGAATCTTTTGTAGACGAAACGCGCGTCTGTAAGTGTAAAATTTTAGTCCTGATATCTATGATGAGTTTATTTATAAAGATATTTGTAACTCTCAGAAACGTGTCCTTCCTCGAAACTTGTCCACATAAAGTCACTGAACTGCAAAAAATATCTTGTTGTAAAAGGGCGACAAAGCGTGTCATTTGTATAAACGCCCCAAACAAACAAGCCTAACCCCCAAAACGTGTCCATATCAATATAAAAAAGAAGATGTACTGTGGTATGATTGCCAATGAGACAACTCTCCACAAGAGACCAAAATGATACAGAAATTTACAACGATTATAGGTCATTCCACGGCCTTCAACAATGAGCAAAGCCCTTTACCGTATAGTCCGCTATAAAAGGCCCCGGAATGACAATGTAAAACAATTCAAACGAGAAAACTAAAGGCCTTATTTATGTACAAAAAATGAACGAAAAACAAATAAGTATTACATAAACAAACGACAACCACTGAATTACAGGCTCCTGACTTGGAACAGGCACCTACATAGAGAATGTGAATGGGTTATACTTTTTAGCGGGATCCCAACCCTCCCCATAACCTGGGACAGTGGTGTAACAGTACAACATATGAACGAACTATAAAAATCAGTTGAAAAAGGCTTAACTCATCAGATGGACTAAAATATAAGTGGACGTGGCCGGGTACTTGTACATTCCAACAACATAAAGACATTAAGTACAAATCTGAGAGTACTCGCAGTTACTGACAGCTAGTTCAATGCCACTGACAACTAATAAAAAAAATCATGCATCCAAGACTAAATTGTCAATCAGTACACATCCAACATCCAATGGATTTAGTGTAAAGACGTCACAGTCATAAACAGTCAGAGAAAAACACGACCTTGTGCAATACCAAGATACAGGTATCAACATATTGTAGATCAATGAATATATATATATATAACAATAAGGTAAACGGACAGAAATTTAAAGTCACAGGACAAAAAGTCACAGGAGATAAAGTCACAAATTTGATAGAACGAATTGTGAAATATAAACAACGTAAGATGGTGCCAAAGGAACATCACCATCATAAAAAGGAAAATTAACAATAGGGAACGAAACAAATCAGATAACTCGTGTAGGTGAATGTCCCATTCTCTGTGCATTAAATCTTTGTAGAATTTCACTCTTTCACTCTTTCATTGTTCATTGTTCCATCAGTTGTATCCTAGAACCTTTTTTTTTAAACTGCAACTTTTATTTAAAACGGCTTATATTACATAACGGTGATGGGAGAAGTTTCTTACTGAAGTCATTAAAAATCGGTCTTTACTCGCTCTTTAATTTTTAATGAAAATCCCAACTACATATAGTGTTTATCCCGAATAACCGTAAACATTTAGGCCCAGTCCTGAATTCTTGTTATGATAAAAGAACCTATCTTCTGTATTTATTGATGTCGTTCAAATAATGTAATAACTATTTGGCACGGGACGCATGTTGCATGTTCGTGTGTCTTTATTTACACTGATTTAGAAAATATATGTTATTTCTGTATACCTTTGCCTGGGGTTGTAAGAGAAATAATACATACTCCCGGTTTATTAGGGAGAGATCCGTTTGCGCCAAAAATGCGTCCTTTTGCGCCACTACTTTTTTCTCCTATGCTACGTTTGCGCCACATGTTGTAAAATTACATGGTATCATTCACGCCAAAAATAAAACATATGGTTGCGCCAATTAGAAGGAAAATGTCTTCCCTACTCCTTTATTCGGACTTGGAACCGTCAGTTTGAACGGCAAATGATTCCTTTTCTGAAACATATCTTCTTCTTACTGCTGTTGCATGGATACTTCCCAATTTAATGTATGTAGTAGTTTGTAACTTCACTTTATTGTCCAAAGAGACAAACATTGAAGGATGAAATGCATAAAACAGTTCATAATCATTCCTAATAAAAGTAAAGTCAATACGCATGGTGGGAACAAAGCACTGTGTTATCTTGAAACATATGTGGCTAAAACATAATCATCAAAAGCTTCTATGTTCTTCTCTATTGGCACTATTTTCTCCCTATTACATATCTTTATTAAATATTCAGCAAAGCAATTACTTTTATTCTCTCTCTGTACATTGACTGTCTAATGCATTTTAAGTCGTTCCTCTCCAGATGCTCATCTTCATGGTGAAATATCTCCGAACATATGTTACTTTGTAAGCAAAAATAACAATAAATATATATAATCATTAATATTTATGATAGATATGTGCACAGGTAAATTGGCGCAAATGAGTTCCGAATATTGGCGCAATTGATACATTTGGAAAACAAAATTTGGCGCAAATGATACCCCTGAAAAACAGTAATTGGCACAAAAGAACTGCTGCCGTTTATTTAGAGGTCACTTCTGGTCTCAGATGATAGCCTTTCAAAAATGTATGTTTTCTTGGTACTTTTCAATGAAAAAAATGCCAAAATGGCCACTATTGCTTCACTCAAGGTCATTTGTGGTTGATCTTTTTCAAGGTCATATGTCACTGTAAATAACATTTTCCAAAAAAACTTGAATTGTTTTTAATATGTACTAAATTTACAAATAGTCAGGGGCAATAACTTCTATCAGATGTCTTTGGATTGTTTCAGACCAAATGTATCATATCTTCATCAAAATGGAGAAAACATTTTGCACAAGTTTTATAATATGTATATTAAACAAGTCTAAATTGAAAATAACGTCCAAACCTATGATTGCGTTGGATAAAAACCGCAGTTTTTATACGTGTGCATGTAAAACAAATTTTTATGTAGCAAAACGTCTGAATAATAGTCAACGATTTTTCCCACGAGGGCGCTTGATCTTTACGAGTAACGATTCATGTACACAACAAATAAATTATATAAACGCCTAAAAAAAGTGTACAAAACAACACCAATAACAAAAGAAGGTAACTATCAATGTAATTATTTATAAATATTTTGGATAACAGATATCCTTCATCAGTATGATTATGATGTTAAATGAATATTGTCAATCTACTTTGATTAAACTGTAACAATCTAAATGAGTTTCAGAGTATCTAGTATACAATTTTGTATTTTTATTTTTCTTGTACGTCAAGAAAAATAGCCACTATGGCTAAAATGGAACATAGGGGATAAAATGCAAATCTTTGCTTTTGAAGAAAATATGACAGATATAAAAAACGTTTTTAAGCCTCTCATTAATATACATTAAATTATTTACGAAATAAGAAATGTTTATGCAAGAATGCAATTAATTTGTGACTTTTCGATCCGGTTAACAAACAAAATTATGTGATTTTATCAGAATTTTCAAAATTGATTACATAAATAAAACTTTGCTATTTATAAGGGGAACTAACTCAGAAAATTCAATTTCATAATTGTCTTATTTAGAAACAAAAAAAGAACGATCATCCTCAACTCTCAACACCATGATAAAAGGGAAAAACGACGAAGACTAACAACGCCATAAAACAATACATAAAAAAGTAAAGACGATGAAGACTAACAACGCCATAAAACAATACATAGAAAAGTAAAGACGACGAAGACTAACAACGCCATAAAACAATACATAGAAAAGTAAAGACGACGAAGACTAACAACGCCATAAAACAATACATAGAAAAGTAAAGACGACGAAGACTAACAACGCCATAAAACAATACATAGAAAAGTAAAGACGACGAAGACTAACAACGCCATAAAACAATACATAGAAAACTAAAGACGACGAAGACTAACAACGCCATAAAACAATACATAGAAAACTAAAGACGACGAAGACTAACAACGCCATAAAACAATACATAGAAAACTAAAGACGACGAAGACTAACAACGCCATAAAACAATACATAGAAAAGTAAAGACGATGAAGACTAACAACGCCATAAAACAATACATAAATAAAAATAAAATAAATAAATACTCTTTATTTCAAGAGGATGATCCCATTAGTTAAAACTAATCTTCCTGAGAGTCCTCAAAATAATAATAACATATTTATAAGTACATAGAGTATTATAAAGTTATATTATACACAATATACAATTGTATTTAAATAATAATGAAAAAGCATATTAATTTGCACAATTGATGAAAAACTTGTAACATTTTGTTTTAAAAGATACAAGTGTATTACTAATTTTTATTTCATTTGGTAAACTGTTCCATATTTGAGAACTTGAATATGTAAATGTTTTCTTTAAAAAATTTGTTTTTGGTTTTGGAAGATTTAATAGTTTTTCATCAGCTGAACGTAAGTTATAATTTTGCTTATCAGTAAAATGAAAATTTTCTTGTAAATAGTTAGGAACCATACCATTTAATGATTTAAATACAAGTATTGCCTTTTGGTATTGAATGCGTTTTTCCACATTTAACCAGTGTAAACTATGAAAACATAACATAGAAAAGTAAAGACGACGAAGACTAACAACGCCATAAAACAATACATAGAAAACTAAAGACGACGAAGACTAACAACGCCATAAAACAATACATAGAAAAGTAAAGACGACGAAGACTAACAACACCATAAAACAATACATAGAAAACTAAAGACGACGAAGACTAACAACGCCATAAAACAATACATAGAAAACTAAAGACGACGAAGACTAACAACGCCATAAAACAATACATACAAAAGTAAAGACGACGAAGACTAACAACGCCATAAAACAATACATAGAAAAGTAAAGACGACGAAGACTAACAACGCCATAAAACAATACATAGAAAACTAAAGACGACGAAGACTAACAACGCCATAATACAATACATAGAAAACTAAAGACGACGAAGACTAACAACGCAATAAAACAATACATAGAAAAGTAAAGACGACGAAGACTAACAACGCCATAAAACAATACATAGAAAACTAAAGACGATGAAGACTAACAACGCCATAAAACAATACATAGCATAGAAAACTAAAGACGATGAAGACTAACAACGCCATAAATAAATAAATAAATAAATAAATAATCTTTATTTCAAGAGGATGATCCCATTAGTTAAAACTAATCTTCCTGGGAGTCCTCAAAATAATGATAACATATTTATAAGTACATAGAGTATTATAAAGTTATAATATACACAATATACAATTGTATTCAAATAATAATGAAAAAGCATATTAATTTGCACAATTGATGAAAAACTTGTAACATTTTGTTTTAAAAGATACAAGTGTATTACTCATTTTTATTTCATTTGGTAAACTGTTCCATATTTGAGAACCTGAATATGTAAATGTTTTCTTTAAAAAACAATACATAGAAAAGTAAAGACTACGAAGACTAACAACGCCATAAAACAATACATAGAAAAGTAAAGACGACGAAGACTAACAACGCCATAAAACAATACATAGAAAACTAAAGACGACGAAGACTAACAACGCCATAAAACAATACATAGAAAAGTAAAGACGATGAAGACTAACAACGCCATAAAACAATACATAGAAAACTAAAGACGACGAAGACTAACAACGCCATAATACAATACATAGAAAAGTAAAGACGACGAAGACTAACAACGCCATAAAACAATACATAAAAAAGTAAAGACGATGAAGACTAACAACGCCATAAAACAATACACAGAAAAGTAAAGACGACGAAGACTAACAACGCCATAAAACAATACATAGAAAAGTAAAGACGATGAAGACTAACAACGCCATAAAACAATACATAGAAAAGTAAAGACGACGAAGACTAACAACGCCATAAAACAATACATAGAAAAGTAAAGACGACGAAGACTAACAACGCCATAAAACAATACATAGAAAAGTAAAGACGACGAAGACTAACAACGCCATAATACAATACATAGAAAAGTAAAGACGACGAAGACTAACAACGCCATAAAACAATACATAGAAAAGTAAAGACGACGAAGACTAACAACGCCATAAAACAATACATAGAAAAGTAAAGACGACGAAGACTAACAACGCCATAAAACAATACATAGAAAACTAAAGACGACGAAGACTAACAACGCCATAAAACAATACATAGAAAACTAAAGACGACGAAGACTAACAACGCCATAAAACAATACATAGAAAAGTAAAGACGACGAAGACTAACAACGCCATAAAACAATACATAGAAAACTAAAGACGACGAAGACTAACAACGCCATAAAACAATACATAGAAAACTAAAGACGACGAAGACTAACAACGCCATAAAACAATACATAGAAAACTAAAGACGACGAAGACTAACAACGCCATAAAACAATACATAGAAAACTAAAGACGACGAAGACTAAAAACGCCATAAAACAATACATAGAAAACTAAAGACGACGAAGACTAACAACGCCATAAAACAATACATAGAAAACTAAAGACGACGAAGACTAACAACGCCATAAAACAATACATAGAAAACTAAAGACTGGGCAACACGAACACGATTAAAAAAACCGGGAGCATTCTCGTGTGGTCTGTAAGGGTAAGCAGACCCTGTTCCACTAGAGGTTATCGTTATTTTTGCTCATAATAAGTACACCTTCGGTGATAAATCCCACTCGGTCATTCACCATCGCGGGAAAGAATGACAGGATTGTGGTACCGAAAATTCCATAACGATCGAACTTATTATATTAAAAAAATTACGAATTTTGTACCGTTATGGAAGCGGTGAAATATACCACTTTAACAGTCTTATCATCCTATTGTCAATCACTTCTGTGTAAGTAGTTACCTTCAATCAATGAAATCATGATAAGAAACGCAAGCCCTTGAATATCATTTCAACTGAGAGATGTATACACCTAATGCATGTGCTGATTGCATTTTGCTACATAAAATTAAATGGAAAATTGTGAAGTAACAATCATCTTTTTTATCTTTGTCGTAAAATTTTGTTCTCAATTCTCATTGTCAGTTTCTAGATGTAATTCAAAATATGAAAGAGACTTACCGAGAGACTTCCCTGTATCTATGGTATTCATTATTTCAAGTAAGAGTAGGACAAGTGCGTTCAACATAGTCAACAAACTTTTAATTATTTAGTGAGAGGAAATTATCTACATTAAAGGATTATGCTAGCTTTTTTCATTCTTCCTGAATTGCTCCTGTTTGAAGTTTGCTTGAAGTATGTCACATATGATAAAGAAACAAACATCAAGAACAAGGGCACAGTTGGTACCTATAGGCATGAAGACGAAACACGTCTTCAAAAATTATATATATTTATATCTTTCTTGAAAATTGTTGTCATTCTTTTTTTCCGTGTATAATCATTCAAAAAAGTGTATTGAAAAAATCTTAGTGACCTATATACGTTATTTCATATATGTAAAATAGTACGAAATCGATTCAACTACAATATGGCAAAATATGACAAAGTTATTTTTTTTTTTTTTGTTATACCCACATATCGTAAGTTCTATTCCTGGCCGGGTCAAAGACTGGTCGACATGGAATCAGAATGATGATTCCGGGTATTATGACATGTCTTCCTGTGGACTTTTATACCTTGTGAAATAGCACGTTAAAAACCAGCGTGTCGGCCTTGTACAATCAGGTTTCATATTCATGTAGCAATTACATATCTTAAAATTTGCCACTAGACGTTGTCCTCCATCCATATCATCTTTATAATGTGCACGGGTCGCTTTCCATGTTTCAATGTAGACAAATCCAAACAATTGTTGGGAGGGATAATTCAGGTAAAATCATCGTTGAAAATGGATCAGCAAATTATTCTTGATCCTTTTTATAGATAGTTATGTACATGTTCATAACACATAATCAGTGTTGGCTTTAAAATCGACGCATGGTGGAAACCTTATAAAGTAAATGTAGAAAGAAAACGCCATTCATGATAGAAATATCGACATTATTGAACAAATAAACTTCTGTCTCTGAGATCCTGTAAGGTACATATAAAGTTTGAAAGCGCGTCCGCCGACATATTGAACAAATACACTTCTGTCTCTGAGATTCTTTAAGGTACATGAAAAGTTTGGAAGCGTGTCCGAACGTAAACACTCTTCCCTCCAAAGTATACAAACACAAATAAATGGCTTCATGTTTCCATCAAAGCATATTTTAGTGAATTATATTTGTACAATTTCTAATCTAACAATATTCAAATTTACTTCCTCTAGTGCATACTAACCATATTAAAGTAATTGCTGTGGATTTTAGTAAAGTTTTGATTGATTGATTGGTAATTGCTTTAAGCTGCATCAGTACAAAAAGGCTAAGGTAGTTATGTTGTTCATAACTAATAATTTAACAATTAGAAAGGAAAAGAGTAAAATTCATTTTTTAGAATGTATATATATATTTTTTTATATATAGATAGGAAATGTTCGTAGTCTTCAAAATCCTTATGTTTAAATTAAACCATAGTTTGGTTAGTTCAGTTAGTTCAAATAGGTTAGGATTTGTCCTTAAGTAAGACCCTGCATAGTTTGATCTGAACAATAGGTCGACCATCTGCTGTACTTTACATGAATAAAACTAAAATGTTGCCTAATACACAGAGCCTACTTTTAGGTTTGTCCTGATGGTCGAAGAATGACCTCTATTACGTAGTGGACGACAGATGACCTCTGTTACGTCTAAATAGAATAGAGATCTCACCCTGTAAAGGTCGCATCACTTGTTATAACAATTACTAAAATTGTCATTCATGCTTGAGCTTTTACATTCAAACAATTTTAAAGAATCTGTTACAAAATTTTAACACAATGGACGAAGGTGTGGGCTTCAAGATGACCTCTGAGATACCTTTTAAAATAGCGGAAGTTTGACCAATATGTGATTAAGTATCATTCAAAACTTACTCATGTGTGTCTTCTTTGAGATTGCAACCCAGAATTGTTGGCCATTGTTGGAATCTCGTTTAATTTTGTGGTTTCTGTAATGATAACTTTCACCATAAACCAGTGTATTGCTCAATAATTTGACGTGAAGGTCACCTTACCTTTAAGAGCTATTATTTGCTTTTTATAAGTGGGGAGGGGGGGGACTAGGATGAAAAAAAGTTGTCCTACATTTTGTTTAGTCGTATTAAATCTCTGTCCTGCCTTTTTATTTTTCACTCTTTTCGTTCCTGTCTTTTTTTTCTTAGTTTATCCTGACTTTTTTTACATTAATTGTCATCCTGCTTTTTTTTTGCCAAGTTGCTCATCCTGCCTTTTTTTTTTACTCAAAACTCCTGTCCTGCCTTTTATCAAATTTCATTCCTAGCCCCCCATAAAAATCAAATGGTAGCTCCCTTACACATGTTTTAATGTACATTTTTTACTTTTGCTGTAATGATAGCCAGCCAGTCGATCATTTGGTTTGACAATTAAAACTACGGGGTCATTGAAATGACAGAATTAGTTGGCTAAAAAGTTCATATTGTCACCTTTTAAAATACATTATTGAAAATTGTGTTGTATATTGTAGTGTCCGTGAATAGAATAGAACACTCTAATCGAGCCTTCGGTCTAATTGCTCCATCAGTTTAAGTAAATTTAAAGACAATGCAAGATGGTGTGAGTGTGTATGTGTGTATGTGTGGTATGGGAGGTTGAGATGCATCGACTGCGAGTGTGTACGATTGTGTGGCCTTGGAGAACGAGATGCATCTACTGTGAGTATGTATGTTTTTGTGGTCTTGGAGAGTGAGATGCTTCGACTGGGAGTGTGAAGCATCGACTGTAAGTGTGTTTGTTTGTGTGGTCTGGGAGGGTGAAGCATCGACTGTGAGTGTGTATGTTTTGATTGTCTGGGAGGGTGAGATGCATCGACTGTCAGTGTGTATGTTTGGATTGTCTGGGAGGGTGAGATGCCTCGACTGTGAGTGTGAATGTTTGTGTGGTATGGGAGGGTGAGATGCATCGACTGTGGGGGTGTATGTTTGTGTGGTCTGGGAGGGTGAGATGCATAGACTGTGAGGGTGTATGTTTGTGTGGTCTGGGAGGATGAGATACATCGACTGTGAGGGTGTATGTTTGTGTGGTCTGGGAGGGTGAGATGCATCGACTGTGAGTGTGAATGTTACTGTGAGTGTGTATATTTGTGTGGTCTTGGAGGTTGAAGCATCGACTGTGAGTGTGTGTTTGTAAGTTCTGGGAGGGTGAGATGCATCGACTGTGAGTGTGTGTGTGATTGTGTCGTCTGGGAGGGCGAAGCATTGATCGTGAGTGTGTATGTTTGTGTGGTCTTGGAGGGTGAAGCATCGACTGTGAGTGTGTATGTTTGTAAGGTCTGGGAGGGTGAGATGCACCGGCTGTGAGTGTGTGTGATTGTGTCGTCTGTGAGGGTGAATCATTGACTGTGAGTGGGTATGTTTGGGTGGTCTGGAAGGGTAAAGCATCGACTATGAGTGTGTATGTTTGTGTGGTCTTGGAGGATGAAGCATCGACTATGAGTGTGTATGTTTGAGTGGTCTTGGAGGGTGAAGCATCGACTGTGAGTTTGTATGTTTGTAAGGTCTGGGAGGGTGAGATGCATCGACTGTGAGTGTGTGTGATTGTGTCTTCTTGGAGGGTGAAGTATGACTGTGGGTGTGTATGTTTGTTAGGTCTTGGAGGATGAAGCATCGACTGTAATTGTGTATGTTTGTGTGGTCTGGGAGGGTAAAGCATCGAATGTGAGTGTGTATGTTTGTGTGGTCTGGGAGGTGAGATGCCTCGACTGTTAGTGTGTATGTTTGTGTGGTCTGGGAGGATGAGATGCATGCATCAACTGTGAGTGTGTATGTTTGTGTCGTCTTGGAGGGTGAAGCATCTAGTGGAAGTGTGTATGTTTGTGTGGTCTTTGCGTATATGTTGTGTACAAGTTGTTAATTTGTACTAAACATAATTTGTTCCGGGTTTTTGTAAAAGTTATCAGTATTTTGACACACACACACCTTCTTTCACCAGTTACAAGTTAACTTCAATAGATATCCATTTCGAAGTTTTACTTACAAATTTGTATATTAATACTTATAATTCAACCAAATTTTATGCCCACACAATTATATATTTAAGTGTTTTTTATAAACTGTGTGTCAGTACTACGCGTAAGACTGTAGCATTCAGATGTGGAAACAAAACAGTGATAAGCTCAACAAAAGTATTTTGTTGATTTTAACTTGTTATGCAAAGAAATTCACAAAATACTAATACTTTGCACAAAATACTAGACAAATCAAGATTTGTACAACATTATAATTTGTACACAACATATATATCAATGATACTCGATCAGAGAGGAATAAATATGAATTTCAAAATATTAAGCTTAATAAAGGGCTACGCTTAATATATCTTTTTGATTGTGCTGCCGGTTAATTTATCCGTCAGATGACATGTTATTATAGAAAAATCTTAGATTTTTTTCATATTTATTATCATGATAAAATGGCCAGTAAATTTGTGGTTTTTTTTTGTACACAAAATTATGCAACTAAAATACTGAAACGCGTTTTATAATTCTAAGATACTATCTTATCAAGAAATTAGTATATGATATAAAATGGCAAGTAACATTAATAAATCAAAGATTGAAGTACTGATCATCGGATGACCACAAGTTCTTGTAGATGGTCATAAGCAATGGTCTCAGTAAAAATATCATATCTCTATACCTGAAAAAGAGGTTAATGTACAGATATATAATTTATCTGAGAGAAGTTCGTGCGTGGACGATGAATACATAACAGAAAATTCAACCTCACCATAAAAAACTATTACTTTGTAGTGATAAAAATCATGTAATAATTCGATTTTTTCTAATAGATTCTAAATTGAAAACTACGTTCAAACCTATGATTGCGTTGGATAAAAACCGCAATTTTTATACGTGTGCATGTAAAACAAATTTCGTTGTAGAAGGGTCTAAGAACAGCACAAACAACATTTTCCAAAAGACCAAAAAAGTGAAAAAAGTATATTTAAACAAAACGCATTTGACTAACAGGTCGAACAACTGATGTTCTTTAACCCTGCTGACTGCCATTGGCGATTACCAAATAAAATTGATCACAAGATGTAACAAAATGGATCTTAATATAAATTTAATACTAAACAGAAAAGACATTTAACTTGTGGCCACGATGTTATGTCACACACATACGGTGTCAATATTTTTTTTTAGTACACCAGATCCGGATTTCGACAATAAATGTCTCTTCAGTGATGTTAGGGATTGAAACGGTATATGGAAGGCCATATAAAAAGTACCCTCATTTTTAGAAAAAAGTACCCTCTTTTTTAGATACGACTCTTGAATTTTAAGAGTCAATATAGGATGAACGGATCATATAAACCGGAGGGAAAATATGATACAAGCCCAAACGAAAAATATAAACGAGTCTAAATTGAAAACTACGTTCAAACCTATGATTGAGTTGGATAAAAACAGCAATTTTTATACGTGTGCATGTAAAACAAATTTCGTTGTAGAAGGGTCTAAAAACAGCACAAACAACATTTTCCAAAAGACCAAAAAAGTGAAAAAAGTATATTTAAACAAAACGCATTTGACTAACAGGTCGAACAACTGATGTTCTTTAACCCTGCTGACTGCCATTGGCGATTACCAAATAAAATTGATCACAAGATGTAACAAAATGGATCTTAATATAAATTTAATACTAAACAGAAAAGACATTTAACTTGTGGCCACGATGTTATGTCACACACATATGGTGTCAATATTTTTTTTTAGTACACCAGATCCGGATTTCGACAATAAATGTCTCTTCAGTGAGGTTAGGGATCGAAACGGTATTTGGAAGGCCATATAAAAAGTACCCTCATTTTTAGAAAAAAGTACCCTCATTTTTAGTATATATATATATATATATACACATATGGACCCGATGGATCAATCTGTTGTAAAGTTGTCACTGGTTCAGACGTACTTATAAATGTAATTATTTCTGTGACTGTATCTTGCATTAATTTGTAGGATCCTTTACTATAGATAATTCAGTTGATCTGTAACAATACCATATTCATGTCTTATATATCATGTACTGTACTAGGAGGCTAGATTAAAACTGACGAGGAAAGGTAACACCCGGCCACCGAAAGTTTTATTTTTGTGAAGCCAAGGTGGTTGAGTTGTCTAGCGCGCCGGATACAGTGCAGGCGATTTGGTGTCACGACATCTCAGAAGCATGAATTTCGAATCGCGGCGAGGAAAGAACAAAAAATTTACAGATCTAACATTGTTGGGCTGATGTTTAGACTAGTTATATATAGATACATATATTTCTTACGACAAAACATTTATAAAAGAAATTTGTATAACTATTCATTGAAGAAATAAATATATAACAAGCGATAGGGAATATTATTTTGCACTCGTTAATGTCCGCATATTTATAGACTGGTTACCAATCAAAAACGAAAGTTGCTTAGTCATGTAGTATATTTGTCCACATCCTTATTGATAGCCGTGAAGAAATATTCACAACAGATTTCCTTAGTTTTACTTCACAGGCACTCGTCTCGGAATTTTTATCGTCTATACCTTTATATAACAAAGTATATAGGATTTTTTTCTCCGATCGACGAGTGCCTATGTTTTACTTATAATAAGATAATCTAAATATAGCAATTTAACGTAAAGAGATATCTACCAAACCCCTATTTTATCATGCCTCATTGCCCTCAAATACATGTAATTATTAATACCGGATATGTCTGTTCTTGCCTTGTATTGTGTTTAGACTTTGGTGTATGTGTTTATAACTGAAATATATTAACAGTGCAGCATTATACTTTTTAAAAGCACACTATAGGGGCCATCTTGATCTTCAGTGTTTCATGGTTTTAATGATTCTTTCATTGTTGAAGACCCTGAAGCTTATTTCAGGATGAAGAACGGGAATAAAAACCCTCCCCATTGATAATTTATATTTTTTCTATGTATTGACTTTATGTGCGATTTTAAGACCTGTGCACGTTAACTTCATATTCCTTTATTTTCTTTTAAAGGGTATGAACACGACTTAAAGCATGTTTAACCCTTCAATGTTAAAGGTCATATGGCAATACATTGCTGTTTTTGTCAAATGATTAGATACCGTGAGATTGGTGGTCTCATGATCACTTTAACCCATGCATGTCAGAGTTTTGTAGAGTTTTTTCTCCAAAAATAGAGCCAGTTATCTATTCTACGATATCAAGTTTAATTGTCCATGAAGAAACGGACATTTTTTCTGTGTCCAGTAGCATCGTATCTTCTTATTTTCTTGCACAATATCTGGACATCGGTGGATGATGCAACATTGCCAAACCACACAATCGTTCACCCGTCATTGTAGATCTTTCCCCAAGTCGTTAGTTAACACAATCATGCTGATAATAACCGTACACACATATACAGATGTTACAGGAAGAACCAACAATAGCTTACAGACTTTGTAAATATTCGGATACAAATAAAAACCGGCTAGTTTTAGCGCATCTTGCAGGCTAATGTACTCTCGAGCAGAATGAATTCCACATGGACTCGGTTAATAGCAGGTTAAAATTTTGTAAATCAAAATCTTTCTATTTTTTAAGGCAGTGGCTATCATTTGCCGGCTCCGGCAAAACAGCTTCTTGTGTGCTATTTTACCGACTCCGGCAAAATAGCGATTTATACAAAGTTTTGCCATTTTGCCGGTCTTTCTTTCGGGTTTTTAATCATTCTACGATATGAAATACATTTTTTATTGAAACTATAACCTGTTTGTACATTGTCAAAAGTTCAAACCACTTCATGATTATTCAAATTAAATCAAATCCAAATCAAACAATTTTATTGGTTTAAATTCCTATACAGAAATGATACCAGCTGACATTTACAAAATACAAATACAAATACAAAAAAAAAAAAAAAACACAAACAAACAAAAAATTTTTTTTTTTCTCAATGATAAGAGATACATATTTTATATCTATGTACAGTGTGTGGAGGTGTTATTCATCCTATATTATTAATTCAAGCTATTACAATAAGCTTTAATACTATAAACGTTCTTAGCAACATTATGTTTGCTTTAAATGAATGTTAAAATGTTAAAATCATACATATCGCTTATTCCAGCTACACGTACAGTACTAAACTTTTCAAACTGAAACTAATAAAATTGAGAATGGAAATGGGGAATGTGTCAAAGAGACAACAACCCGACCAAATAAAAAACAACAGCAGAGGGTCACCAACAGGTCTTCAATGTAGCGAGAAATTCCCGCACCCGGAGGCGTCCTTCAGCTGGCCCCTAAACAAATATATACTAGTCCAGTGATAATGAACGCCATACTAATTTCCAAATTGTACACAAGAAACTAAAATTAAAATAATACAAGACTAACAAAGGCCAAAGGCTCCTGACTTGGGACAGGCGCAAAAATGCGGCGGGGTTAAACATGTTTGTGAGATCTCAACCCTCCCCCTATACCTCTAACCAATGTAGAAAAGTAAACGCATAACAATACGCACATTAAAATTCAGTTCAAGAGAAGTCAGAGTCTGATGTCAGAAGATGTAACTAAAGAAAATAAACAAAATGACAATAATACATAAATAACAAGAGACTACTAGCAGTTAACTGACATGCCAGCTCCAGACTTCAATTAAACTGACTGAAAGATTATGATTTCATCATAATATGTAACCTATCTTGTTCAGACATATTAACAAAAAGTGGAACTATATCACTTAAATTACAACAGAGTACATTTCTATTAAATTTTAACGCTTTACATTCAATGAGGAAATGGAAATCATCTTCAATTCCATCCTTGAAAATTGGACAAATTCTCTGTTCTAAAGGTATTCTAGTATATCTACCAACTTCTATCAGTAATTTGCTATTACCATTTTAGAAATAACACTTTTGTTCAGGTCCAGTAGAAGATATTTTTCTAATTCAAAATTATTTTTAACTTTGTGATATGTTCTTAGTTTATTTACATGACTATCTTTATTAGAGTCACAAAAAGAGCTTGTTTCCAGGATTTTATGAATTCCTCTTCTAATTTCTATGAAATGAAAAAAGTAATTTTGTCTTTGACATAGTATTTTGATTTTCCCAGACATGCTGAAAACCAAGTTTACATAATAACACTTTTAATTTACTACAAAAACTATAAGGAAAGTTTAAGTTTCCATTGTATGATCTTGTATGCTTTCTTTACCACACTCACTGAAATAGATGCACTTCGTCTATTCAAATACACAATTAAAAAGTACATTACATGTATTATAAAATGACACAACAAAGACAATTATTCTAAAAGTATTTTTTACGCAATAACACTTTATTGTATATTCAAAACGTCAACATAGTTTTGTTTGTTTAGACAGTTACTTCAATTTGATTGGTTGTTAGAACAAAAGATCGCATTCCAATGTAAAATTATTGATCGCACCTAGGTGTGTTTGACTTTTGAAAATATTTTGGAGTTGTCTCGCTTTAAATATATAGTTTGTATTGAATTTGTCCACTGCACTTCATCTACACTGTTTTAAAAAATGAATCACCATAAAAATAAATAGGGACATGTATGCTATATATTTTTTAACTTTTGAACGTGTATCATCTAGATGTATTTTATTTTTAACTAATGTAGGAGGATAACTACTAACAACTCTGTATATAGAAAACTTCTCACCAATGAGGGATGTTTCATGGTGACAGTATGTAAATATGTAATAATTTTTTTATTAATGATAAAAAAAAATATGGGTACTGTTCCCTTACACTCAAATTCAGTTTCAAATAGAATGTGTATGTAAATGTTTGAGATTGTCAAACATAAACAGAGAAGTGTGCGTCAAAAATGCTTTTGAATTTCTATAACTCAATTATAATTAAAACTTTATTATGTAATACCATAGTCATAGTGCCTATTTTATGAGCAAATAAATTGTGAGGCTTAAATAATTGCCCTTTTTTCATTGACATTTACGCGTTAAATTGCCCTTTTTCTGACTAGCACCCTGCCCTTTCCAAATCCTGGCTAGAACACTGCTATGTATGCACAAATCATATACGTGGCTAGGTTTCAATCACCTTTTAGTCTGTGCCTTGCCTTCCTGGTCTGGTTTATTCACTCTCATTTTAAAATTACATGGACAGTCACATGATACGTTAATTTATGTTGACTGCCGGCATTCAAGTGACGTTCATAAATGGAAGACGACAATTTGTTATTAACGCTTAGTTCGACTTGTGTATATCTATCGTTAATTATCCGTTTTTAGATGGTGACGTTCCCTTGTCACCATCTTACGGTGTTTATATATCTCAACTTGTACGATTCGCTCGTGTATGTAACAATGTTTTCGATTTTAACGAGAGAAATTTATGTATTACTGAAAAATTATTACACCAGGGTTTTCGATATCACAAACTAGTCAAAACATTTACTAAATTTTATCATCGGTATAAAGACATCATTCGTAAATATAGCTCAACATGCAGACTTCTAATACGTTCAGGTATTTCACATCCAATTTTTTATGGTAATATTCTTTATAAAGCACAAAGTTGTCAGTATTCACCTCAAAAACTTACAAAACCTTTGAATAGACTTATTAAGAAGGGATATAATTACGATACTGTTGTCAAGTCATTAAAGATTGCATATTTTAGCGTTAATATTGAGTCACTGATAAGGTCTTTGCATCGGAACTAAACACATTTATTCTAAAATACAGTTGTTGGCATGACACGGGTTATGTTCTTCTCATATATGTTATGATGGTATGATACTAAACCCCTAACGGGAAGGATTGTGCCTGATGTTCATATGATGAAATCATAATCTTTCAGTCAGTTTAATTGAAGTCTGGAGCTGGCATGTCAGTTAACTGCTAGTAGTCTGTTGTTATTTATGTATTATTGTCATTTTGTTTATTTTCTTTAGTTACATCTTCTGACATCAGACTCGGATTTCTCTTGAACTGAATTTTAATGTGCGTATTGTTATGCGTTTACTTTACTACATTGGTTAGAGGTATAGGGGGAGGGTTGAGATCTCACAAACATGTTTAACCCCGCCGCATTTTTGCGCCTGTCCCAAGTCAGGAGCCTCTGGCCTTTGTTAGTCTTGTATTATTTTAATTTTAGTTTCTTGTGTACAATTTGGAAATTAGTATGGCGTTCATTATCACTGGACTAGTTTATATTTGTTTAGGGGCCAGCTGAAGGACGCCTCCGGGTGCGGGAATTTCTCGCTACATTGAAGACCTGTTGGTGACCCTCTGCTGTTGTTGTTTTTTATTTGGTCGGGTTGTTGTCTCTTTGACACATTCCCCATTTCCATTCTCAATTTTATTTCAATTCAATTTAAATATTTATTGCCATATAAACAAAACATAAATAGGATGGAGGATCTGTGTATTCACATTATTTGTAAAACTCTCCTTATTTCTGTGAATCGTGTGCTTTATATCGAGGCTTGCTATGCTTATCATCGACGCCACAGTACTTCAACCAATCAGAAAATGTTTATTTGGGGCATTCGACCTATTTTAACTCAGATTTTGGAATTTATAATCGAAATTATAGAAAAATGGAATGTTGTTAGTACATATAAAATAGAAAAGGATGAATACTTTTAGCTAAAGAAAATTTGGATGGGGTTCTGTGTATTTACATTATTTGCACAACTCTCCTTACTGATGCCATATTTTGGAATTTCCGTGACCTAAATGGTTCGCGAAAATTAATATTTTTATATTTAGTATAGTAACTATATCAACATTAAGTTTGTGACAAATACAAAATAAGTAGATAATATAACTAAAATTTACATAATAATATATATACACAATCATTTAATTACAGTAAATATTCCAGTGTCCCCTGTCCTCAGTTCTAATTGGACTTTTTGATGTAGGACCCCAATTTATTTACTTGTGATGCAGTTGATAGATTGAGTATATAAATCACCTTTTTTATCAGACAAATCTGTTCCTGTGGTCAGAATATGGACGTTAAATCCAATGCCTTGTATAAAGTGAGTTCCACGCTCTTTTCACCGTTAGAACCCTTGTAACAGCTTTATGCCGAGGGGTATGTAACAATGTATATGGCCTGTTACAATGTTTAATTTCTGTCCCTAGGCAAAATACCCTCATTTTCCCGTGGCAGTTCAAATTCCAAATTCCCCCGACCTCAAATTCTCTCCAGGCGGAGGGCATATATAACAGACCCTACCCGTTGTACTTGTTGTTAATTTCTTCTCTAGGGGAAGGCATTAGGAATTGAAAATGCCTGATACTCGTCTTTTTACTCGTCGGTCGGGTTGTTATCTCTTTGACACATTCCCCATTTCTATTCTCAATTTTATTACATTTATCTCCAACTTGCATCTATGATGCCCCGAAATTGAATGTCGAATGTTCAGCACTAAAGCTGAGTTGGTTGATTACGAAACAACAACCTCGACTTCTGCCACACCTCAAAGGACTAACAGGCAAAGAACATTGGTAAACAGTCAGAAACAATCGCTTATTGGTAATCCTTCCACGCATAGCAATAGCCAAAAACACAAGCTTCCGCGTTCCTCTGATAATAACAACTATAGGCCGAGATTAAATACTAATTTTTGCGCAAGCTCATGTCGTGACGTGGTTTCGTTAAATATTCTATACTACATCAAGCACTCAAAATAGTTGATAAAGTTCTGAAGGATGGCTTGAATATAGAAATACGAAATATGTTGTATATTTTTAAATAACACAACTATCCGCCAAAGACAAAACGACGGTGATTCAAACAAACAAGTTGATATACGGCTTTCAACAATGAGCAATAAATACAATAATATGTAGAAATGTTCAGTTTGACGGGTTAAGATGCAAACATTATACACATGTGACAAGAAACATAAATACATGTACTTGTACGACAACGAGAAAAAGTTTCACTTAGGACTACGTACGATTGAGCATCTTTGTTAAGATTATCTTGAGATTGTCTTAAAAGACATTCGATGGACAGTCTGAGATATATCATAAGACAGTCTTAGGGCTGTCCTATAATTTGTCCGAAGATATATTTTAAGACAAGTCTTAAAACACTTTCGATGACACGGCACCACCCCAAATTTCTCAGTCCCAGTTTAACTGCATATTATGTTTCAATACTAAATATTGTGTTTATTACTGAAATAGTTTTTCCTTCACCAATAGCTATAAATATGCATTTATTAAATCGAGCAAAAGGGTTAACCCCCCCCCCTTACCCAAACCGGTAAAATAGAAAAATATAAATGGTCGGTGCTTTATATTAACAAAGTGTTAAAAAAATTCTTGAATCTTTGGCTAGATTGTGTATCATTCTGCAATAATTAACACTATATAGATGACTGACTTACACAAACAAAATTACGACTAAGATTGGTCTAAAGTCATGAACAAATCAGTATACTTACGATTAATCTTAGTCGTAAGTTTTTTCGTGAAATCGAAAATATTTTAACTTTTCCTTTTTTAATTTCAAAGACATGTCATAAATAACTCTCCACATGATTCTTACAAAGACCAACTAAAAAATGCATTTAATAAAATTGTCAATATTACATGTATATATGCATAGTTTACAAAAGTATCTATTGATTTCTTGAAACTTTTATTTTTTGAACTTTATTTCTCGGGGCCTCGTGATTGTAGGTTTACGGCTGTCTTACATGTAGATTTAAACTTTACTTTAGGGGTATGCTTTAATATCTGAACCAAATTCTGTTACATGATTTAACCAAATTCTGTTACATAATAATATTATATTGCAAATCCAACGGAGTACAAATTGAAACAGCTTTTAACATTTTGTCATGTAGAACTTTACAAAAACTTAGCAATATTTTAAAAAATTCTTACACGATACTTGTGATTTATGTTAGTCTTTTTTTTAGTTGAATGTTATGGTAGTTTGTAAATTGACATTTTGCTATATTTTACCATGTATGTAGCATTATTATGTTTAGTGTGAATGTATTGAGTATAAACATGTGTATACGTGTATATGATGTCCTCTTGTACACCTATGTGTCTGAGGTTTATTAATAAAGTATTGTCTATTGTCTAACCTATAAATAGACAAAAAGAAATTACAATTGAAATTTAACAACATGAAGATTAAGGATGTACGTCGCTTAATATAGGTAGATATCCGAACACACCCTAAGACACAAGGTATGTTTATATAACTGCGTGCGCAAGGACTTCAATATTTTAAGTGAATACCTTTACATGCGTTTTATGTTTTAGAATGGATATAGGGAATTATATTCTTAGTGCAAAAAACGAAGAAAGTAATGACGTTATCAGTGATTGTGTTGATTCAAACTGTGGATTAATTTCAAATGTGTGTTCAGATATATTCGATTTCATTGTGGATTACAAAGATGATATTGTTATCTGTAGCAGCTAATAATGGTAAGTTTTTTAAATATTATTTTTGACAATGCAGTCGTCTGCTATTAGTTTCTTGTCTTCTCGGGTTTTATTTCTTACAAGGTGAATGAGTGACAAAAAAAAACCGTGAATACATGTTCACGTTCAAACCATATCGAGTGCACCGCAGTTTTTTTTTTTTTAATTTCAATTATAATAATGAACAAATGAAGAGATAAAAACTAAAAGTTGCAATCATTTTGAATTATTTTGCTGTTCATCATAATTATTGAGAGACTGTTATTGTTTTCAAAAACAGTACCAACTTAATATACCCCCTTTTTAGCTCACCTTTTCTCATCACTTGATGTCTGTCGTCTGTCATTAGTCATCCGTCATTGTAGTCCCTCGTCTGGCATCCATTGTCAGACATCCCTCATCTGTCGTCCGGCATCCGTCGTCTGTCGTCAGGCATAAGTCGTCCAGCATCTGTCATCTGTCGTCCGGCATCCGTCGTCTGTCATCTGGCATCCGTCGTTTGTAAAATTTAACAAAAATTGCCCCCATTTTCCTCTAGGTTGTGAGTCCCAGAACGGGCCATACAAGGCATGTTATTTTGAAGGTCCATATCAAGTGCACCTCAGTGTTTTATTTTATTTTGAGTAATTATTCACAAATGAAGAGATAACAACTACAAGTTGCAATCATTTTGAATTCTTTTGCTGTTCATCGGAATTTTCTAGAGCCTGTTAATGTTTTCAAAAACAGTACCAACTCGATATACCCCCTTTTTAGATCACCTTTTCTCATCACTTGGAGTCCGTCGTCTGTCATCAGTCGTCTGTCTTTGAGCACCTCGTCTGGCGTCCGTTGTCGGGCATCTGTCGTCTGTCGTCCGGCATCCGTCGTCCGGCATCTGTCGTCTGTCGTCCAGCATCTGTCGTCCGGCTTCTGTCGTCTGTCATCTGGCATCTGTCGTCTGTTGTCCGTAAAATTTAACAAAAATTGCCCCCATTTTCAGATTTTTAGATCACCTTTTTTCATTACTTGGAGTCCGTCGTCTGTCATCAGTCGTCTGTCATTGTAGTCCCTCGTCTGGCGTCCG
Source organism: Mytilus galloprovincialis (assembly GCF_965363235.1). Classification (NCBI taxonomy): domain Eukaryota; kingdom Metazoa; phylum Mollusca; class Bivalvia; order Mytilida; family Mytilidae; genus Mytilus; species Mytilus galloprovincialis. Next base: position 52,310,485 of record NC_134841.1, read on the forward strand.
TTGTCAGGCATCCGTCGTCTGTCGTCCAGCATCCGTCCTCTGTCATCTGGCATCCGTCGTCTGTCATCTGGCATCTGTCCTCCAGCATCTGTCGTCTGTCATCTGGCATCCGTCGTCTGTTTTTTTGTCCTTATTTTTTTCCTTTAGGTTGTTCGGCCCAGGACTTGGCCATACCAGGTATATATGTTATTGTTAAGGTCTTTGTGTATATGTCTTGTCCTTTTTTTGTCCTTATTTTTTTTCCTTTAGGTTGTGCGGCCCAGGACTTGGCCATACCAGGTATATATGTTATTGTTAAGGTCTTGTGTATATGTCTTGTCCTTTTTTGTCCTTATTTTTGTTCTTTTAGGTTGTGCAACCCAGGACTTGGCCATACCAGGTATATATGTTATTGTTAAGGTCTTTGTGTATATGTCTTGTCCTTTTTTTGTCCTTATTTTTTTTCCTCTAGGTTGTGCGACCCAGGACTTGGCCATACCAGGTATATATGTTATTGTTAAGGTCTTTGTGTATATGTCTTGTCCTTTTTTTGTCCTTTAGATTGTTCGGCCCAGGACTTGGCCATACCAGGTATATATGTTATTGTTTAGGTCTTTGTGTATATGTCTTGTCCTTTTTTTGTCCTTATTTTTGTTCCTTTAGGTTGTGCGACCCAGGACTTGGCCATACCAGGTATATATGTTATTGTTAAGGTCTTTGTGTATATGTCTTGTCCTTTTTTTGTCTTTATTTTTTTTCCTTTAGGTTGTGCGACCCAGGACTTGGCCATACAAGGTATATATGTTATTGTTAAGGTCTTTGTGTATATGTCTTGTCCTTTTTTTGTCCTTATTTTTTTCCCTTTAGGTTGTTCGACCCAGGACTTGGCCATACCAGGTATATATGTTATTGTTAAGGTCTTTGTGTATATGTCTTGTCCTTTTTTTGTCCTTTTTTTTCCCTTTAGGTTGTGCGGCCCAGGACTTGGCCATACCAGGTATATATGTTATTGTTAAGGTGTTTGTGTATATGTCTTGTCCTTTTTTTGTCTTTATTTTTTTCCCTTTAGGTTGTGCGGCCCAGGACTTGGCCATACCAGGTATATATGTTATTGTTAAGGTCTTTGTGTATATGTCTTGTTTTTTTTTTGTCCTTATTTTTTTTCCTTTAGGTTGTGCGACCTAGGACTTGGCCATACCAGGTATATATGTTATTGTTAAGGTTTTTGTGTATATGTCTTGTCCTTTTTTTTCCTTTAGGTTGTTCGGCCCAGGACTTGGCCATACCAGGTATATATGTTATTGTTAAGGTCTTTGTGTATATGTCTTGTCCTTTTTTGTCCTTATTTTTTGTCCTTATTTTTTGTCCTTTAGGTTGTGCAGCCCAGGACTTGGCCATACCAGGTATATATGTTATTGTTAAGGTCTTTGTGTATGTCTTGTCCTTTTTTTGTCCTTATTTTTTTTCCTTTAGGTTGTGCGACCCAGGACTTGGCCATACCAGGTATATATGTTATTGCTAAGGTCTTTGTGTATATGTCTTGTCCTTTTTTTGTCCTTATTTTTTTCCCTTTAGGTTGTGCGACCCAGAACTTGGCCATACCAGGTATATATGTTATTGTTAAGGTTTTTGTGTATATGTCTTGTCCTTTTTTTTCCTTTAGATTGTTCGGCCCAGGACTTGGCCATACCAGGTATATATGTTATTGTTTAGGTCTTTGTGTATATGTCTTGTCCTTTTTTGTCTTTATTTTTTTTCCTTTAGGTCGTGCGGCCCAGGACTTGGCCATACCAGGTATATATGTTATTGTTAAGGTCTTTGTGTATATGTCTTGTCCTTTTTTTGTCCTTTTTTTTTTCCTTTAGGTTGTGCGGCCCAGGACTTGGCCATACCAGGTATATATGTTATTGTTAAGGTGTTTGTGTATATGTCTTGTCCTTTTTTTGTCTTTAGTTTTTTCCCTTTAGGTTGTGCGGCCCAGGACTTGGCCATACCAGGTATATATGTTATTGTTAAGGTCTTTGTGTATATGTCTTGTTCTTTTTTGTCCTTATATTTTTTCCTTTAGGTTGTGCGACCCAGGACTTGGCCATACCAGGTATATATGTTATTTTTAAGGTTTTTGTGTATATGTCTTGTCCTTTTTTTTCCTTTAGGTTGTTCGGCCCAGGACTTGGCCATACCAGGTATATATGTTATTGTTAAGGTCTTTGTGTATATGTCTTGTCCTTTTTTGTCCTTATTTTTTGTCCTTATTTTTTGTCCTTTAGGTTGTGCAGCCCAGGACTTGGCCATACCAGGTATATATGTTATTGTTAAGGTCTTTGTGTATATGTCTTGTCCTTTTTTGTCCTTATTTTTTTTCCGTTAGGTTGTGCAACCCAGGACTTGGCCATACCAGGTATATATGATATTGTTAAGGTCTTTGTGTATATGTCTTGTCCTTTTTTTGTCCTTATTTTTTTTTCCTTTAGGTTGTGCGACCCAGGACTTGGCCATACAAGGTATATATGTTATTGTTAAGGTCTTTGTGTATATGTCTTGTCCTTTTTTTGTCCTTATTTTTTTTCCCTTTAGGTTGTGCAACCCAGGACTTGGCCATACCAGGTATATATGTTATTGTTAAGGTCTTTGTGTATATGTCTTGTCCTTTTTTTGTCCTTTTTTTTCCCTTTAGGTTGTGCGGCCCAGGACTTGGCCATACCAGGTATATATGTTATTGTTAAGGTGTTTGTGTATATGTCTTGTCCTTTTTTTGTCTTTAGTTTTTTCCCTTTAGGTTGTGCGGCCCAGGACTTGGCCATACCAGGTATATATGTTATTGTTAAGGTCTTTGTGTATATGTCTTGTCCTTTTTTTTCCTTTAGGTTGTTCGGCCCAGGACTTGGCCATACCAGGTATATATGTTATTGTTAAGGTCTTTGTGTATATGTCTTGTCCTTTTTTGTCCTTATTTTTTGTCCTTATTTTTTGTCCTTTAGGTTGTGCAGCCCAGGACTTGGCCATACCAGGTATATATGTTATTGTTAAGGTCTTTGTGTATATGTCTTGTCCTTTTTTTGTCCTTATTTTTTTTCCTTTAGGTTGTGCGACCCAGGACTTGGCCATACCAGGTATATATGTTATTGTTAAGGTCTTTGTGTATATGTCTTGTCCTTTTTTTGTCCTTATTTTTTTCCCTTTAGGTTGTGCGACCCAGGACTTGGCCATACCAGGTATATATGTTATTGTTAACGTTTTTGTGTAAATGTCTTGTCCTTTTTTTTTCCTTTAGATTGTTCGGCCCAGGACTTGGCCATACCAGGTATATATGTTATTGTTTAGGTCTTTGTGTATATGTCTTGTCCTTTTTTGTCCTTATTTTTTTTCCTTTAGGTTGTGCGGCCCAGGACTTGGCCATACCAGGTATATATGTTATTGTTAAGGTCTTTGTGTATATGTCTTGTCCTTTTTTTGTCCTTATTTTTTTTCCTTTAGGTTGTGCGACCCAGGACTTGGCCATACCAGGTATATATGTTATTGTTAAGGTCTTTGTGTATATGTCTTGTCCTTTTTTTGTCCTTATTTTTTTGCCCTTTAGGTTGTGCGACCCAGGACTTGGCCATACCAGGTATATATGTTATTGTTAAGGTTTTTGTGTATATGTCTTGTCCTTTTTTTTTCCTTTAGATTGTTCGGCCCAGGACTTGGCCATACCAGGTATATATGTTATTGTTTAGGTCTTTGTGTATATGTCTTGTCCTTTTTTGTCCTTATTTTTTTTCCTTTAGGTTGTGCGGCCCAGGACTTGGCCATACCAGGTATATATGTTATTGTTAAGGTCTTTGCGTATATGTTTTGTTCTTTTTTTGTCCTTATTTTTTGTCCTTTAGGTTGTGCGACCTAGGACTTGGCCATACCAGGTATATATGTTATTGTTAATGTGTTTGTGTATATGTCTTGTCCTTTTTTTGTCTTTATTTTTTTCCCTTTAGGTTGTGCGGCCCAGGACTTGGCCATACCAGGTATATATGTTATTGTTAAGGTCTTTGTGTATATGTCTTGTTCTTTTTTTGTCCTTATTTTTTTTCCTTTAGGTTGTGCGACCTAGGACTTGGCCATACCAGGTATATATGTTATTGTTAAGGTTTTTGTGTCTATGTCTTGTCCTTTTTTTCCCTTTAGGTTGTTCTGCCCAGGACTTGGCCATACCAGGTATATATGTTATTATTAAGGTCTTTGTGTATATGTCTTGTCCTTTTTTTGTCCTTATTTTTTTCCCTTTAGGTTGTGCGGCCCAGGACTTGGCCATACCAGGTATATATGTTATTGTTAAGGTCTTTGTGTATATGTTTTGTCCTTTTTTTGTCCTTATTTTTTTTCCTTTAGGTTGTGCGGCCCAGGACTTGGCCATACCAGGTATATATGTTATTGTTAAGGTCTTTGTGTATATGTCTTGTCCTTTTTTTGTCCTTATTTTTTTCCTTTAGGTTGTGCGACCCAAGACTTGGCGATACCAGGTATATATGTTATTGTTAAGGTCTTTGTGTATATGTTTTGTCCTTTTTTTGTCCTTCTTTTTTTTCCTTTAGGTTGTGCGGCCCAGGACTTGGCCATACCAGGTATATATGTTATTGTTAAGGTTTTTGTGTATATGTCTTGTCCTTTTTTTTCCTTTAGGTTGTTCGGCCCAGGACTTGGCCATACCAGGTATATATGTTTTTGTTTAGGTCTTTGTGTATATGTCTTGTCCTTTTTTTGTCCTTATTTTTTTCCCTTTAGGTTGTGCGGCCCAGGACTTGGCCATACCAGGTATATATGTTATTGTTAAGGCCTTTGTGTATATGTCTTGTCCTTTTTTTTCCTTTAGATTGTTCGGCCCAGGACTTGGCCATACCAGGTATAGATGTTATTGTTTAGGTCTTTGTGTATATGTCTTGTCCTTTTTTGTCCTTATTTTTTGTCCTTTAGGTTGTGCGGCCCAGGACTTGGCCATACCAGGTATATATGTTATTGTTAAGGTCTTTGTGTATATGTCTTGTCCTTTTTTTGTCCTTATTTTTTTTCCTTTAGGTTGTGCGGCCCAGGACTTGGCCATACCAGGTATATATGTTATTGTTAAGGTGTTTGTGTATATGTCTTGTCCTTTTTTTGTCCTTATTTTTTTTCCTTTAGGTTGTGCGACCTAGGACTTGGCCATACCAGGTATATATGTTATTGTTAAGGTTTTTGTGTATATGTCTTGTCCTTTTATTTCCTTTAGGTTGTTCGGCCCAGGACTTGGCCATACCAGGTATATATGTTATTGTTAAGATCTTTGTGTATATGTCTTGTCCTTTTTTTGTCCTTATTTTTTTCCCTTTAGGTTGTGCGGCCCAGGACTTGGCCATACCAGGTATATATGTTATTGTTAAGGTCTTTGTGTATATGTCTTGTTCTTTTTTTGTCCTTATTTTTTTTCCTTTAGGTTGTGCGACCCAGGACTTGGCCATACCAGGTATATATGTTATTGTTAAGGTTTTTGTGTATATGTCTTGTCCTTTTTTTACCTTTAGCTTGTTCGGCCCAGGACTTGGCCATACCAGGTATATATGTTATTGTTAAGTTCTTTGTGTATATGTCTTGTCCTTTTTTGTCCTTATTTTTTTCCCTTTAGGTTGTGCGGCCAAGGACTTGGCCATACCAGGTATATATTATTGTTAAGGTCTTTGTGTATCTGTCTTGTCCTTTTTTTGTCCTTATTTTTTTCCTTTAGGTTGTGCGACCCAGGACTTGGCCATACCAGGTATATATGTTATTGTTAAGGTCTTTGTGTATATGTCTTGTCCTTTTTTTGTCCTTATTTTTTTCCCTTTAGGTTGTGTGACCTAGGACTTGGCCATACCAGGTATATATGTTTTTGTTAAGGTTTTTGCGTATATGTCTTGTTCTTTTTTTTTTCCTTTAGATTGTTCGGCCCAGGACTTGGCCATACCAGGTATATATGTTATTGTTAAGGTCTTTGTGTATATGTCTTGTCCTTTTTTGTCCTTATTTTTTTTCCTTTAGGTTGTGCGGCCCAGGACTTGGCCATACCAGGTATATATGTTATTGTTAAGGTCTTTGTGTATATGTCTTGTCCTTTTTTTGTCCTTATTTTTTTTCCTTTAGGTTGTGCGGCCCAGGACTTGGCCATACCAGGTATATATGTTATTGTTAAGGTCTTTGTGTATATGTCTTGTCCTTTTTTTGTCGTTATTTTTTTTCCTTTAGGTTGTGCGACCCAAGACTTGGCCATACCAGGTATATATGCTATTGTTAAGGTCTTTGTGTATATGTTTTGTCCTTTTTTTGTCCTTCTTTTCTTTCCTTTAGGTTGTGCGGCCCAGGACTTGGCCATACCAGGTATATATGTTATTGTTAAGGTTTTTGTGTATATGTCTTGTCCTTTTTTTTCTATTAGGTTGTTCGGCCCAGGACTTGGCCATACCAGGTATATATGTTTTTGTTTAGGTCTTTGTGTATATGTCTTGTCCTTTTTTTGTCCTTATTTTTTTCCCTTTAGGTTGTGCGGCCCAGGACTTGGCCATACCAGGTATATATGTTATTGTTAAGGCCTTTGTGTATATGTCTTGTCCTTTTTTTTCCTTTAGATTGTTCGGCCCAGGACTTGGCCATACCAGGTATATATGTTATTGTTAAGTTCTTTGTGTATATGTCTTGTCCTTTTTTGTCCTTATTTTTTTCCCTTTAGGTTGTGCGGCCAAGGACTTGACCATACCAGGTATATATGTTATTGTTAAGGTCTTTGTGTATATGTCTTGTCCTTTTTTTGTCCTTATTTTTTTCCTTTAGGTTGTGCAACCCAGGACTTGGCCATACCAGGTATATATGTTATTGTTGAGGTATTTGTGTATATGTCTTGTCCTTTTTTTGTCCTTATTTTTTTCCCTTTAGGTTGTGTGACCTAGGACTTGGCCATACCAGGTATATATGTTATTGTTAAGGTTTTTGCGTATATGTCTTGTTCTTTTTTTTTTCCTTTAGATTGTTCGGCCCAGGACTTGGCCATACCAGGTATATATGTTATTGTTAAGGTCTTTGTGTATATGTCTTGTCCTTTTTTTGTCCTTATTTTTTTTCCTTTAGGTTGTGCGGCCCAGGACTTGGCCATACCAGGTATATATGTTATTGTTAAGGTCTTTGTGTATATGTCTTGTTTTTTTTTTGTCTTTATTTTTTTTCCTTTAGGTTGTGCGGCCCAGGACTTGGCCATACCAGGTATATATGTTATTGTTAAGGTCTTTGTGTATATGTCTTGTCCTTTTTTTGTCCTTATTTTTTTTCCTTTAGGTTGTGCGGCCCAGGACTTGGCCATACCAGGTATATATGTTATTGTAAGGTGTTTGTGTATATGTCTTGTCCTTTTTTTGTCCTTATTTTTTTTCCTTTAGGTTGTGCGACCTAGGACTTGGCCATATCAGGTATATATGTTATTGTTAAGGTTTTTGTGTATATGTCTTGTCCTTTTTTTTCCTTTAGGTTGTTCGGCACAGGACTTGGCCATACCAGGTATATATGTTATTGTTAAGGTCTTTGTGTATATGTCTTGTCCTTTTTTTGTCCTTATATTTTTCCCTTTAGGTTGTGCGGCCCAGGACTTGGCCATACTAGGTATATATGTTATTGTTAAGGTCTTTGTGTATATGTCTTGTTCTTTTTTTGTCCTTATTTTTTTTCCTTTAGGTTGTGCGACCCAGGACTTGGCCATACCAGGTATATATGTTATTGTTAAGGTTTTTGTGTATATGTCTTGTCCTTTTTTTACCTTTAGGTTGTTCGGCCCAGGACTTGGCCATACCAGGTATATATGTTATTGTTAAGGTCTTTGTGTATATGTCTTGTCCTTTTTTTGTCCTTATTTTTTTTCCTTTAGGTTGTGCGACCCAAGACTTGGCCATACCAGGTATATATGCTATTGTTAAGGTCTTTGTGTATATGTTTTGTCCTTTTTTTGTCCTTCTTTTTTTCCCTTTAGGTTGTGCGGCCCAGGACTTGGCCATACCAGGTATATATGTTATTGTTAAGGTCTTTGTGTATATGTCTTGTCCTTTTTTTGTCCTTATTTTTTTTCCTTTAGGTTGTGTGGCCCAGGACTTGGCCATACCAGGTATATATGTTATTGTTAAGGTGTTTGTGTATATGTCTTGTCCTTTTTTTGTCCTTATTTTTTTTCCTTTAGGTTGTGCGACCTAGGACTTGGCCATACCAGGTATATATGTTATTGTTAAGGTTTTTGTGTATATGTCTTGTCCTTTTATTTCCTTTAGGTTGTTCGGCCCAGGACTTGGCCATACCAGGTATATATGTTATTGTTAAGATCTTTGTGTATATGTCTTGTCCTTTTTTTGTCCTTATTTTTTTACCTTTAGGTTGTGCGGCCCAGGACTTGGCCATACCAGGTATATATGTTATTGTTAAGGTCTTTGTGTATATGTCTTGTTCTTTTTTTGTCCTTACTTTTTTTCCTTTAGGTTGTGCGACCCAGGACTTGGCCATACCAGGTATATATGTTATTGTTAAGGTTTTTGTGTATATGTCTTGTCCTTTTTTTACCTTTAGGTTGTTCGGCCCAGGACTTGGCCATACCAGGTATATATGTTATTGTTAAGATCTTTGTGTATATGTCTTGTCCTTTTTTGTCCTTATTTTTTTCCCTTTAGGCTGTGTGGCCAAGGATTTGGCCATACCAGGTATATATGTTATTGTTAAGGTCTTTGTGTATATGTCTTGTCTTTTTTTTGTCCTTTTTTTTTTCCTTTAGGTTGTGCAACCCAGGACTTGGCCATACCAGGTATATATGTTATTGTTAAGGTCTTTGTGTATATGTCTTGTCCTTTTTTTGTCCTTATTTTTTTCCCTTTAGGTTGTGTGACCTAGGACTTGGCCATACCAGGTATATATGTTATTGTTAAGGTTTTTGCGTATATGTCTTGTTCTTTTTTTTTCCTTTAGATTGTTCGGCCCAGGACTTGGCCATACCAGGTATATATGTTATTATTTAGGTCTTTGTGTATATGTCTTGTCCTTTTTTTGTCCTTATTTTTTTTCCTTTAGGTTGTGCGGCCCAGGACTTGGCCATACCAGGTATATATGTTATTGTTAAGGTCTTTGTGTATATGTCTTGTCCTTTTTTTGTCCTTATTTTTTTTCCTTTAGGTTGTGCGGCCCAGGACTTGGCCATACCAGGTATATATGTTATTGTAAGGTGTTTGTGTATATGTCTTGTCCTTTTTTTGTCCTTATTTTTTTTCCTTTAGGTTGTGCGACCTAGGACTTGGCCATATCAGGTATATATGTTATTGTTAAGGTTTTTGTGTATATGTCTTGTCCTTTTTTTTCCTTTAGGTTGTTCGGCACAGGACTTGGCCATACCAGGTATATATGTTATTGTTAAGGTCTTTGTGTATATGTCTTGTCCTTTTTTTGTCCTTATTTTTTTCCCTTTAGGTTGTGCGGCCCAGGACTTGGCCATACCAGGTATATATGTTATTGTTAAGGTCTTTGTGTATATGTCTTGTTCTTTTTTTGTCCTTATTTTTTTTCCTTTAGGTTGTGCAACCCAGGACTTGGCCATACCAGGTATATATGTTATTGTTAAGGTTTTTGTGTATATGTCTTGTCCTTTTTTTACCTTTAGGTTGTTCGGCCCAGGACTTGGCCATACCAGGTATATATGTTATTGTTAAGGTCTTTGTGTATATGTCTTGTCCTTTTTTTGTCCTTATTTTTTTCCTTTAGGTTGTGCGGCCCAGGACTTGGCCATACCAGGTATATATGTTATTGTTAAGGCCTTTGTGTATATGTTTTGTCCTTTTTTGTCCTTATTTTTTTTCCTTTAGGTTGTGCAGCCCAGGACTTGGCCATACCAGGTATATATGTTATTGTTAAGGTCTTTGTGTATATGTCTTGTCCTTTTTTTGTCCTTATTTTTTTTCCTTTAGGTTGTGCGACCCAGGACTTGGCCATACCAGGTATATATGTTATTGTTAAGGTCTTTGTGTATATGTCTTGTCCTTTTTTTGTCTTTATTTTTTTTCCTTTAGGTTGTGCGGCCCAGGACTTGGCCATACCAGGTATATATGTTATTGTTAAGGTGTTTGTGTATATGTCTTGTCCTTTTTTTGTCCTTATTTTTTTTCCTTTAGGTTGTGCGACCCAGGACTTGGCCATACCAGGTATATATGGTATTGTTAAGGTCTTTATGTATATGTCTTGTCCTTTTTTTGTCCTTTTTTTTTTTCCTTTAGGTTGTGCGGCCCAGGACTTGGCCATACCAGGTATATATGTTATTGTTAAGGTCTTTGTGTATATGTCTTGTCCTTTTTTTGTCCTTATTTTTTTTCCTTTAGGTTGTGCGGCCCAGGACTTGGCCATACCAGGTATATATGTTATTGTTAAGGTCTTTGTGTATATGTTTTGTCCTTGTTTTGTCCTTTTTTTTTTTCCTTTAGATTGTGCGGCCCAGGACTTGGCCATACCAGGTATATATGTTATTGTTAAAGTTTTTGTGTATATGTCTTGTCCTTTCTTTTCCTTTAGGTTGTTCATCCCAGGACTTGGCCATACAAGGTATATATGTTTTTGTTTAGGTCTTTGTGTATGTCTTGTCCTTTTTTTGTCCTTATTTTTTTCCCTTTAGGTTGTGCGACCCAGGACTTGGCCATACCAGGTATATATGTTATTGTTAAGGTTTTTGTGTATATGTCTTGTCCTTTTTTTGTCCTTATTTTTTTCCTTTATGTTGTGCAACCCAGGACTTGGCCATACCAGGTATATATGTTATTGTTAAGGTCTTTGTGTATATGTCTTGTCCTTTTTTTGTCCTTATTTTTTTCCCTTTAGGTTGTGTGACCCAGGACTTGGCCATACCAGGTATATATGTTATTGTTAAGGTTTTTGCGTATATGTCTTGTCCTTTTTTTTCCTTTAGATTGTTCGACCCAGGACTTGGCCATACCAGGTATATATGTTATTGTTTAGGTCTTTGTGTATATGTCTTGTCCTTTTTTGTCCTTATTTTTTTTCCTTTAGGTTGTGCGGCCCAGGACTTGGCCATACCAGGTATATATGTTATTGTTAAGGTCTTTGTGTATATGTCTTGTCCTTTTTTTGTCCTTATTTTTTTTCCTTTAGGTTGTGCGGCCCAGGACTTGGCCATACCAGGTATATATGTTATTGTTAAGGTGTTTGTGTATATGTCTTGTCCTTTTTTTGTCCTTATTTTTTTTCCTTTAGGTTGTGCGACCTAGGACTTGGCCATACCAGGTATATATGTTATTGTTAAGGTTTTTGTGTATATGTCTTGTCCTTTTATTTCCTTTAGGTTGTTCGGCCCAGGACTTGGCCATACCAGGTATATATGTTATTGTCAAGGTCTTTGTGTATATGTCTTGTCCTTTTTTTGTCCTTATTTTTTTCCCTTTAGGTTGTGCGGCCCAGGACTTGGCCATACCAGGTATATATGTTATTGTTAAGGTCTTTGTGTATATGTCTTGTTCTTTTTTTGTCCTTATTTTTTTTCCTTTAGGTTGTGCGACCCAGGACTTGGCCATACCAGGTATATATGTTATTGTTAAGGTTTTTGTGTATATGTCTTGTCCTTTTTTTACCTTTAGGTTGTTCGGCCCAGGACTTGGCCATACCAGGTATATATGTTATTGTTAAGGTCTTTGTGTATATGTTTTGTCCTTGTTTTGTCCTTTTTTTTTCCCTTTAGGTTGTGCGGCCCAGGACTTGGCCATACCAGGTATATATGTTATTGTTAAGGTTTTTGTGTATATGTCTTGTCCTTTCTTTTCCTTTAGGTTGTTCATCCCAGGACTTGGCCATACAAGGTATATATGTTTTTGTTTAGGTCTTTGTGTATGTCTTGTCCTTTTTTTGTCCTTATTTTTTTCCCTTTAGGTTGTGCGGCCCAGGACTTGGCCATACCAGGTATATATGTTATTGTTAAGGTTTTTGTGTATATGTCTTGTCCTTTTTTTTCCTTTAGATTGTTTGGCCCAGGACTTGGCCATACCAGGTATATATGTTATTGTTTAGGTCTTTGTGTAGATGTCTTGTCCTTTTTTGTCCTTATTTTTTTTCCTTTAGATTGTGCGGCCCAGGACTTGGCCATACCAGGTATATATGTTATTGTTAAGGTCTTTGTGTATATATCTTGTCCTTTTTTGTCCTTATTTTTTTTCTTTTAGGTTGTGCGACCTAGGACTTGGCCATACAAGGTATATATGTTATTGTTAAGGTGTTTGTGTATATGTCTTGTCCTTTTTTTGTCCTTATTTTTTTTCCTTTAGGTTGTGCGGCCCAGGACTTGGCCATACCAGGTATATATGTTATTGTTAAGGTCTTTGTGTATATGTCTTGTTCTTTTTTTGTCCTTATTTTTTCCCTTTAGGTTGTGCAACCCAGGACTTGGCCATACCAGGTATATATGTTATTGTTAAGGTTTTTGTGTATATGTCTTGTCGTTTTTTTTCCTTTAGATTGTTTGGCCCAGGACTTGGCCATACCAGGTATATATGTTATTGTTTAGGTCTTTGTGTAGATGTCTTGTCCTTTTTTGTCCTTATTTTTTTTCCTTTAGATTGTGCGGCCCAGGACTTGGCCATACCAGGTATATATGTTATTGTTAAGGTCTTTGTGTATATGTGTTGTCCTTTTTATGTCCTTATTTTTTTTCCTTGAGGTTGTGCGGCCAAGGACTTGGCCATACCAGGTGTATATGTTATTGTTAAGGTGTTTGTGTATATGTCTTTTCCTTTTTTTGTCTTTATTTTTTTTCCTTTAGGTTGTGTGACCTAGGACTTGGCCATAGCAGGTATATGTGTTATTGTTAAGGTTTTTGTGTATATGTCTTGTCCTTTTTTTCCTTTAGGTTGTTCGGCCCAGGACTTGGCCATAGCAGGTATATATGTTATTGTTAAGGTCTTTGTGTATATGTCTTGTCCTTTTTTTGTCCTTATATTTTTCCTTTAGGTTGTGCGGCCCAGGACTTGGCCATACCAGGTATATATGTTATTGTTAAGGTCTTTGTGTATATGTCTTGTCCTTTTTTTGTCCTTATTTTTTTTCCTTTAGGTTGTGCGGCCCAGGACTTGGCCATACCAGGTATATATGTAATTGTTAAGGTTTTTGTGTATATGTCTTGTCCTTTTTTTTCCTTTAGGTTGTTCGGCCCAGGACTTGGCTATACCAGGTATATATGTTATTGTTAAGGTCTTTGTGTATATGTCTTGTCCTTTTTTTGTCCTTATTTTTTTTCCTTTAGGTTGTGCGGCCCAGGACTTGGCCATACCAGGTATATATGTTATTGTAAAGGTCTTTGTGTATATGTCTTGTCCTTTTTTGTCCTGATTTTTTTTCCTTTAGGTTGTGCAGCCCAGGACTTGGCCATACCAGGTATATATGTTATTGTTAAGGTCTTTTAGTATATGTCTTGTCCTTTTTTTGTCCTTATTTTTTTTCCTTTAGGTTGTGCGACCAAGGACTTGGTCATACCAGGTATATATGTTATTGTTAAGGTCTTTGTGTATATGTCTTGTCCTTTTTTTGTCCTTATTTTTTTCTCTTTAGGTTGTGCGGCCCAGGACTTGGCCATACCAGGTATATATGTTATTGTTAAGGTTTTTGTGTATATGTCTTGTCCTTTTTTTTCCCTTTAGATTGTTCGGCCCAGGACTTGGCCAAACCAGGTATATATGTTATTGTTTAGGTCTTTGTGTATATGTCTTGTCCTTTTTTGTCCTTATTTTTTTTCCTTTAGGTTGTGCAGCCCAGGACTTGGCCATACCAGGTATATAAGTTATTGTTAAGGTCTTTGTGTATATGTGTTGTCCTTTTTTTGTCCTTATTTTTTTTCCTTTAGGTTGTGCGGCCCAGGACTTGGCCATACCAGGTATATATGTTATTGTTAAGGTGTTTGTGAATATGTCTTGTCCTTTTTTTGTCTTTATTTTTTTCCCTTTAGGTTGTGCGGCCCAGGACTTGGCCATACCAGGTATATATGTTATTGTTAAGGTCTTTGTGTAGATGTCTATTTCTTTTTTGTCCTTATTTTTTAGCTCACCTGGCCCGAAGGGCCAAGTGAGCTATTCCCATCACTTTGCGTCCGGCGTCCGTCGTCGTCGTCCGTCGTCCGTCGTCGTCCGTCGTCCGTCGTCCGTCGTCGTTAACTTTTACAAAAATCTTCTCCTCTGAAACTACTGGGCCAAATTTAACCAAACTTGACCAAAATCATCATTGGGGTATCTAGTTTAAAAAATGTGTGGCGTGACCCGGCCAACCAACCAAGATGGCCGCCACGGCTAAAAATAGAACATAGGGGTAAAATGTAGATTTTGGCTCATATCTCTGAAACCAAAGCATTTAGAGCAAATCTGACAAGGGGTAAAATTGTTTATCAGGTCCAGATCTATCTGCCCTGAAATTTTCAGATGAATCGGACAACCCGTTGTTGGGTTGCTGCCCCAAAATTGGTCATTTTAAGGAAATTTCACCGTTTTTGGTTATTATCTTGAATATAATTATAGATAGAGATAAACTGTAAATAGCAATAATGTTCAGCAAAGTAAGATCTACAAAAAAGTTTACATGACCAAAATGGTCAGTTGACCCCTTAAGGAGTTATTGCCCTTTATAGTCATTTTTTGTCAATTTTTCTTGAAGTTTTGTTATCTTGTACAAAAATCTTCTCCTCTGAAACTACTGAGACAAATTTAACCAAACTTGTCCACAATTATCATTAGGGTATCTAGTTTAAAAAATGTGTTCGATGACCCTGTCTGCCAACCAAGATGGCCGACATGACTAATAATAGTACAAAGGTTAAAATGCAGTTTTTGGCTAAAATCTCAGAAACCAAAGCATTTAAAGCAAATCTGACAAGGATAAATTTGTTTGATAGGTCAAAGTCTATCTGCCCTGAAATTTTCAGACCAATCAGGCAACCCGTTGTTTGGTTGCTGCCCCGGAATTGGTAATTTTCAGAAAATTTTAGAGTTTTGGTTATTATCTTGAATATTGTTATAGATAGAGATAAAGTGTAAACAGCAATAATGTTTAGCAAAGTACAAGCTACAAATAAGTGGATATAGCCAAAATTTTCAATTGACCCTTTAAGGGAGTTACTGCCCTTCATAGTCAATTTTAACAATTGATTTGTATTTGTTTGTAAACTTTTACCAAATGCTTCTCCTCTGAAACTGCAGTAGTCCCAAAAAAGGTCCTGCCCCCCTCACTAATGAACTTATACTTGAAGAAAAACAAACATTTATTCCTAATGATAGCGTTCCTTTGTTTACATTGAAAATGATGTGACAACTATAATCCCTAACATCAAAAATGTTTCAGTATTTTGGTTTCTTTTCAACAGATTCCAAAGTTTGAATGTCAAGTTTGAATTCTAATAATTTATACAGACTTCATCCCCTTTTACAGGTAATGTGTGCCTCATATTATTGTTTTAAAACTTTAATAGAATAACAGACACTTTGAGAGCTAAATTAATCAACAAAAACAGATCTTAGAATTGATTGATAGTGTTCAAAATATAAATTAACTATTAAAAGATGTTTTTCTCATTAAAAAAATATAGTTCTTCATTTAATATATATATTAGAAGTTTAGGATTTTTTTTTAATTTGATCGTGTCCCTTGTTCTCATTTCCTAGAATAAACCTACTTTAAAGTATTGGTTTTGAATTAATATACAAGAAATTTATTATACTAAAAGTAAAAATATTACTTGATACAAGAATAAAGACAATGTGTTCAGTGTCATGAGTTTCAGTCATCATATTTGTTGGACTTTGTTGTTTAAAAGTTTTTTGTGGTAATAAGATATAGCAAACAGGAAGTCTTCAATGAAAAGTCAGAATACTTCCTTTTTTGGTGGGAATCTTGAAGGTACAGTATTAAAAGTTTGCTCAAGTTTAAAACTATAATTGGGACACACAAACTGCTTTGTATTTTCAGATAAAATATAGATGAATAGGATCAATATAGTTTAAAGAAAAATCTGATTAGCCTGCTAGCATTCTAAAATTAGAATGTAAATAAGCCCAAAATAAAAATGACCATGAAAGGGAAGAAAACATTATTTTGCTGTCAATATTTATTTAACTGTGTTATCATACAACTAAATTTATCTAATTTGCAAACACTTTTACTCTCAATGTTTTGCATGCATGTTCTCAACAATGATCAATGATGATGTCTAGAAAACATTCTTGTAAAAGAGAAGGATGAAGCTAAAAACAAGTTTTCAATGGAAATATTAAATTCATTAAAAATATTTAAACCATATGTGTTTTGTTTGTTGGAATGAGTAATGATATACTTTATTTGTAGTTCTATAGAATAAAAATTGAAACATTTGTTATTGATTAAATCAGGAACATTTGTATTGACAGGACTCGAAACTACCTAGTTATAGCAGATTCTATGTCCTTTCACCGTTAATAAATCATGACAAGAAACAGAAACAGGCGTGTAAAATACATACATGTGAACCTCCCGACGGGAGTATATTTCATGAATATCATTTCTTACTACTGTACGGGTGTAGTTGACACCTGTGTTAAATTTTACCTGTAAATCAAAGAAGATGTATAATTATATGGCTTCACTTGACAGCTTGGGTGTCAAACATACTGGTAATCAACGATGTTTACCTCTGGCTAACTGCCGTTGTTAAATAAAAACTTTGAGTAATACATTTTTGTTACTTCCCTTTGTTTTATCCTGTTTTCAGTTATTTTGCTTTTAAAAATGTAAATTGTAAAAAGACTATAAATGATTAATATTTTAATCAAATAATCATAAAAGGACGGTAATTAAATGAATTTGAATGTTTTGGGACAAATAAAAAAATATAAATTTATAAATTATTTTAGCAATCTAGACTTCCTTTCAAGGATTAAATTGAAGTTTATATAGTAAATCTGTCTATTTATTATGTTATTGGACTATACAATATGTACATTTAGACTGAAAAAAAAATCCTAGTTAGTTTACTTCCTATTAAAACTTTGGGATTGAAAATTTAAGATGTTAGTTTATATAAGATTTTATTGTTTAGCTAGAGATAGCAAAACATTTGCACTGTTTAAGTTTTTTTAAGTTTTCTAGAAATATGACTTTCATAATGCTTAAAAGCCATGCAGTACTATTGCTTTTTTAATTAATTTATGATGTTGCAAATATCCGTGTAGAGCATATTTCTTTCTTATTTGTCTATAAAGTTACCAATGATAAGGAGATGGAGTCATGAATACAAATCTAAACAGATTATGAGATAAGATAAATAAATATAATGATTTATTTGCAAGCAGTGAACAATCATTTATCAAAAACAATAAAACAAGAAACAGATTCTTAATATTTTATTTCATTCAAATAGAAAGGCAATAAGGGTACTATGAACATATTACAATTTGATGGAAATTTGAAGAGAAAACACAATTTCTACATCATACAGTTACATTTACGACAAAATTTATGTCGATAAAAAACCTCCTGATCTGAGTCCTAATCTCCTGACCAAAATTTCCAAATCTCCTGATCTGAGTTTCACAGTCAATCACATGTATGAAAATATGTTCTCTCTATTATCTGAATTATTTCTAAAAATATCAATAAAATGTCATTCAACTTATGTAATAAATGATGCAAGTGTATCTCATTGTAGTTTGTCACTTCAAATTTGTCATAATAGCATTCATGTCATCAGAATGCAAATGGGGAAATAAAAAAATTGTGCCGATGGCATTGCCAATTTCTCAAACCATTAAAAGTGGGTCTCACTCTGGTCTAAGCATGACACAGGATTGACATTTTTTTGTAAGCATGACAAATGAATGACAAATTCAACAATTGTGGATTTTACCCACCATTTTTATGGCCCCGCAACGAAGTCTGTAATTTTGTCTTTCAGTAATTCCGTCATTCCGCAACATACCATTATACGTTTTGTTCCGCTCCACTAATTTTTGCCGAAATTACAGGCTTTGGACTTTGAGAAATTGTTGAAAATCACAGTTATACCGACTGTTTTTCTAAACGCCTTCAGATATGGGGCTAATTTTTGGTATGTTAGTTAACTATGATGAGCTACAGATCAACTTTAAGTTTCGCTCTGCTACACTAATTTTTGTCGAAAAAACAGGCTTTGGACTTTGAGAAATTGTTGAAAATCACAGTTATACAGACTTTTTTTCTAAACACCTTCAGATATGGGGCTGATTTTTGGTATGTTAATTAACTATAATAAGTAACAGATCAAGTTTAAGTTTTGCTCCGCTCCACTAATTTTTGCCGAAATTACAGGCTTTGGACTTTGAGAAATTGTTGAAAATCACAGTTATACGGACATTTTTTTTAAACACCTTCAGATATGGGGCTGATTTTTGGTATGTGAGTTAACCATAATGAGTTACAGATCAAGTTTACGTTTTGTTATGCTCCACTAATATTTGCCGAAACTACGGGCTTTGGACTTTGAGAAATTGTTGAAAATCACTGTTATACAGACTTTTTTTCTAAACACCTTCAGATATGGGGCTGATTTTTGGTATGTTAGTTAACTATGATAAGTAACAGATCAAGTATAAGTTTCGTTCCGCTCCACTAATTTTTGCCAAATTACGAGCTTTGGACTTTGAGAAATTGTTGAAAATCATTGAAAATCACAGTTATACAGACTTTTTCTAAACGCCTTCAGATATGGGGCTGATTTTTGGTATCTGAGTTAACCATGATGAGTTATAGGTCAAGCTTAAGTTTTGTTCCGCTCTGCTGATTTTTGCTGAAATTACGGGCTTTTGACTTTGATAGATTATTGAAAATCACAGTTATACAGATTTTTTCTCTATTACCCTCCAGATTTTGAGCTGAATTTTGGTATGCGAGGCTACCATCATGTTTGTGTCCACATGTGTGTTTATATTGAAATTGCAGATTTTTCAACTTTTTGGGACGAGGCCATTCGTGTTGCTTTGACACATCTGCTATCAGTTAATACAAGTTTGGTGACTATTTTTAGGCTCTGCCCCTTGGTCATGGTCCAGTGACTTTGAATGAAGTAGCAATTTATATTAAGTTAGTTTGATAAGAGCTACATGTGATAGATCAAATTCAATGATATTTTGTATGAGGTTGCAAATCTATCATTACACAATGCTATTTAATATGACAAATTTAAAATGATTTCGCAAGACTTATGGATTTATGGATACATGTCAGTTTGCTGACTATTTTGACACAACATTGACAAGTGACTTTGAATTAGTAAAATTTTCTGTGTAACTTAATTAGATTAAACAAATTTACAAGAACATAACTGTTTTGAACACCAATTTGTATTTCTTATTTAAGATGTCAACTTCAAACTTATGTACACATACATATGAATGAGCGTAAGTGCATTAGGTTATCTTATTTAATTGAAACTTTGTTTACTTAATTTAGAAAGATAGTTATAATAAATTACATGTAGATGGAATTTTCAACAATACTGCTATATTAAATATACAGGAATGCACCAGTAGTATCAATTTCTCAAACCTTTTTTTGTATATGCAAATAAAAACACAACATATTTATATTGATCATGATTAAAAAAAAAAGGGCATAACTTAACTTTCCCTTATTTAACCAAAGGCAACATGTTTAGCAATTAGCTATAATTGCACTTCGATATATATATTATTTTATCCCACTACACTGTAAATGAAGCATATCAGTATTCTAGATATATATATAGGTATATCTATAAAAAAAAACAAGTGACAACTCTATGACAGAAAACACATATGATAATCATGATATATATAAAGGTACTATGTCTACCCCAATCATATTAGCTCTCATTATGTAATTATTAATCTAGTCTTTCTTTTTTCACATTATGCAATTTATAACATTTTGTCCTCATTATTGTACATTATTTGCATATGTATTTATAGATTTTTGAAGATGCCAAGAAGAAAAAATTGGAGGGCAGCTGAGGCTAAACGTGGTGTGAAAAACCCAAAGAAACAGAGACTGACGGACTTGACTTGGGATACTGGACCCATTAACAGTACAAAATCTGACCTTGACATAGGTGATACTGACACCTTCAACAACAGTAACTCAAATAACATGGGGGATACTGACCTCCA
The DNA here is from genome assembly GCF_965363235.1 of Mytilus galloprovincialis. Classification (NCBI taxonomy): domain Eukaryota; kingdom Metazoa; phylum Mollusca; class Bivalvia; order Mytilida; family Mytilidae; genus Mytilus; species Mytilus galloprovincialis. Next base: position 52,330,647 of record NC_134841.1, read on the forward strand.
CACAAATATAAACAACAGTAACTCAAATAACATGGGGGATACTGACCTCCACACAAATATAAACAACAGTAACTCAAATAACATGGGGGATACTGACCTCCACACATATATAAACAACAGTAACTCAAATAACATGGGGGATACTAACCTCCACTCAAATGCAAACAATAGTAACTTGAAACTACTTGAAAAATCTGAATTGAATAAACTTCAAATATCTGAACTGAATATACTTGAAATATCTGAATTGAATAAACTTGAAAAATCTGAATTGAATAAACACAAACAATCTGAATTGAATCAAAACAGTAACAATAACTGTGCAAATCAAAACAGTAACAATAACTCTGCAAATCAAAACAGTAACAACAACTGTGCAAATCAAAACAGTGACAATAACTGTCTAAAAGAAACTTGTCACATACAAACAGATATTCTGTCAAATGAATCAAACAATAGTTATGCCAAAAAAGATTCTCATTGTTTTATCCAAACTAATCTGTTGCAAGACCAAAATGAACAATTTAAAACTGATTCAGCACAAGGAGTATCAAAATATTACAATTCTTTTAATGCAAACTTTATTAAATTTGGAACTTTTGACCAGTATGCCACAAAATTTGTTGATCAAAGCAGGGGAAACCAATGTACTTGTAATTGCTTAGTTTTCTTATCACTTTCTTCTTTAAATTTTGATTCAAACACACTGAACCTGGATTACATTTTGAATAAAGGTGATGAAATTTACAGGAAGCATGTTCAAGAATTAACAACACAGGGATTATTTAAAAATATGCTCTTAAATTTTGATGAAATTCCTGTCAAAATAGAAATTCCTGAAGGGATTTTTATAATTAACAAACAAAATATTCTGTTTGGTATAGCTTTACAGTACCAAGAGTTGACTGGATTTCTCACATTACAAGAAGCAATTCAAAATTGTATAAAGCAGTCGAACAAATTTCTTATTATGATTGGAGCCATATGTTCAGCAGTTTATTATTATAATCATACATACTATTTTTTTGACACTCATTCTCATTCAGAATGTGCACTGAATAATCCATTAGATTCCTCTGGCAAAAGTATTTTGATTGGATTTGCTGACTTACATGACCTCCTCAGTTACTTGTATGGTTTTTACACCAGTTTACAAATTGATTTAGACTCTCAATTTGAAATTTTACCTGTATGTATCAGTAATAAAGATACTGACAAAGATGTGACCAAGCAGATTAAGAATTACTTTGAGGATCAGAAACTAAGGAACACAAAACAAAAAAAAGTTTCCTACCAGTATATGAAAGTACCCAAGTTTGTATATATGAAAAACTACATGCAAAAAAGAAGAAAAAACAAACAATTCAAGGAAAAAGAATTAAATGCTAAAAGATATTCAAGAAAAGATAAGAATTACAGAAAAACAGAAGCACATAGAAAGAAGTCTCAGAGAGATAATTCTTATATAAGACAAATGGAAAGACAAAGAGAACTTGCTGCTAAAAGAGAGGCTAGAAAGGATGATAATTATAGAATAGCTGAAGCAGAAAGTAAGAAGTCTCAAAGAGATAATCCTGACATAAGACAAATGGAAAGACAAAGAGAACTTACTGCTAAAAGAGAGGCTAGAAAGGATGAAAATTATAGAAGGGCTGAAGCAGAAAGTAAAAAGTCTCAAAGAGATAATCCTGATTTAAGACGGATGGAAAGACAAAGAGAATTTGTTGCTAAAAGAGAGGCTAGAAAGAATGAAGATTTCAAAAAAACAGAACTTGCTGCTAAAAGAGAAGTTAGAAAGGATAAAAATTATAGAAGGGCTGAAGCAGAAAGTAAGAAGTCTCAAAGAGATAATCCTGACATAAGACAAATGGAAAGACAAAGAGAACTTGCTGCTAAAAGAGAAGTAAGAAAGGATACAAATTATAGAAGGGCTGAAGCAGAAAGTAAAAAGTCTCAAAGAGATAATCCTGATTTAAGACGAATGGAAAGACAAAGAGAACTTGCTGCTAAAAGAGAGGCTAGAAAGAATGAAGATTTCAATAGAAGAGAACTTGCTGCTAAAAGAGAGGCTAGAAAGAATGAAAATTTCAATAGAAGAGAACTTGCTGCTAAAAGAGAGGCTAGAGAGAATGAAAATTTCAAAAGAAACGAAACAAAAAAGAAAAAAATTGCCAGACAAGATGAAAACTACAGAAAACATGAGTCAAAACGAGACTTCCACAGAAAACAAGAATATAGGTCACATCCAGAAAATTTAGAAAATGAGCGTTTGAAGAAACAAAGTTCAAGACAGAAAAACCTAGATATAGACAGATGTTATGAAAAGACAGTCAAAAGTACTAAAAGAAAAAACATTGATTTTACAGATCATGAAAAAGACCTCAAAAAGAAAAGAACTCATGGTATAACCCTTGATACCTGCATAAGAAATTTTAAAACAAAAATTAATGAAGGTCCTACATATATATGTACTTCTTGTCATCAAACTTGGTTCTGTGATTCTGTAGTTAATGCTAAAACTATTAAAATGAATACTCCTGCAAACATGTCTCATTGTTTTACAAATTTTAAATCTGTACAGCACATAGAATGGATATGCCACACTTGTCTAAATGCAATTAAAAGACAAAAAATACCTCGCTTTGCAATAGCAAATAAGATGGGATTTCCCCAAAAACCAAAAGAATTAAATTTGTATCCCTTAGAAGAGAGACTGTTATCATTAAGAATTCCTTTTATGCAGATTCGACAGTTGCCTAGAGGTGGACAGTTATCAGTTAAAGGCAATGTTGTAAATGTGCCTGTTGAAGTTCAACCTACAATAAATTCACTTCCTCATACATTAGAGAAATCAGGAACAATATCAGTTAAACTGAAGAAGAAGCTGGAATTCAAAAAGTGTGATTTTAGTGAAAATGTGAGACCATTTGCTGTCATTTGTGCATTACATTATTTGATGAGAACAAGTGAATTGTACAAGTCTTCTGGAATAGAAATAAATGAGGATTGGATTACAGAAATAGCAAAAATAAATGAAGAAGAAATACCAAATGAAAAAAATAGTACAGAACAAGAGGATAACCAAGATGAAAATGATTCAGAAGATGACTCGGATCATTTCAGTGAAATAGATGAAAATGAAACACATGTTGGTAATACAGATACACTGTTAGATCACATTCCAGACGACAATCCATTATGTGATGCAGGTTTAACTTTTGCTCCTGGTGAAGGTCAACGACCAATTAGCCTCTATAGTGATCCTGATGCAGAGTACTTATCTTTTCCAACTATATTTTGTGGTCAAAGAAGGCCAGATAATAAAGACAGGTCTGTTTCTGTTCACTATACTGATATTGTCAAATGGGAACTAAGGTCCATGGATAGGAGAGTAGCACAGTCTGTACCAAACATTTTTTTTAAGTTGAAGAAAATTCAGTTAAAAAACATAAGTGATAAGGTCAATCTTGCTCTGAGAAGGTGTCAATCAGAAGGAAAAAAATGGACAGCAAAAGATGTACTCAATCCTAACACTGTAAATGATCTTGTAAGATTAGATGAAGGTTATTACATCTTTAGAAGTTTAAGAAACTCTCCAGTATACCTTGAAAAGAGGAAAAAAGATTTGTTTGCAATGATCAGACAATTGGGTCTTCCAACATGGTTTGGCTCTCTTTCATCTGCAGACACTAACTGGAAAGATTTGTTACGAATTCTAGGAAAATTAAATGATGGCAAAGAGTATACTGACAAGGAATTGGAAGAAATGGATTGGAATCAGAAATCTAAACTTGTTCAGAAAGACCCTGTGACATGCTCTAGATATTTTGATTATCGTGTCCAACAGTTTATGAACTTAGTGTTGAAAAGTGATCATGATCCTATTGGAAAATTGACAGACTTTTTTTATAGGGTTGAATTTCAACAGAGAGGTTCACCACATATTCATATCTTGATTTGGATTGAAAATGCACCAGTATATGAAAGTAATTCAAATGAAGATGTTGTAGCATTTATTGATAAATATGTCTCCTGTTCACTTTCAGAAAATGACACTAGTTTAGTCAATTTACAAGTTCATAAACATTCTAAAACATGCAGAAAAAAAGGTCACCCAATTTGTCGTTTTGGTTTCCCCCTTCCACCTATGAAAGCAACAGTAATCTTAGAGCCTTTGAAAGAAAATGATGACATAGAAAAGTACAAGGCTATATATAAAGAAATACAAAACGAAATTAATATACTTCACAATTCTGAAGATATAGACCAGATGACATATGACATGTTTTTAGATGATGTGTTACAAATGAATGATGAAAATTACATAAAGGCCATAAGAAGCAACTTGAGTGGTCCAAAAGTTTTTCTCAAACGAAAACCATCTGAAGTCCGTGTTAATGGTTACATGAAAACTGTGTTGATAGCTTGGCAAGCAAACCATGATTTACAGTTTGTTTTAGATGCATTTGCATGTGCAGTGTATATTGTTTCATACATAAGCAAGTCACAAAAAGGTATGAGTGCATTACTAGACCAAGCAGCAAAAGAAGCACGACAGGGAAATTTAGACTTGAAGCATCAAGTAAGGCACATTGGGAATTACTTTTCAAATTCTGTTGAAACAAGCGCACAAGAAGCAACATACTTAACACTACAGATGCCTTTAACAAAAGCAACAAGACAAGTTGTCTTCATTAACACATCTCCACAACACAAAAGAACTTTCCTTCTAAAACAATCATCAGCCCTAGAAAAACTAGGCCCAGACTCTACTGAAATAGAATCAGACAATGATATTAAAAGATACTCGCGTAGACCAAAACAACTGGAGAACTGGTGTCTAGCAGACTATGTATCTCAGCTTGAATTGCAGTATCCTAAAAACTTGGAATCCTCAGATCATGAAACAGAACAGCAAGAAAATGAGTCTGAAAGTGAAAATGAAGAGACAAATGCAGATGTTATAGAAGAAAACAATAACAAGATCAACATAACACTGAAGAATGGTATTAGAATATACCAAAGAAAAACACCTAAGGTTATAAGATATGTTAAATATAATTACAAGACTGACTCTGAAAACTTCTACAGAGAACGCTTAATGTTATTTTATCCATGGAGAAATGAACTTTCAGATTTGCAATGTGGACATGAAACATTTGAAAAAATGTACTTGACTGTTTCAAGACTATTAGAAAAGAAAGCTAAGCAATATGAAGGAAAAGTAATAGATCTAGAGAAAGCTATAGAAGAGGCAGAAAATGATTGTAATGAGAATGATCAAATAGCACCTGCCACACAGCAAGTAGAAATGGAAGATGCTGAAATAGGCCCAACAGAATCAGAACAGTATGTTCATTTCAATCCAGATAGACCAACAGAACATAGACTGTATGATATGTCTCGTGAAGTTGGAATTGAAGCAAGAACAGTAGAATTGACAAATCATGCCAACAGAATAAGTGAGAGTGATTATTTTGATTTGATAAGATCTTTGAATAAGAAACAATGGGAATTTTTCAAACATGTTGTCACATTGGTTAAAACAAAACATGAACCATTTTATACATTTTTGACAGGTGGAGCAGGATGCGGAAAATCTGTAGTTGTCAGAACAATATTTCAAGCTTTACACAGACACTTATGTTCTATTGAAGGTGAGGACCCTGACGATATAAGAATTCTTCTTTGTGCTCCTACTGGAAAGGCAGCTTACAATATAAATGGTCTGACTATTCACAATGCTTTCCAGATACAACCAAATAAAGGACTTGACCAGTCATTGTCATGCGATGTTCTCAATACACTCAGAATGAAATACAGAAATTTGTCTCTGATTTTGATTGATGAAATTTCAATGGTTGGAAACAAAATGTTCTCTTTACTGGAAAGAAGGCTGAAAAAAATCAAGGGAAGCAACTGTTCATTTGGTGGCGTGAGTATCATAGCTATTGGTGACTTTTTCCAACTCCAACCTGTATTTGACAGCTGGATTTTCAATGATCTAAGCAAAGGATTAACAGCGTTAGCTCCTAATTACTGGAAATTATTATTTTCTTTTCATGAACTTACTGAAATAATGAGACAAAAAGATGATTTGGAATTTGCTCAATTACTAAATAGGTTGAGACAAAATCAGCTGACTGAAAATGATTTTGCAGTTTTAAATACAAGAACTGTTTCAATCAGTGATCCATCATACAGAACTAATGCTACTCATTTGTTTGTTGAAAATGCTTTAGTGGATAATTTTAATTTACAATACATATCTAAATTAGGCTCACAAAAGGTTAAAGTTAAAGCAGTTGACACAGTTTGTGGGGATTTACCAGCATCTGTAAAAACAAAATTACTTAGTTTTTTACCAGAAAAACAGTCTGATACAGCCAATCTTGCAAAGGAAGTGGTATTAGCAATTGGGATGAAATATGATCTTACAGCTAATATTGAAGTCACTGATGGTCTCACAAATGGTTCAACTTGTGAACTTAAATTGATAGAGTGTAAAACTAAATCTATAAGACCAAGTATCATATGGGTTAAGTTTGAGGATGCCAGAATTGGTGCTAACAGTAGAAGAAAATATTCACACTTGTATGGAAAAGATGTTGAAAAAACATGGACTCCAATGTTTGACATTAAAAGGTCATTTACTTATAAATATAAGACCTTTGAAAGAATTCAATTTCCTCTTCGTCCAGCAGCCGGAAAAACAATTCATAAATCGCAAGGAGACACATTACAAGAAGTTGTTGTTAGTCTGAAATCAAAACGTAAAGGGAAAATACCACATATTCACTATGTTGCGCTAAGCAGAGTAACATCTTTAACTGGATTACAGATATTAGATCTCAATCAAGAGGCAATAGCTGTAGCAGAGTGTGTTCGACAAGAATTACACAGACTAAGGACAGATGCAACTCTACAGTTGTGCTTTAAGCCATTGTATAATTTATCAAGTAACTATTTTAAAGTAGTTTTCAACAACTCAAGGTCTTTGCATGCTCACTTTAATGATATAAAATCAGACCCTAACATCTTGGATGCTGATGTTATTGGTATTGCTGAATCAAGACTTGTTTCAACAGATGAAAATGATGATTTTCATGTACCTGGTTTTGAACCACCAGTTCGATTAGACCAAAAGCAAACAAACTTTAATACAAGACCACCTCATGGATTGGTATTATATTATCGAAATGATTGTATTCTTCACAATACAGTCACTTTCTCAACTCCATCTTTAGAGTTTGTTATAGCAGACATAATATCACCCAGCAAAGGTCTTTTTCAGGTTGTCTTTGTTTACAAAGCACCAATCTGTAAATTGCAACAACTAAAAGATACTTTCCTTGCAAACCTTCTTCCTGATGTGTATTTAAGACATCCAAAAATTATCTTAATGGGAGACTTTAATATTGATTTAAACACTGGGAATACTTCTTTTTTAAAGTTCATGAGAGATTCATTTTGCTGTTCACAAATTGTGTCTAAACCTACTACATCTTATGGTACATTGTTGGACTTAATTTTCCTCAATTTTGATAGTAAGGTAAATTTTGAAACAGATGTTCTTGATTCCTATTGGTCAGATCATAAAGTCATATATGTAGCCATTGAAACACAATGATTCAGTGTAATGATTATTTTATATGCCGAAACCAGCTTTGCTTGAAACAATGAAAATTAAACCCGCTGAAAAACATGACACATTTGCGGTTGCTGAAAATGCAACCTCAAATGTGCAGGAGTGGTTTTAAAGGAAAATGGGTTTCCACTCCAACAGATTTGCCTTTTCATAAGTAGGAATAGAAATGGAGTTGGCTTCAAAACTTCTGATATCCAGTATTACCTGTATAGAAGAAAGCTTCTTTACAAAGCTTTCTTCTTTATAGGTACACTGGATTTACGGTAGCAGAGGTAACGAAATTTGAAACTGTGTTGCTTTGACTTCCATAAAGCAGAAAGGCCCTTGGTGATTGGTTAACCATTTTGCTATGGAAGAAAAGTAGAATTCCATTTATTTCAAGTCAGTAATGATAGGAGATATCAAATTTTAGAACCTCTACTACCTGAATGCTTATTGTATCAGTGGAGAGTTATGTGCACTTCGCATGTGAACACTCCTGATATTTACTTGTTATAAATGTATATATATAATTCTTGAAATATTTATTTTTGAATACAATCAAAAGCCATTACTTTAATATAGATGTAAAAAGGGAGTTTTGAAGACCACAAGTTCCATGCCTCATTTCTCTTCCTACAAAATGATTAAATTTAACTGGCTGTTTGATGAACTATGATTAAATAATCAAAATGTTTATGAATGTTGAAATCCTTGCTGTTATGTACATATATTCATTGTAATTTTTCATATAGATAACTTGATACAATTTACAATACTGTTATTCACTATATATATATAATACTAGTATACTAAACATTTATCATGATTAAGTATGTACAGTTTACTTTTTGTAATGCCAAATTAATCTATATATTTATCTCATCCAATATTCATTGACTTTTCTGTTTAAGAAATGCTCTCATGTTCATATCAGACATAATAAATCAGTTTCTGTACAAATACCACATGATTTATTATAATATAAGTACTTGGAGTTCTCCAAATTGAAAAACAATCCATAAATCCAACATTTTTGATTTCTTATGATTTCATGTCTTATTCTAAGTACAGGTTTATCAATATGTGTAAATCATTAATTCATGCTAAGGGTTAAATGTTGAGGGGAAAAAATCAAATATTGCATTAGTTTGTCATTCTACTCAACTCTGTGGTTGCTTATACATTTGATAAATATGTAGAAGTCATTTATAAAACAGAAACTAATGAACAATTCATGTAAACATTTGCTTCATAGAAAAGAAATTTGTGAACATTTGCTTAATAGAGAAGAAATTTGTGAACATTTGCCTATTAGAGAAGAATTTGTGAACATTTGCTTAATAGAGCAGAAATCGGAAAATTTGTTTAACAGAGCAGAAATTTATGAACATTTGCTTAATAGAGCAGAAATTTGTGAACATTTGCTTAATAGAGCAGAAATTTGTGAACATTTGCTTAATAGATAAGAAATTTGAGAACATTTGCTTAATAGAGAAGAAATTTGAGAACATTTGCTTATAATAGAGAAGAAATTTGAGAACATTTGCTTAATAGAGAAGAAATTTGAGAACATTTAATGACTGTTTTATAATATGCAAAGTAAATTCAGTAAACTAACTGCTGAAGAAAATAAGAATTATATAGATTGTTTCAGTTGTTGTTATATTAAAATCATTGTAACAACAATTAATAAACGTATGGAGTAAACTCTAGAATCTTGCATTAAAGCAAATCCACCAGAACTGATATAAATAAAGTTTAAAACAGAGATACTATGGTACAACTCAGTATACCATGAATAGAAAGGAAACAAAAATGACAAATACTTTGACAGATAGTTGTTAAATGTTCAAGAGGAAATAAATTATATATAGAATCTAGACTTTTAAGTTGAAAAAAACTTGAATATTCTTCTCGACAAGTCTTTACAAATTAACTTCAAGTTATTTTTAAAGTCAAGTTATGGAAACAATAATCATATCATAATACAATCGCTGTGTTGCTTTTTATATATACTGTTTTTACTTTCATATTTTGACTTTTAAAATGTGTTGTTATAGAATGTAAATATTGTTCTATAAGTGAACTGTTTTAATGCACATATATATAAAAAAAAATGTGTAAGACAATGAATATTATAATGCATTATTTGAAGTATTTGATGTGTTCAAATTTTTCATAATAAACAATTAATTTTGATGTATTTTTATTATTTTTCACACCCTATTCATTTTTGAAATTAATAAGAACAAAACCTGCAGAAGAGAAAAAAAAATGAGTTGGAGACAAACATGGTCACAACCTAAAAATGACAAACAAATAGCAGCTTCACACATATTAGAACTACTATAAAGGTCGTCTCTATTTAAGCTAGCAAAAACTTAGTTTTCTGTGTCTACCTTCTTGTTCAATTCAAGTAATACCTATTCATTTTAAATCTTAATTTAAAGATCAGGTCACCACTCGTATAAGAGTATAATCTTGGGTCCAGTAAAAAGATTGATACAGTTGATCTGTTTTCATTCTCCATAATGATCAGTAACTTTGCTGTCATAACCAATTGAACAACTTGTATATGATGAACATGTCAAAAAGTTTTCTTGATGATCCTTGACTAGTAATGATAGCGTCTGGCTTATATACAAAATGTAGTCCTGGTACTGATGATGAGTTTATATAGAACAAATATATAGATATGTATGTCCATGAGAGAACAACACAATACTTGAAAAGTGTGTTTTAGACCTCAAAACTAAAAACTAGTTGAAAGTAGTTCAATCACAAGAAAGATAAGATTTTGGTTCACAAAGTTTCCTTTAATAATAAGTATTATTGTTATTTCATGCATCAATTGTCAACAAAAATCTAAGGTGAGCGACACAGGGTCCTTGGACCCTCTAGTTTTCTTTTAGGTTGTGCAACCTAGGACTTGGCCATACCAGGTATATATGTTATTGTTAAGGTTTTTGTGTATATGTCTTGTCCTTTTTTTTCCTTTAGGTTGTATGGCCCAGGACTTGGCCATACCAGGTATATATGTTATTGTTAAGGTCTTTGTGTATATGTCTTGTCCTTTTTTTGTCCTTATTTTTGTTCCTTTAGGTTGTGCGACCCAGGACTTGGCCATACCAGGTATATATGTTATTGTTAAGGTCTTTGTGTATATGTTTTGTTCTTTTTTTGTCCTTCTTTTTTTTCCTTTAGGTTGTGCGGCCCAGGACTTGGCCATACCAGGTATATATGTTATTGTTAAGGTCTTTGTGTGTGTCTCATGTCCTTTTTGTGCCTTTATTTTTTTCCTTTAGGTTGTGCGACCCAGGACTTGGCCATACCAGGTATATATGTTATTGGAGGTATCAAGATAAAAATAAGGGATACATTATCTTGATTTTTTTGTTGTTGTCATCTTTATTTGTTCCCTTATATATAGAAATTAAGAGGTATGGTATGATTGCATTTGACATTTATCAAGCAGAGACCAAATTGCAAGGAAGTTAGCAACTAAAGGTCACACAGTCTTCTACAGTTGGCAAAATATATACGGTATAGTAAGCTGAGTAAGTCCCCAACGTGACAAAATATAAAATAATTCATGCCAAACTCCAATGGCTTGAGATATGATCAAATGAAAACCAATAACAAATGTGATATATTAAACAGCAAACAATGACTTTTTCAATCATTTTGTGCCAACAAAGACTGGTAGTTTAAAAGATATGTCAACATGTCACTTAAAGCATTTAGTAAAGAAATGTTGAATTGTGTATTTACTCAGTTTATTATTCTTTTGCATTAAATATTGTTTCAATTATTTTTCATATAGATTTTCCATGTCACAGCCAGCAGAGCAATTCCATTGAAGATGGTTATTTTTAAGAAATCTTCAAGTCAGAAATTACTCTGCAGCTTTTACCTAGAAAATAAGAGAGGCAAGTTTATTTAAGCCTTACAATTTCTATTAATATACATGTACCAGGTATATCAACAAGATTTACTATTAAAATTATAAAAAGTAAGACTGTAGATTGGAATATTACATCCAAGGGGAGACAATTTCAACCAAGATTTGTTAATTCAATAAGAGATAACTCAGTAAAATATTGAGATTTTTGTGCAGTTGAAATTCAAGTCATTATTCTTTTACTTCTTTTTTGTATCATACATCGTTATATGAATTTTACAAACTTCAGTGTTGATATAATACTGTTCTGATTATGTATTAAGAATTCAAAACAATTCTCTTTCTTGAGATGTTTTCATGGTGTTGGCAATACACTTGGTAGTCTTATACAGCTAATAAATACAAAGGTAGTACGTACAGTGAGTTTGTTATTTTGTTAAAAAAACAAATATATAATTGGTCAGAAGTTTTACTCTCATTTATCAGTTCCATTATATGAGTAAATTAAAGGATATCTTCTAATTGCATGGAAAAGAAGAGTAAGTGTAAATATATTATTCTTATTGTTATGTCCAGATAATTATTCTCTTGAATTAAATAGTGTTTCAATTATATAGTTTTGTCAGAGATATGTTTAAGAATCTACATTTCTTTTTCAGGTTATACTTCTACTGTGGCTGCATAAAAAGTTTGTGTTGGATAACTATAACAAAAATACAATGTAATTCAGACAATTTTTGTGTATGCACAACAACAACAGACTTCATGGAGAAAACGGCAACTCTGACCTAAAGCCACCAATAGCCAAATGGATTCCACCGGTAGAATCCCGCACTAAACAGGAAATTTAGAATCGTAGCAGCACCATCTACATACACAGTCTCAACTCCAGTTAACACATAAAAGACACCAGAAAAATCAACCATAGATGTACTGACAGAGAATACTTACACCTCAACAATCCTGAAGATTAAGATGACGACGATGATTGCATAAATACAGTACAAACCACTACTGCTATTTAGTAGAAGAAGAACAAAAATACCAGACTACCAATAGTTATCAAACATACAAGGGACCAGTTCAAAGCTCAAGCCAGCAACAGTATGCAGAGATAACTACTCTCCGAGGATAATTGGATGACACAAGTACATTTTGCATTTTATGCATATTATGTTTGTCATTTTATTACACATATTACTGTATTACTATATGTTTATTTCATATTTTTTTTCAATTCATCCCTTTATTTGTAAGTAAACAAACTAGCATCTTTTCTTATATTAATTTAATATAATTTTATCAAATTATTTCTCACAATATCTTTTTATTTTTGCTTTAAAACAAGCACCAATTGCTTTGATTTGTTTAAAATTATTCCACATTTAGTAACCGTTCCATGTAAAGTAATACAAAAAAATACTTTCAATAAAACTAGACTACAATGAAAATCTTAAGCAGGTAGATGTAAATTACGACAAATTACGGACATATGAATTACCATGTCAAATAACATATATTAAAGTTACCTAATTAACAACAGAATATAATCCTTTTCCTTCTCAAATCACAGTATAATCGTACTATTTAAAACACAAATTATGCAGAATGTTATATAATTTTTAGTTCCAAAATTTTCCTGCCACTTGACTTCTAACTGGAACTGAAGCGCCTTGTGTCTAAGATCATATGACATGATCAGGGGAAGGTATAACTTAGTATTTGCGTTTCTCCCGATTAAAGACAAAGAGTTATGCTGCTTTCTTTGGCCTAGCTAGTTTGCCAAAATATTATTTTTAATAAAAATTAGCAAAACCATCAAGCTTCAGTTTCCATAGAACTTCCTTGAAATTTTATCTCTGTTCCATTTATTACATCTCTATTTTTGGCATCATGTCAGCATTAATTAAAATCACTTCCCCTAAAAAAAACTGATTGTCCATCGTGCCAAAATTGAAGTTACTTGCATTTTTAACAAGTTGTTTAGATCAGTAAAATTCATTTAAGACAAAACTGCCCAGTATGCCTTTCAATGAAATAAAAAAGATTGGTCATTATTAAAAAAAAAAAACATGTAAAAAAAACTCTTATTATTTTTATAAAAAAATTATAAACTGACAGCCAACAATCTAAAACTTAGGGCAATCCTATCAATTAATAATTAGAAAAACATTGTACTAGGAACAAACTTATTATATCAAACATTACAAACTATAACCATACAAAATCAGAACCATTATCATATTTATAGAGTCTATTATCTTTTGATCAATAATATGAGGCAGGCATTACCTGTAAATGGGGACGAAGTCTGTATGAATTATTTTTTTGTAACTTAAATATTTGTTTAAAAAAAAAAGAAACGGAAATACCGTAACGTTTCAGATTTTGGTTCTGTTGTTAGGGATTTAGTTGTGACGTTATTTAAATTATGACGTCATATGCAATGTAGACAAAGAAACACTATCATCAGGTAACGTTTTTTCATATAGATCAAGGAATTATTAAAAATGAAATTGGTATTGCACGTTCCTTCCTATTTTATACTAGACTGATAAATATATATTTTACTCAAAGTTTCATACAAACGAGACCGGAAAAAGGAAGTACATTGTACATTTCTGCGCAGGTCCGGGATTTCAAAACACGACAAAAAAAATTTGAACGATTTTGAGCTCATTAGTACAATGAAAAATTCGGGAAATTTTCCCGTATTTTTTTTTTTATTGAATTTTCTACTGTTATTGGGGACTCCATCCCCATATTATTCCTTCAAAGAAAATTTGAATTATTCTAATCATATAATTCATTCATTTTGTTTTACATAAACTCTTATTAAATCATCAGCAAGTACTGCTACAATCCACTATTCAACCATATTTTATGTATACACACCGCATTTTGGTTAAACTAAAAACTTAACTTAATGAGCCATCAATGCATGTCTAAATCTAACAAAGTATTCAAATGTAACTTGAAAAGATGTACTAAAGGGACGAAACTCACAAGGCCATACCGACACATTAAAATGATTTTTTCATTTGAATATTTTGTTCATTATATTTGAAATTTATGTTTATCAAAGTTATCAAATATTCAAAATTATCTCTAAAACAACTTTTCACAATTTAGACTAAGTCAACCTGGCCTTGGGGGTATAGGCAGTACTAACTTTTTGAAGTTCGTGATCAAATTTTTATTTTCACAGTCACCAGAAATTCAATCTCTGGATTTCAACCAATTGAGTTTCATTTTTTTGTTGTTTTTAAAATAATATTGATGTGTGAAACACCTACTGATGAGTCCTATTCACACATCCATATTACAATACTTTGTTATCAATTTCTATTCATTCCAGATTTTGTTCTTTTACAACCTTACTTCCACCTATATAATTAACATTTTGCAATTATTTTCACCTGAAGAATGCATGATAAAACAGTACATAAGTCTGACCTATAGTCTAATAATGCCCTTAAGGAGGCTGGCGGGTATAAAAAATTCAGCAAAAAAATAAACATTTGTTTTTCCATTACAACTTTTATTTATTACACTATAAGTTATTACTTTATAATATGGTACAAAAATCACCAAGACAGATGGATTTGGTTTGGCCACAGATGACTTTAAAAATGTTTATATCATTGAAAAAGCTCCAAATTATCTCCCTTTGGTGCAAAGATGTCATTTTTTGACATTTAAATAATATCTTTTTTAACTCATCGGTGACCTATATTTTTTTTAATTGTTTTTGACCAAGCTGTACATAAAGTAAATAATTGTAAAATTGAAGCGATTTCTGTATAATTTAGTTCTTTTTTTATTTCGATATTACCAATATTTCCCCGAATAGTTCAACAGAAAAAAAGGACATTAACAAAAATGTATGCTTCTTTCGGAGGCAGATTGTGAGCTTAAATGAACGGTGACCCCATATTTTTATTTTATATTTCTATTAGGTATAAGACAAAGTTTAATTAAAGTAAAAAATAGCAAAATCCCATATTAGAAAAAAAAAGTTGATTTAGACCCGCAAGCCCCCTCAAACAAGTATTATATTAATAACTGCATTTAACAGTTTCTAATCATTTTTCATTTTCAGATTTTTCGTTTCCATGTTATAAAGTTTTATCCTTAAAAAAAAGGGGGATTTTCCAGTTTTGGACAATAACTCAAAAATGCTTCCATGAACTTTAATGAAACTTTGGTGAATTGTTTATATACTGAACGACTTTAGAAACACAACACTCATTTTGTTGATTTTTTTAACTAAATCTTGTTTGATGTTCTTACAACTACTTTCCATGCTTATCATACTTCTTTCTCCGTACAAAAAAATAAAAATCTGACTAACCTGTGGTTATTGAACATACCAAATTTTTTAAGTCACACGAATTTCTTAAAGCGAAATTTTGCACCCATGAAAGATTGTTTCTGTTGTTTTGCTTTGTGAAACAGTTCTTTCAATCCTTTGCCTCACAGTTTAAAATGTTGCATCTCTATTTGACCAAGACTGAGAAACAAAAAACTGACTTACCCCTTAAGAATACTGCAAACATTAAAACATAAACGAGCTGCAACCATACTGTATGACTTCAGAAACTCGTCTTACTGTCCTTCCGACAACGATACAAGTAGACAAGATTTGTTGCTGGCCATCAATGAACAGATAAACGTTTAGAGACAATGAAACGTCAACAGAATTTGATTACGCAACGTCATTTGCCAGACAGGTTTACGGCCGCAACGTCAACTGCTAATCAAATTGCCGAGTGCCATTGAGTACAGATTCATGCCATAAATGTTTCCCATCAACTGAATTGCCAAAGAATCAACTGAAAGAAAACCTTAAAAGCCCTCAAGTTCCGACCGCATAATTGCCAAAACCAAAACCAGAAGGTGCAAAAAAAACCCAAAACATATCAGACAGACTTTGTTGACCTTTGTGACAATCATTTTGGCGTTTGTAACATGCAGTCATCGCTTTTGACGGGGACACATTCATTCAAAAATAACACAAAAATAATCTAGTGTTGCATTTCTAAAGCCGGTCAGTATATCTATTGACCTAAGGTCCCTTTTGATTTTTATAAATTTCAGATTTTATGTTTCCGTGTTATGAATTTTTATGCTTTAAAAAGGGGGGATTTTCCAGTTTTCAGACAATCACTCATAAACACTTTCACAAAATTTTATGAAACTTTGGTAAATTGTTTATGTCTGTTGACTTAAACTACCTTTCAAAAATTAAAAGAAAATTAACAACTACAGGTCACTGAATAGCCTTCAACAATGAGCAAAGCTCATACCGCACAGTCAGCTATAAAAGACCCTGAAATGACAAATATATAACAAATCAAATGAGAAAACTAACAACCTAATTAATGTTCATTTTTTTTATTTAAAGCATAAAGACAAGCTAACAGGGCAACAGGCTTATCATGCGCTTATAGCACAGCTCTTTATTAACAAACTACATATTTAAGCTATCAAAAGGCAGATTCATAGAAGGGGATGGAAGTTGAAGCCCCCTTTTTCCTGCAGGCAATGCATTTGAATGAAGACATATATACATCAACTAAGTTTGTTAATACACATTTCCAGTCTAGCCTTTAATGCATCTGTAACACCTTTTACCCCCACTGACAATTTGCATCTGTGTCCATACTTGTTACTGTCTAAAATATATTTGTAGAGAAAGTCTTTAGAGTATTAAGTTTTGGACACAGGTTTCCAACTTTTTCCCACTACCAGTTCAGTTTTAAAGAAGTTAATTTGACTGCTGTCAATACGATTTTAGCTGGCTGTTCCTGACCAGCAGGATTGTAAATGATAGAGACTTTGTCATTATTTGGTAAAATTTAAAGCTTAACTTTAGATATAGAACACACAAGCATTTCATCAATTATAAATTTTATGATTTCCTTTATTTATAAAATAATAATAAAAAAATATATATTTTATTATTGTGTCACATTTTGATTGAGAAATATTTACAAATCACAGTATTCAAACAATCAATACCTCAGTCACAGAGTCATATAAATACATGTCTCTGCTAGTCATATAAATCAATGTCTCTGCTAGTCATATAAATACATGTCTCTGCTAGTCATAAATACATGTCTCTGCTAGTCATATAAATACATGTCTCTGCTAGTCATATAAATACATGTCTCTGCTAGTCATAAATACATGTCTCTGCTAGTCATAAATACATGTCTCTGCTAGTCATAAATACATGTCTCTGCTAGTCATATAAATACATGTCTCTGCTAGTCATATAAATACATGTCTCTGCTAGTCATAAATACATGTCTATGCGTGTCATAAATACATGTCTGCTAGTCATAAATACATGTCTCTGCTAGTCATAAATACATGTCTCTGCTAGTCATCAATTTGACTTATGAGACACTTATTTATATTTTATATAAACTTATGATTTGTTTTCATGTTAATTGTTTTAAAAATGGTATTTTCCTGCGGTTCTATTAGTAAAGCAGGAAATGTTGTATTGTTGTTACATTTTCATAAATATTCATAATAAGGCATGACAAATTTTACCAATCAGGTTGTCGAATTTTGTGTTACCATATATTAGTGTTTTTCAATTGCTTCACTTTCTAGCCCTTGGTTCAACATAGTAAGGGCCTTTTTATAATTGATGATTGCAATTAAAGTTGTTTTTCTAATTTTCTATTTTTTTTGTATATTTATACATATTATATAACTTTTTGCTTATTAAATGTGTGGTCTGACACTTTTATCGTGAGATAGGCTCCAGCATTGGCATCGTATAGAGGTTTCCATTCATATTCTTATACATGTACATATACATAATGATTGTTGGTTTTTCCTAGTCAGCCTTGAATATCTATGAAGGGTAAAAAAATCAGAAATATAAGGGAATACACTATTGATACATTTGTAAAATGTGTACTGCTGGAAATTATTTAAGATATAAGTTAAATATGGCTAAGTTACATTTGGGTTTTATAGTTATATTTAGTCATGGAGTATAGGTAATAATCATTAAAACCCTGTGTCCTGACAAGCTGTCCAAATTATATATTGTTTGATTTGTTTAAGCCTAAATATTTTAGGGGTAGAAGTTACAGTAAATAGATATAAGAAGATGTGGTATGAGTGCCAATGAGACAAGAGTCGACTCTCCATCCAAGTCACAATTTGTAAAATTAAACCATTATAGGTCAAAGTTCGGCCTTCAACATAGAGCCTTGGCTCACACTCAACAGATACTATAAAGGGCCCCAAAAATGGCTAGTGTAAAACCATTCAAACAGGAAAACCAACGGTCTCATTTATACATAAAAACGAGAAATGAGAAACACTTATGAATCACATCAACAAAAAATGAACATCAGGTTCCTGAATATGGACAGGTGCAAACAAATGCAGCAGATTTAAACGTTATAATAATAGGCGCTTAAAACTCAGGTCAAGTCAGATTTTTTTTTTACAATAAGAGTTGTGGCTGCCTTTGAAAATGGTATTTCATATATTTCTGGACGATAGTTGTAGTCCCACTTGACCCAATCCTTTGAAATTGTAAACACTATTGTGGAGTATCGAATGCAGTTTAAAGTCTATTTTAATTGTTTTTGTAGAGCCTGTGACTTCTTTCGCAGTAAGCTCGACATAGGGATAGTTAGCTGGCGGCAGCGTTAATTAACTTTTAAAAAGCTTTATATTTTAGAAATTGGAAGACCTGGATGCTTCATACTTTGTATATAGATGTCTTATGCTAAGAATTTTTAGTCTTTCATATGTCCAATGTCCTTGACCTCTTTTTCATGGTTCAGTGACTACTTGAAAGAAAAGTTAAGTTTTTTGTAATGTTAGTTTGTCTCTTATTATGAGAAATTGGATAACTATGTATGTGCGTACCTTGCAAGGTCATCATGTCTGTCTTTTTTCACTTGACCCTGACCTCAGTTCATGCTTCAGTGAACAAGGTTTAGTTTTGGTGGTCATTCCATATCTCAGACACTATAAGCAATAGGTCTAGTGTATTTGGTGTATGAAAGGGTTGTAAGATGTAAATGTCCAACTGGCAGGTGTCATCTGACCTTCACCTCATTTCCTTGGTTCAGTGGTTATAGTTAAATTTTTGTGTTTTGGTCTGTTTTTCTAATTTTGTATGCAATAATTATATTGACTAAAGTCTATTATATTTGGTGTATGGAATGATTGTAAGGTGTACATGTCTAGCTGGTTGACAGGTGTCATTTGACCTTGACCTAATGTTTTATGGTTCTGTGGTCAAATTTAAGTTTTTGAGTTTTGGACTTTTTTCTGATACTACTACTGTATATGCAATAGGTCAATTAATTTGGTGTATGGAAATATTTTATGATGTACATGTCCGTATCACAGGTTTATTTGACCTTGACCTCATTTTTATGGCCCAGGCATTGCTCAGTGTATAGTTTTTGTGCTTTGGTCTGTTATATATATTTGTTGCATTGAAGGAATGTAAGCTGTACATGTCTGCCTGGCATGGTTCATCTGACCTTGACCTCATTTTCGTTGTTCATTGGTCATTTTTCAGTTTTATTGGTAAAGTTTGTTTCTTAGAAACTATAGGTTGCGATTCTGTAAATATATATAGGCAATGCAATTTCCAATAGGAACTCGGAACTTTGTGGCTAAACTGTGACACTTTTACTAGGAAGTTTCTTGAAAAAATAACATCCCAGAATGGAAAGTTTATATGCACCTACTACTATTTTATTCAATGGTCAAAATACAGGGCTGTGCAGCATATTTTCAACATTTACACGCCCTGCACTCTAAAAGTTTAAACTAATATTAAAATTCTATCTTTACCTACATTTTATGAACCTTATACAGTGAAATATTTTTGATGAATAATATGAAAAGAAATTAAATTCTATAAATTAATTAATAAATTAATATAAACAAGAAGTAATTGTAACAGGATGCTGTTACGAAGTCTCCCAAACAAAGCTCCCATATTAATTTGACTTGTTTAATTGTTCCATACAAGAATATATATGGTTTAGGGGTGGGGATCTTGACCGTTTACAAGTTTTCAAACAAGAGGGGGTGGGGTGACCCCCTAGGGACTTCCCTTTTATTTCATTTCATTTATTTTATTGTCCCCTACAAGAATATATATGGTTTAGGGGTGGGGATCTGGACCGTTTACAAGATAATAGCACATTCTCAAATTGAATGGGGTGGGGGTGACCCCCAGGGACTTCCCTTTAATTTCATTCGATTTGTTTTATTGTCCCTTACAAGAATATATATGGTTTAGGGGTGGGGATCTGGACCGTTTACAAGATAATAGCACATTCTCAAATTGAACGGGGTGGGGGTGACCCCCAGGGACTTCTCCTTTAATTCATTAAATTTGTTTTATCGTCCCATTCACGAATATACATGGTTTAGGGGTGGGGATTTAGACCCTTTACAAGATAATAGCATATTCTCAAATTTAAGGGGGTGGGGATGACTCCCTAGAGATTCCCCCTTTATTTCACGTGATTTGTTTTATTGTCACTTGATCATTTCTGAAGACTGTGTGTGTTTATCACTTAAAGTTTTAAAGTTATATTCATTTGAAAATTTTCTAAAACAAAATCCCATAGGGTTCTATAGTAAACCCCTCCCTTCTTTTAGCCCCCCAAAATACCCCTTAATAGACCCCAATGCACAAACGAACGATTGATGGCTCACCTAGACATGTTAGTCTAACATTTTATGAAATCCTAAGTAAATCTGACAAGTGGTTTTGGAGAAACGCTGCGGACAAGTTCATTTTTTAAAGTGGCGGAAAAAGAAAAAGAAAAAGAAAAAGAAAAAGAAGAATAATAAAAATAATAAGAACTGAGCAAAAACAATAAGTCTCCAAACTTTGTTTTGGAGACTTAATAACTGAAAAGATCTTAATCTTTTAGTGGTTTTTTTTGTTTTCTAAAGAGAACTTTATTACTCTACGCTGTAGGCCAGCTTCAGCAGCTCGAAACAGAAGACCAAAGTTTGAAATTTTACCAGTCACAGTTTCAATCTGTTTTATTGATTTTTTTTCTTTTTTTTTCTTTTCATTTCTTAACCTTGATTATTAGTATATAAGAAACAAAAAAAAAATAATCTTTGCGGAATATAAATTTGAAACAGGGAAAACAAATGCCATATACACAATAATGTATCGTGTGTTTTCTTAAGGGAGTTCGCTTCTCAGTTTCAGAATACTAAACTTTTATAAGCTATAAACATAGTGATCATTGATGTTGATTGAAACTATTGCAACTTGTTATCAGTTGGAGGAAAATCTGTTGAGAAAGTATGTTAAGGAAAATGAAGATACTTATGTATGTGATAAAAATGCAAACAGGTGACTGACACTCTAAGAGAAAAAAGTTTCTAATAACTTTAAGAATCTCACCATCAAGTTAGGATCAAGTTAGATCAACTCCTAAAGGCAACAGAAGGAGTAAGCAGTTCTCTACACCCATTCCAAGAACTCAAACACACTCACAGAATCAGCCCCCTGGTCCTTAAGTCACGGTAATGTATATAACTAGTAGAAATCTCTGTCGCAACAATACATCGGAATGCCCTCACGGTCATCGCAATGTAAAAAGGAGTATTATTTGGAGAAGCCTCTTTTAAAAAATCGTAAAATAAGAAAAAAACATTGTAGAATTTTGATATAGAAGATCAATCAAAAACAGTCAAAGCTAGCCTTGTTGATTTTTTAATCAAAATCAGAATAATTATGTTATGGATTAATTCCTCTTGATATTAACTTATGCTTCTATTCCCACCCCATAAAAAAAACCAACAGATATGGATCTTAACTAACGAAACATTAACTTAACTATGTGTTTGTCTTATGTTTAAACTTTAATTTTTGACTCTTTTGTTTATATTGTGTTTAACTTGCAAATAAATTATTTAGTTAAAAATGCAGATGAGAGAAAACAAACAATCATAACGCAGAAGAATACAAGAAAATGACTTGACACAGAATTTTACTCATTTATTCAATATTTGTCGACATACTGGACATGAAGGTTGTCTTTGCAAGCACAATTCTAAACAACTTTCATGAAACACATGTTTACACCGTGTGATATTTGCAGATGTCATTGGAGATAAACAAACTGGACAAGGATCTGAGTTTCGTTGTAATTGGCTAATAGGAACTGGATGCGTATAAGCTGATATACGTACTTTTCTGTCAAATATCTCTAGTATTTTCACAGTAGAGTCATGATAAAATTTGAATAAAACTATGACAGCAATAGCTGTCAATTTAAAACTGGAATAGACATTCAAGTATACGTTTAAATATATATTGAAGACAGTGATTGAAAATATTACAACTCGAAAGACATAAATTTGCCAGGCTATGTTTAAAAATAGTGTAAAATGTTGAGTACGCAGCGATAAATTCCTCCAAAACGTGTCACTACTCAATAAAACTAAGATGGCACTAAATAATGAATTAAGAAATGAGAAAGTATAAAATAATGTCAGCAAAAACCAGGTGACGAATATTATATGGAAAGAGCGAGAACTCTCGTTTCTCTCCGAACTTTCTCCATTTTCCTCTTTTTGACTCAGTTTATGAATAGCGTAAGATAAAACCATAACACAACTTATCCAAACGAAGAAACTGTTATAACCATCACAGGAAAATAATAAAGTTACGCCAAACATTTGTAGAGAATTGATATCCCCGTCCATGAAAATTTCGGGAGAGTGCACGATTCCAATGTCATCGATATTTGGCAAAAAAATTGCAATGTTTGAAAAATAAGAATAAACACAAATGATTGTGTAGGATGCTAGTTCTTGAAACGTAATTTGAGTTAATTTCACTGCAACAAATGTCAAAACGATGAATATGTAGAATAAATTTATCAATAATCTAGGTGATATTTGATAATCCAATGCTTCATGTACAAGCCCACTCCACAATAAAAGATTTAGTACTGAAAAATAGAAGAAAAAAATACATTAGTTTTATAATGACTAAATTCTAATTTACCAGTTCCTTCGATTAATCATAACCACGTGTTATCTATTGTATTTTCACAATTCTATTCTCAATTTTTCGTATTTCTTCAAATTTCCAACTTTTGACTGCAAGTGTTCTCGAATGTAATGTATGTGACCAGTAAAGAACTTCGAACGCGCTAAGTGTGTGATTAAATATTATCCGCCATGACATTATGTCCACCGGACACTTTCTCACAGTAAATTGTGTTCATGGACATATTGTTTTTATGAAACGTAGAGTTCGGACGATATTTAACTATGAAATCGTGTGTCACTCACAGAAAGCATATAACGTTTTACATATATAAAAAAGCGTTCTTCGTAAATTATACAATAAAACATTTACTAATACAAAAAGAAACAGTAATATATTTAATAGAACTTAATGGGAACTCCCGCTAACATGTTTAACCCCACAACATTATGTATATATGTGCCTGTCCCAAGTCAGTGGTTGTCGTTTATGTGTTACTTATTTGTTTTTCGTTCCTTTTTTTATATACATAAGGCCGTTAGTTTTCTTGTTTGAATTGTTTTACATTGTCATTTCGGGGCCTTTTATATAGCTGACTTTGCGGTATGGGCTTTGCTCATTGTTGAAGGCCGTACGGTGACATATAGTTGTTAATTTCTATTTCATTTTGGTCTCTTGTGGAGATTTGTCTCATTTGCACATCTTCTTTATTATATTTTTAAATATATGTAATTCATTTCAATTTACAAATTAAAATCATGTAATAATCAAGGATAGAACTCATGAATACTTTTCATCCTACATTTGGTCTTTCTTGTTCTTTAAATAGGGTATGTGACAAAAACTTCTGCCTGTAGAACCTGAATTTTAGAATTGGAGTTTGATTCACTAGTTGGAAGAAACATTTCTTTTAATGAAGTGTCAAAATCAAACGAATCACTGACTAAGTGAATCACTGTTAAGTGGCGTAAGACCAATTACATTAGATTCAGCAAAGATGGGGATATTCAGAACCTGAAGGTGAATCACCACATGCAGCATGGACCTCTACTTCTAAAGAAACATCATTAGGACATATAAGGATGTAGAATCCGATTTTTGAAATTTGCATCGCTCATTGTTGTTTTATCTACGCTATAGCGGTACGCTATTCAAATTCTCATTCCAGATTTTTAAGGGATTTCTGGTTTTACAGTCCGATTTGTTTCTGTGAAATTAGTTCTTCCAGAATGTAATAATCACAAGATTTATTTTAATTATCTATGAAACCTTGTAACGTACAAAAATATAATTTTTCAAAATGGTACCCAAACCATGCGTTTTTAAGCAAAACCTTCTGAAAAACAGATTATTGTCAACATTACGACTTTACGTAGTACTCTTTTTGTCGTTTTTGTGTTTCAGTAAGCCAATATCTGTAACTATTTGTTCTTCAATATTATTTCTTTTTGACGGGATAAAACATCAATTATCTCATCTTTTATATTTTTTTCAGCCTCTACGGACACTGGTCAAATATCAGCTTCAAAAGGAAGAACAGGCTTTCTGATGAAAATTGACTAAAAAGGGGTATATTTCGAACTGTTGTGTACGAATGTTCAATATGCAAATAATGCTTTTCTTAAAGTCTAGTCCCAATCGGATCCATTTTCAGAAACAACCTTGTTAATCATGCTTTTCGACGTTATATATAATCTATTTAGCATTCTGGGTAATATTTCCAAAAGCGTACACCAAAACGTTGTGATTGGTTTAAAACGTGATAAACAATAGAAATTCAACCAATGACGTAATGTTATTTTCATTTTGGTGTACGAACAATGAGATTACACATAGTCCTCTAGATTCTGAAAAGGCTAATAGGCCGTATAGTTTTGAAATGCTTTTGGAAACGACTCAACTAGTAACAATTTTAATGCACTAGGTGCGCTTTTCGGCAATCAATGTATCGAGGACAAAACATTTGATTATCTTATACAAATGTTTATAAAGCGGTTCAAACCAAAAAGAGCATGACGTATGAAGTCAAATCCGGGCAAGGAATCTGAGCTTTGCATGGAGATAGCCATTGAGACAACTCTCAACGAAGAGACTAAATGACATAGAAATTAACAACTACATAGTTAAAGGAAGCTCTAGTATGAGTGCCAATGAGACAACTCTCCATCCATGTAGCAATTTATAAAAGTAAACCATTATAAGTCAAGGTACGGCCTTCAACACGGAGCTTTTGCTACATGTAGGTCACCGTAGGCATTCGTTAATTAACAACGACAACGAGCAAAGCCCTATAGTACTCTGAAATCGGTGATTTTGGTCTTGTTTTTATTTTAGTTGTTTGTGCTTTAATTACGCCATATACAACTGATTTTAACAACTTGTTCTGATGATGTGTAGAATTAAACACATGGTCTCGGAATAGGAAGGAATGTGCTTTCGCAAATTTTACCGCCCCATTTTTTTAAGCGCCAGTCCTTAGCCTGTAATTCAGATGTCGTTGATTCGTGTCTATTGAAAATTTATTTTCGTAAACTGTTTCGTTTCTAACTTGGCCATTCATTTGCTTGTTGAATTCACATTTTGTCTTTTCGGGATCTTCTACAGTTGAATGCTGTACGCTATTCTATCATCATCGGCTGCATTGCTTACTTCGTACATATCATCTGGACTCAAGTTGATAGTTGTCTTATTTATTGCAATAATACCACATCTTCTTATTTTTATATAACATAATACTAGTATTGTACACGCACTGGTCTTCCCTTAAGATGTAAATTGCCTTTTTAATTCACACAATACAAGCGTGTGTGGTAACAAGGAATTATATATTTAAATATACAATTCCTTGGTGGTAAGTTATTGTTTGTAACGACATTGATAATATAATATTTTGTGTATAGTGTTTTCAATAATGACTATCATAGCTTATATTTTACTATACTTTTAAGATATCAAACAAAAACAATTGTAATTTACCTTTTTTAATCCAATGCGTCATCTCCCTTTACAAATATTCTAGACATCACGTGACCACTGGTCAACATAACCATGTCTGGCGGAAGTGATTGACCATTACCTGTAATAATTGTCTAGTGTGAAAGTAAATACGTCCACACACTTTAAACTATTATATAATTGTTGTGCATCTGTCAATACCATTGATTTGATACAAGTATATTTTAGAAATTTATCCTAGCATGTTCAAAAATTGGATAAAATGATTACAGCAAACACATCAACGTTGGAATTTATAACGTCTACGTTCTTAAATTCGGATTATAACATTATAATTTCATTAAAAATGTGTAGTCAGAATTAAAAAGATACCTATACGCAGGGACTTTCTATATACGGCACTGCAAATGCATGATTTGAAGCATACATGAGCAGTCTGCATGCATACGTTATATATTCTTGACAATATAACTTGCCTGGTTGATTTCAATTCTTTAATAGAAAGCTACATTTTGTCATGTCTGATACTTTTACAGCAGACTTTAGGGAACGAGTGTGGTAGAGTGGAAATTCCACTCTACCACACGAGCATTTAACTTCAAAGGAGGGTTATGTTTTTTTTTCTAAAAAATATTCTGATTCCCAATCTGATGAAAAACATATTCTGGTCAAGCAGATGACAAAAAAAAAATATATTCTGAAGGCAGATTTCCCCTATACCTTGTAGTTTAATTAAAAAAAGATAATTTGATTGATAGTGTCGAAAAACTAAAATTCTGAATGAGAAAAAAAAAACCATAACACCCCCCCCCCTTTTACCCTTGAAGCTAACTGGTTGCTCCCTTACGGGCTGTGTTTTGTACAACTTTAAAGGTCGTAGATGATCTGTATAAGTCTTTATATCCAAGTGAATTGGAATTTAGTAAATAGCTGGAATATAGTCATTTCGTACCCGAACTTTTTCGTACCCTCCATTTCTTACGCTGACCATTTCGTACCTCATGGAATTTTATACATTCATTTCCCGTGCCTGAGGGAGATGTGAAGATTTGTTCACCCAAGAATATTCATATTTCACGAGGACTCTGTCCGAGGGAAATATGATTTTTCGAGGGTGAGCAAATCTTCATATCTCCCGAAGCAATGGGAAATTAATGTGTTATTCCACTGCTAATGCTTTGTTTACTATCAATACATTAAATATTATTTTGCATACATTTTGTTTTCTTATCCGCTTGTTTTTATAAGTTAAACTAAATACCAAATACTATAATTGATAAAACAGTACGGATCAAACGTTAATTATTAGTCTTTTTTTATCATCTGTACCTATAATTCTGTTCTTTACTGAACTTAAGTTCATAACACTTTTTAGAAATAGTATCTGTATTAGTAATATTATTAAAAAAGTTCAAGTCAGTTTGAACCACAGATATTTTAATACATTAAATTTAGACATCGACAAGTGTTGCATAAAAAAATGAATATTTAGTAGAATTATGAAAACTCGCATGCCGTTGACATGTAAAATATTAATTGACTTGAATACAAAAAAACAACTCAGTTTAGGCTATACAAAAAAGAAGCAAAATGGATGTTAAATGTTCACTACTACATTTACTGGTCTATTCAGAAAAGTGACATTTCCTCAGAACCAAATCGGCAAATTAAAATGAAGGATAAGTCACACAATTGTAATGTTAAAGCAAACTTATTTCAGATAATACATTTTCAGAAAAAAGATAAGTTATTGTTGTATAGTATTCATGAAATATTTGCCACCAAACTATTTATTACTCAATAAGTTGACTGATATGCAAAGTGTTAAGTCGAACTCTTCATCGATGTTGCTTTAGAAAAAAAAACAGACCCGCGCCAAGTATGAAGAAACTAAGAACACTGCTCGTTTTTTATAATCATTTTATGATATCAAATCTTACATATAATGATGCTTTATAGAGGTGCACAAAGAGAGGGGTGTAACTGCACGGAAGAACGCGAAATAAAATGGAATAATAACATGTATACCATTTAGTACCTCATGGAAGATCATTTCCTACCTAAAAGAAGGTTTGTGTGTATAGTTTTTCGTACCTCATGGAAGATTTATATGTATATACCATTTCGTACCTCATGGAAGATTTCTATGTGTATACCATTTCGTACCTCATGCAAGATTTATATATATATACCATTTTGTACCTCTTGGAAGAGGTTGTCAATCATTGCACATAAATAAATGGAAAAGTGCATATTTTATGAAAAAGCAAAATCCTTCAAAGTCCAGACAAATAGCTATTTTTCTAAATGGTCTTTTAATCACATTTGTGTTTCGTTCCCACAAACAAATATAGTTTAGCATCGAGAGTTATTTTTCTTACTCTATCGCTCGGTTTTTTAAATCTTATAGATTAGATAAACATGATGAATTCGGAATGTCGAATAATTTAAACCCACGCAGGTCAGAACTGGTCGCATCCGAAAGTTAGATCCGTACTAAAAAAGCTGTCCGTTTGGTATGTGCAAATTCGCAGCCACTGTCATAATAGGGACCTTAAATCCAAAGCCTCGTGTAGAGATGTCACGCTTTATGCACTTTAAAAAAACTTTGCAACAATTTTTCATTAATAGTCTGTAGGTGGCCTATTTCAAACGATAGGTTGACCCTTATTTCTAGTGAAACAAACCATTTGAGGTGTGGGAGTCGAGACTGAATTAAGCGGGATGCAGCTTGAGAAGGGATCTAAGAAAAACATAACTGAAATTGCAAAACCTAAGATTGTTCAGCTTTACAGATGCAAAAACAATGTAGTTATACTGGTTTGGTTGATTGATTTTGTATTTTTGATGTCCAGTTACGAATATTCCATGCATGATAAGAACGAATACAGATTGATAATAACCGAATACACATGTTCTTTGTTGTGAGTTTACTAGAATTAAGAGTAGGAATTACAACTGAATCTGGGAAAGGATGTTACTTTTACTTATGGTGAGAAGTTTTGCTATGGTAGTTCCATTATGGGTCGGAACCAGTCTTTGCAAGTATTTTTTATCGAGAGAGCGTTGATGTCTCTCTATACGATTTAACGTCTCTATTCCAGCCCGATTTGGCTGTGTATTTATTATACATCCCGAAATTTATACAGACGCCCTGCTCTTAACATCATTCAAAGGATAGCCATATTCTTTATCACAGTCAAATCTTTAGATTGTTTTTCTGCTTGATGAAACACAAATTACCCAGATATTTAGTATCATAAAAGTTTGTTTTGGTCATTTAACATTAAGGATTTATCGCTTGTTTTCAAATGTTAAAGTTTTGACATTCCTGATTAATGAGGAGCCTATATCGACTATCTGTCTCTTGATACTCGAGGGCAAAATGTTTGAAAGTAAAAAAAATCTAATACAAACGTTGTAACGCATGTTAAACAAAAACAAAAAGGGTCAAGTTAATACATTTCTTAATTCAAAAGTGTTACCCAAATTTTATAACATCAAATTTAAATACACTGGTATCCGTATCTCCACGTCAGTAACAAACTACTACTACTACTACATACGTACCAATGAATACAATCTAATACTCTTTTACTAACTGAAAACCAAAGTGGGAAATACTAAGGCTTTTCTACCTCAGGCATAGAATAACTTAGCTGGATTTGGCAAAACTTTTTTTGAATTTTAGTCCTCAATGCTCTTCAACTTCGTTCTTTATTTGGCCTTTTAATTGATTCGAGCGTCACTGATGAGTCTTTTGTAGACGAAACGCGCGTCTGGCGTATGTACAAAATTTAGTCCTGGTATCTATGATGAGTTTATTTACAACCACTGGGTCGATGCCACTGCTGGTGGAGATTTATTTCCCCGAGGGTATCACCAGCCCAGTAGTCAGCACTTTTTGCGCTGACATGAATTATCATTGATATGGTTATATTTATAAATTAACTGTTTACAAAATTTAGAATTTTTGAAATACTAAGGCCTTTCTACCTCAGGCATAGAATACCTTAGCTGGATTTGGCAAAACTTTTAGGAATTTTAGTCCTCAATGCTCTTCAACTTCGTACTTTATTTGGCCTTTTTAACTTTTTTTAATTCGAGCGTCACTGATGAGTCTTTTGTAGACGAAACGCGCGTCTGGCGTATGTACAAAATTTAGTCCTGGTATCTATGATGAGTTAATTCAGACATGTTATAACTGATAAAAATGTGACTATCTCTAATGTTTTTATTTGTACAGGTTATACTTTAAGTCCTTTTTGGTTTGATCTGCTATGCAACGCTGGGACAGTGGTGTTACAGCACAACATATAATAAAAAAGAGTTAAAAAGGAAAAGTGTTTAACTCATCAGATCGATGCAAAGCAGAAAAACATCAAACAAAAACACAGACCTGAAGGGTATTTATGCACCCCTCATCCATAACAACAACAAAACAAGTACGTACAGGTCGCAGCTACAGCTATTTCAAAGCCAATAATAACTAATAAACACATTCATGTATTTTAGACCTTAAATATAGATCAGAACACTTCAAATATCCAATGGATTAGTGTGACGACTCATTCACAGTCAGAGAAAAACACGACTTTTGCAATGGACAGATTGTTGTACCGTGAAAGTGCATATGTTATAACAGTAATATTTAGTATGGTTTTAACTGATTTCAAAATCAATATTTATACCAATAAAAAACAATATTGAATGATATAATTAAACTTATTAAAGTGATGAACTGGTTACCTTTTAGAATAAGTTTATTTTAAGGATTGACAAGTTTACTCGGATCGTATATAAATTTCCGGGATTGGTAAACAACATCACCGTAAAACTTAGGTTGTGGTTCTCCGTTTGTAATAAGTTGTGTACACATTTTTCTACGGGCACAGCCAAACTAGCAAGCTGAAACTCTGTATCAAAGGATTTTGTAAAGTTCGTAGTGTGTGGTAACGAAATCCCGGACTTAATTATTTACCAGTAATACATAGATTTCTCTAATTGAATCCAAAATGCAACTACAGACACGGGCATAACGAACGAGCTGGAATATATAAACACCGTAAAACGGTGCGAAAGGAACATCATCGTCCAAAAAAGGAATATTTACCTTAGGGAAAGGAAATTCGCCCCTTTCGTCGTAAATTTATTAGTAGATTTTCTGGTGTAAAACTAAAATATCTGAATAATGTAAAGGACATTTTGTTGCTAGTAAATTTTGGATTTGTTAAAAATAAGCTCCTTTGGTTAAATTTCGGATTTATATTTAGAATGAAATTCAAAACAGTGTGGCTGTGGCCATTGATTGACACATTAAATTCATCCATTGACTGGGACAATTTAGGTGAACGTTTGTATGTAACGACCACTGCTCACTGTGTACTTTTTAAAGACACTTAAACTATGGGGTCATCAAAGGTTCTCAACACCTTAATAAAGTAATTCGAAAAACTAATCAGAAATAACACGATGTTTTGATTTATATCAATTATATAAATCAAAACATAAAGGTTATTCCTGATTAATTTTTTGAATTATTTTATGATTAAAGGCGTTAAGAAACCTTTGGTGACCCCACAGTTTAAATGTCTATCGTAGGTACGTCGTGAACAGTGGTCGTTACAGACAAACGTTCATGTAAATTGTCCCAGTCAATAGATGAATTTAATGTGTCAATCAATGGCCACAGCCACACTGTTTTGAATTTCATTCTAGAGAATTCGTGATATTTTAATTAAACAGTAAGTGTTGGCGAAGTTATCAATTACATGAAATTTTGTAAGGTCTTTACTGATTTTGGCAATGAACTGTTATTCATAACAATACATGAATAAATCTGCTATAAAAGGGGCACAGTTGGTCCCCATAACGAAGACTTATTGTGTCCGCTCTATATCCAGAAAACCGTTATAATTTCATACTTTATACTTGACATTTATATAAACCAACACCAGAGGGTGTGTCGTAATTAGGTCTTTCCACCTTTCCGTGTGGAAAGACCTATTGTATTTGTTCTGATTATTATTATTTTTTTTTTTTTTTTTTTTTTTTTCTTCCGCCTAATTTTTTTTCTTGCGTAGTATTGATGTTTCAAAAGATGTCGCTTAAATATTTGGAATATGATATCGTATAGTTTATACGCTTTTAAAATTTACAACGACGTAACAAAATACTTTACGTTGTAGGAGTTATCTCCCCAAACACTGTTTTTCTTGTGGCCACTACTCCTTCGCAACCGTAAAAGATTACGACAAATTTATTTTACCAAATTGCTCGTTACATCTTCAGGATTAGGCAATTCATTTGGACCGAAGCTTTACGGAGACTCCATATCAGAGTTATTCCCCCTTTTCCATTTAATTAGGTGATATGCATTTCTAAATGGTAAACCATAAGTGATAGAGACATAGGGTCTTTAGATTTGAAGTCCTTGGTCCTAAAAAAAAAGTAGGTCAAGGTCAAAGGTCAAGGTCATATTCTAAATTTTGATTTTGGCTTATTTTCATTTATTTTCAAATACCTTATGACATATCGACAAATAATTTTGCATAAATTGTTAGTTGCGACATGTCCTTACTTGTATATTTTGGTTGAAAGAGTGCGCAGACAATAAATTGGAGTTTTTGCCCATCTTACATTTAGAATTATGCCTAAGGTGATATTACTCATTAACCAAACATATTAAAGACCTAGGGTCTTTTGATTTAAGGTCCTTGGTTTGTGACCTTGAAATTGAGGTCAAGGTCATAGGTTAATATGACGTTCTAGAGTTTGACCTTTGCTTTAAATTCATTTAAATACATTATAAAGCCATAGGAACTAACATTTTAAACTGATTTTTCATATTTCAATATCAAAATAGATCTTTACTAGTGGAAAGACCTACAATTGTTCTCTGAACAATTGGTTTTTAATGTATATATACTTTCTATGTCAAAGGTAAATAACTTTGGTTTTAGTGGACAACCCCATGTCCTACCACACGTTTTTTTTTTTAGCGGGGCCCACAGAGATATGGCTAAGCTATTATACTTTATTGTAGTTTTAACATGAGTAGGCATTATATTCGTAATTATTTTTTCCCGAGCGATAGTGAGGGCTAAAATAACATACATTCAAGTATAGCTTGCATCAATTATTTCGATTTTGATTAGGACAATTGATTTAATTTCTATGTTCGATGTGTATAAGTGTTGATCGTTTGTGTAGGCTCTTCCATAAACCTCCCTTTCTTGTGTGTTAAGAAGCAAACGACTGGCACTGTGATTTTTCAGAGGGAGGAGTTTAAACAGCCAACATGAACGGTTGTCGTATCTAGGTCAAATATGTCAATTTCGGAATGCAACACATTACAGTCATAATAAATGAATCAGTAACAACATGTGCATCATTTAATAGTTTGGAAGTGTTTTCAGTTAATGAACTATATTAAATGCATGCCAATTTGATAAAATTCATTATTTCTTATGCAGCAAAAATACTTCAATCTGATTGGTTGACTACCCCGGTGTAAATAACACCCCATCCTTGTTCACCCGGGGATAAATAAAATTTTGGCAAAATTTAAAAAAAAATGAAATTTTGCCAAAAAAAATTAAAAAATAAAATTTTCCCAAAATAAATAAAAAAAAAAAAAAAAGTTAGAAAAAAAATATCAGAAGAAAATGCTAAAAAAAAAAAATATTTTGTTTTTTTTAGGTTTTTTTTGTAAACTCAAAAGAACACAACATTTTTCCAAAAATAAATAAAAAAGTGTTTGGCAATGTGCAGCAACATGGACATTGAAATAATATTACGCTGGAAATTTTTCACTACCATTTTTACAATTTTACGTCCTGGTTTCAAAATGAGTAAAGGAATTGTTCATAAGAAATAAATTCGTTATTTTGGTGTAATCAGGGGTGTACGGAATTTTACACCGTTGTTGAAAATTCATACACCCTGAGGCGCAGCCGAATGGGTGTATGAATTTTCAACAACGGTGTAAAATTCTATACACCCCTGATTACACCAAGATAACTAATATTATTTCTTATGCAGCAAAAATACTGCAATCTGATTGGTTGACTACCCCTGTGTAAATAACACCCCACCCTTGTTCACCCGGGGATAAATATAATTTTTCCAAAATTTAAAAAAAAATGAAATTTTGCCAAAACGTGATGAAAATAGGAAATTCCTTCAAGTTCAGTTTTCTGATAAAGAAATTGGTGCTTTCAAAATCAACAACGTTCTTCATCTCAAACACGTAACATCTAAATTTAGTTTATTAATCCTATTGTAGTCTACAGTTACAAGAAAACCATTGAAACTAAACATTTGACTATTAGCAAGCAAATTTGACGTATATGGGATGTACACTGCTAAAGTGTGCAGCTGCTAATATTACTTTTGTTAAATTTCACCTGTTTCTAAGCAGAAAGTTGATGAACCTACAGCCCGTAACAGAGAAGTGATCGAATTCGCGTTTCTTTACCGTCAGAATAAGTTACGTTATCGACAAACTTATTTCAGAAGTGACATAATTTAATTTTCTTCATCGACAAAATATTTCATGTCCAATGTGTAAGTTTTCATTCTTTAAGTCGAAGTTTTTTTCTTTATATCGTCTATAATCTCTATACTTTCGTTTCCATGAAAAGGCAAATATAGCTTACGTTTACATAGAACAAGAACGAATTGCACTGTACATGCTGTAGTTTATACATTGTTTCTTTGAAAGTTGTTATAAAGAATTATTTACATCACTGTATACAGGTTCATTTAATTTTAGAAATAACCGATTATTTATTATACACTGTTTGCACTGTGAATATTTATGGGATTCAACACTGTAAAAGTTTTTCTTCGTCTGATACAGAATACCCCATATCTTTTCTTTTTCATACCTATCTGTTTATTGTGTCCCCGGGATTATGTCAATCATACATTGTTGCAATACCGACATATAAAAAAGAAGATGTGGTATTATTGCCAATGAGACAACTATCCACAAAAAGACCTAAATGACACAAACATTAACAACTATAGGTAACCGTACGGTTATGCGTGTACTTTGTCACAGAAAAAACTGAAATAAATTTCTTTCAAATCGAAGCAAAAAATACAAATGTACCCTTTAACATTTGAAATTTGAAATGTTAAAGACAAAATTGCTCTTTATCTTAAGTTATTGACGAATATTTGAAATTTAAACCTCTATAAGATGTGATGTACGGCATTTCATTTTATCATTGGTAATGATCCGTATCTGACAGAGAAGAAATATTCATAATTCTCAGAAAGTTTTCATTAATATTGTTAGATACCACTAATCGTTCCAACAATCAAGACATCAGAGACAAACAGGGAAAAAAATATGAAAATGAAAAGATATGACTTAAGTGTTAGCATGTTCAGGGAGACGGCACTCAATTTACAAAAAAATAATTGATGTTTTAAGAAACTGTAGAGAACTCCACAGGTTTTCAACAAGGGTAGAATTCAAAACCTTGAATATGAAAGCCTCGAAATCCATGATACTTTTTCTGTGCGGTAGTTATATCTACAAAATCCAATCATGTACACGACATATAATACATGTATATTCATACATGTATATGTATATATTGGGAATTTATTTTTGTTTCCAAACAGAATTATAAGGTTATGTATAAGTGCCTACGTTCACTGCACAATTGTAAATTGTCTTCCTAACGACCAGCAAAAATAAATGGCACAAGTTCACGTAGTCATAAAAAAAAGTCGTATAATTTACGTTATCGAACAAAAAATCAGAAATACGGAATAGTATAAATTCAAATTCAAATATTTTATTGGACAAAGCAAATATGATACAATGCGTATTCCAAGATATAAACACATTAAACATGACAATTTATGCAAATACAACATAAAGAAAACATTTGAAGTACCAATTATATATATATATAATATCACAGTATTACATAGTATTATACTTATGGTAGACCAACTGACATTAGATTATTATTACGAGCTTCAAAAGCTTGACTTAAATAAGTGAGTGGTTAGGAAATCCCGTTTCCCCTGCGTGTTTTAAAAGTCAAAGACAAATGTTTTCCCTGATACAAACGTTTTAAGAACTAGCTTTGTGTAACCTATAGACAAATTCGACTGTATATAAGGAAGTGAATATGTTTACTCTGATTTGAAACTATCTTATAGAACTTGTTTTAGTAATTGAGAACCTATGTTGTTTATGGGTAATAGGTGAAATGTTGCATGACCCATCAAAATGACAGCAAACGCAGTTTTCCGGACGATTTTTATTTGTACACTGTTAAAAACTGACAATCATGTGAAACGGACGAAGACATATTCTAACAGAAGTACAAATACCAGTCCTCCCTTTTGTGTATACATATGAGAAAACATTTCAAAGTTATTAATTGAATTCAAATCCATCACACATACGGTACACATTGTATTCCGAAACAAGAATGTGTCCAAAGTACACGGATGCCCCACTTGCACTATCATTGCACTGGCATTAAAATTAGAAAGATCATACTATAGGGAACATATTTACTAAGTTTCAAGTTGATTGCCAATTTGGACTTCAGCTTCATCAAAAACTACCTTGAACAAAAACTTTAACCTGAAACTCCCACTTTCATTTTCTATGTTCAGTGGACCATGAAATTGGAGTCAAAAGTCTAATTTGGCTTTAAAATTAGAAAGATCATTTTATAAGCAACAAGTGTACTAAGTTTCAAGTTGATTGGACTTCAGTTTCATAAAAAACTACTTGACCAAAAACTTTAACCTGAACGGACGGACGGGCGCACAGACGGACGGACGAACGAACGGAGCCACAGACCAGAAAACATAATGCCCCTCTACTATCGTAGGTGGGGCATAAAAATAAAGGACTTCATTCCTATCAAACACCTTTTTAATTGTTTAAACCAGTATATTTCTTTTAGTTTTGGGTAAAATTGTAAAGGAAATAATACTACCAAGACGTCCTTCCATAAACCTTCTTTTTTCTGTTCTGACTTTGAAGAAATGACTTCTTTTCACCCAATCGAAATGGTGCATGGACATATTTTGTTTCATATTATTAGAATTATTTTCAATATTATCGGTATTAAACTTGATTATCGACACATGAAAGTCTGTCAGCATTGTCAATCTTTTTAACGTTAAAGTTCCAATAGTTCGGTCACTACTCAATTAAGTTTGTCGATAACGTAGCTAATTTTGACGGTAAAGAAACACCAATTCGATCACTTCTCTGTTACGGGCTGTATCAAGTATGTCAAAGAATGTCTCGTCTTTTTTCTTAAAAAGTTCACCGGACCTTGTTGATAAATATTTGTTTATCAACTTCACAAAAAATGCATGAGGGTCTTAAAGTATAGCTTCTTGGCATTGACGTTGTTCATCATCTTAATTACGTGTTATTGTGTTCTTTTTAACCTTAACTGTCCAGTTAATAAGTTGTTTTTTTCATTCTTTTTTTTCATTTTTGGTAATATTCTTTTGGTGTTGCTCTGTGTATTATTACAACTCACCACTGTTTTCTTGTGCTATGGTCATAGTTTTATTCTTATCTTTCATTTGTGCATTGTCTATAGAGTGTCTATATTCCATTTTATGTTTCTTAGTTGACATATTTCTTTTATTTTAATAGCGATCAAAATTATAGGACAATGTTGACTGCTGTACGCCAATATTTGACATTCTAATCTTATCAAGTGTTCGTTTTGCTCACACATTGTTGTCAATATAATGGTATTATATGCGACTGGCATACAAGTGAGAGCTTAGAAAGCTATAAAACCAGGTTTATTCCGCAACTGTTAACATATAAACATAAGAAAATACATGTGAAATATAAGGAATAAGACAGTTGTGGTTCATTTGTTTGATGTGTTTGTGTTTTTGATATTGCTTCTTGATAGAGATAAGAGACTTTCCGTTTTGAATTTTCCTTAAAATTCGGCGTTTTCGTTATTTTCCCTTTTTCCTTTAACTCGTTTAAGTAACAGCCTAACAATGTTAGATCTGCAAATTTGCCGGAGCAAATTTTTGTTTTTACCTGACCAGGGTTTCGAACTCATGCTTCTAAGATATTGTGGCATCTTTATTCGTAATATTTAGCTTTCTTATTAACCTACATATTAAAATCTGTCTATTTCAAAGCAAGAAATGACATTATAACCAGAATTAACTACAGCATTGTCATTCAAATTGTAAGCATGATTTGGTCCGACTCAGATAGCCAAGCTGAATGATCAAATTAAAAAAAAATAAACCCTTTTATCACCGCTAGTGTGCTATCCATGACTTTTTTAAAAAGCAAATCACATGCTTTGGTCTTTATAATTATTTAGTTAAGTTGCTTATATTCCTTGTTTATACAAAGAGATTATACGTGTATGTATGGCAAGCCGTTCTCGTCAAAACTATGTTTAAACCATTTTTCGAAAAATTTACACACTGAGAATTTCAACAAAGCACACTGAGATTTAAAAACTTCAAAACGCACACTGAGAATCGAAAATTACACACTGAGAATTGAAAATTACACACTGAGAATTAAAAACTACACACTGAGATTTCATAAGACGCACTGAGATTACAAAAATGAAAAACGCACACTGAGAATTGAAAGTTACACACTGAGATTTCAAAAAGACACACTGAGAATAAATAAACTGAAAACACACACTGAGAATTTGAAATTACACACTGAGATTTGTGCGCACTTTATACTTCATCTGAATCTATTACAAGCTTAAGGAAAACAACAAGGGGATAGAACTCGTTAGTCCTTCGATTTGGTTCCAAATTATTAATAAAAAAAACTTTAGAAATACAAGAACAAGAAAAATACCCGCTTATTTTTATTACAAAATATAACCAAATGGTGAAAAACTTTATTAAAATTATAAGAAAACATTGGAACAATCTGCAAAAGAATGCAGTGAAATTTTCACTCAAGTGTCTATTATAGCATATAAACGTAACAAAAATATAAAAGATTAACTAGCGAAATCAGGGAAACAGTTGGAAGACTTTTGAAAAGGGACCCATGTTTAATTACTGGTAGTAATGATCTGAATTATAGGCAACAAACTAACTTATGAATATAAGCGATGTTAAGTCTTGAAATTTATTACGAATGTTGGTTGAAGGAATCGCATTTCATTATAATGACAAGAGCTCGTGAGATCAAGATATTAATCTGTTGAATTATTCATCTCATGAATATTCATTATTAATTTGCATATTAATCTCAGTGTGTATTTTTGAAATCTCAGTGTGTATTTTTGAAATCTCAGTGTGTAATTAACAATTCTCAGAATGTGTTTTTCAATTTATTTCATCTCAGTGTGTGTTTTTTATTTTTTTAAATCTCAGTGTGTAATTTCGATTTCTCTGTGTGTTATTTTAGGTTTTTAAATTTCAGTGTGTATTTTTTTCGAAAAAAAGGTTTAAACATAATTTTGACGAGAACGGCTTGCCATATGTATGCTATTAGAGCTGTCATGCATTATAACTTGTATATTTGATCAAAATGGTGAATAACAGATGAAAGTATGATTGATCAAAGCGGAGAAGAACACAGTTTGAACGTCAAACGTTTGTGAAGAGTGCATTCAAATCATTGCATTGTTACCACTGTTGTCATACACTAAGATTTGATGAAATAGTATTGGATTTGTTGTCAGTTTCATTTTCCTGTATTGTGCAACTTATTCAAATGAAATGCGATGTGTTGTAACTTGGGAAAATGTTCTAAACTAGATAATAAAGCTCAATTAATGGTTGACGTAACGAAGTTTTGTGGAAAAAATTTAAATCAGTATCTGGCTGATTGATGTTTTTGGCTTTTATTTTATGCCATTGTAATCTATTAACAATTCTCTCCTGGGATGATTATTTCTGTCAGTGAAATGTCTAACTAGCCTGTTATGATTACTATAATAGCGAAGGAAATAATTTATTATTAGGAAGTTCTCATTGACACGTTAATTTTCAAGTTGTGCAAACATAACTATTGTATGAGCAGCAATCACACATCAGATCGAATAAAAATAAATTCTATGCAAATGTACACGAAGAAAGAAGCACGAAGTAGCATTCTACATTGATATCGTTGTATTGTTTCATAATTTCCCACAGGTAAACAATTTATGGCTGAGAGATAACTTTATTGGACACATTTTAGACAATAGCTGATATCTTGGTCACAAGTTTACATGCGACAAGAAAGGTTAAGTAAGAAGAAAACATAACGTAATCCTGTTGATCTACATGTCCGTATCAGTAATACCACTGTACATTTGCCGGTTTGTTTTGCGGAGGTTTGCAGTTTTAAATACTCATTTCAATCATCTTGGATATAATGTTGTCACATATATATATATATAGGTTTACATACTCTGTTCATCATAACGAACATTTAGTCAATGAAGAGTTGAAGTCGATTGTAATGAGTCTAGTATTGAAACGGTTACTCACTCACTATTCTTATTTAGGTATTGTAATAAAATATGATGGTAATTTCAACTTAGCCATTTTATACTCTTATAAAAAGACAAGAAAAATTATTGTTATTATAAGCTTTATTTAAAGTAAGTTCAACAGGATAAATTTCTTTAGTATACATACTAAAGTCGTCATTATTGAGAGCCAAAATATCACCGAAATATCTAAAAGTATTATTAAATTTGTGTATCAGATCGTCTTCAGGATTACTTGAAGTTGTGTTGTCATTCGCTGAAAAAGATGCCGGTGAGTGTTTCAATGGAGAGAGTGTTCTAATTCTTTTAGGACTGATGGATTTTTGCGGCGTGCACGAGTGCTTTTTAGATGAACCTGGTGATGAACTATGATACATTTTGGCTGGTGGAGGCTTCTGGCATATCTTATATTGAGGACTATTTTGTGATTTTCCACCATGTTTTGGTTTATTGAGCCATAGCCTTGACTTTGTTTTACCATGATAGTGACTGAAAAGGAAAAGAAATCGTTTACCAGCTTGAAAACTAAATATTTTGAGCCATTTTTTTTTAACTATGAATGAAATCAAAAGCACATGTTTTATAAGACCAAAAACAGGTAAAATGAAAAATCCTTGTTTTGACATGGTAAAGTAGATGTGTTTGAAATAAAACGTATCATATG
Source organism: Mytilus galloprovincialis (assembly GCF_965363235.1). Taxonomy (NCBI): domain Eukaryota; kingdom Metazoa; phylum Mollusca; class Bivalvia; order Mytilida; family Mytilidae; genus Mytilus; species Mytilus galloprovincialis. The sequence continues at coordinate 52,372,329 of NC_134841.1, forward strand.
AAGACTAATTTACATGCAAATATGTATTATTTTTAAAGAAAAGCCTCTACCCCTTGCGACGCAAAATCTGACACCCTGAGCGACACTTTATATTTTGATGAATAACAGTTTTAAAACCAATTAATTTTAACTAAGAAACTGGTATTTGGTATAAATCAATGAGAGGAATACAATTCTATATAAATGATACGGAGGGTAGCTGTATAAAGTAGTTTTTTATACCGAAATTTGCATATAAAGCCTCAAAATCTGCAACACGGAAAACTAGGGCGAGGTGTTTGAGAAAACTGAGCACTGAAAACGACTGCTTCTGCTTTCAGGAAATAGATTATGTTGCAGCTCCTTCCGTGCAATATATTATATGGTACTGAGAGTTCTAAAAATAAGAAATTTTGATGTTTGAACTTACCTTGTTACTTTTTCGTCGCTTCAAAATTGCCACCCTATGTCAAACATGTGGCGTTCTACACGGTGAAATGGAAAAAAATTGTCTGTCTGAATAATACGCGTAGGTTACTTGAAAACGTATTTAATTCATTATAATATCACCCATACTTAACACACTATGTATAAAGTAAAATAACACAAATACTGAACTTCGAGGAAAATTCAAAACGGAAAGCCCCTAATCAAATGGCAAAATCCAATGATTAAACACATCAAACGAATGGACAATAACTGCAATATTCCTGACTTGGTACAGGCATTTTCAATTGTAGAAAATGGTGGATTATACCTGGTTTCATAGCGCTAAATTTCTCACTTGAATGACAGTCGCATCAAATTCCGTTAACGTTATATGTATACCGATGCACGAACAAATCAGACATACATTTTATGATAGTATGACACTAAACCCTTAACGGGAGGGATTGTGCCTGATATCCATATGATGAAGACATAATCTTTCAATCAGTTTAATTGAGGTCTGGAGCTGGCATGTCAGTTAACTGCTAGTAGTCTGTTGTTATTTATGTATTATTGTCATTTTGTTTATTTTCTTTTGTTACATCTTCTGACATCGGACTCGGACTTCTCTTGAACTGAATTTAATGTGCGTATTGTTATGCGTTTACTTTTCTACATTCGCTAGAGGTATAGGGGATCGTTGAGATTTCATACATGTTTAACCCCGCCGCAATTTTGCGCCTGTCCCAAGTCAGGAGCCTCTGGCCTTTGTTAGTCTTGTATGATTTTTAATTTTAGTTTTTTGTGTATAATTTTTGAGTTTAGTTTGACGTCCATTATCACTGAACTAGTATACATATTTTTAAGAATGTTACGTCACACAGGAAAAGATACAACATAATTTTGTCCTTCAAAGTAATTTCAATATTGTTATAGAACAATAACATATATAATGACATTATAATAGAACAATAACATAATGGCATTATAATAGAACAACAACATAATAGCGGGATGTCGGTACAAAGCCACGTCATATGTATCAAAGAAACACAAAAAGTTACAGGTACAAAGCACACCAGCAAAAATGAAAGATAAATTACAAACAACACATTGATAAAAAATAGTTTTGTTGTTCAAAGTATTTTCAAAATTATAATAGAACATTAACATAATGGCATTTTAATAGAACAAAAACATGATGGCGGGATGTTTGAAAGTACAGAGTCACGTCATATGACGCAAAGAAACACAAAAAAGTCACACGTACAAAGCATACCAGCAAAAAAGAAAGGTAAGACAAAATCATTGACGGGATGCATAAGTATCGAGCCACGTCAAATGGTTATCACGAAAACAATAAAAGTAATATTAATAATAACAAAAACAAATGAAAGAATAATATAACACGTTATTAAGTACACATAATCTGTATATATAGACCATCATGTATCATTTGTGAAGTTGATACGGAATATTTATCAACAAGGTCTTGGTACCTTCCGATGAAAAGAAAAGAACGAGACGTTCTTTGACATATCCCTGGTTAATCAACTTTCTGCTCAGACACTGGTGTCTGATGTGTCAAAAGGGGGGAAATTTGTCGATAAAAACACAGCTGGGAACACCAAGAAAGATGACAAGGCTTCATATATTATAACAAGTAATGGGAACTTTATTGACCTTATCATATATTCCTGGTAGTTTCCACACCTATTTTCATATTTAGCTAGAAAATGTGACATATTTCTGCTGCACATCCTGTCATCTTGTAAATATTGTTGTTCTTCGGTGTTGAAAATGAAAGTGACAGTAATTCTACAACGCGACGGCGTTTGTTTTATAGAGAAAACCGTGTTCATTGTGTGCTTATGATCTGTTTTCAATTTTGGAGTTTTTACTTATCCTTATAGGATTCTGAACCCTTGGAAAAATGCACACATTAAATGTATCAAAGAAGCAGTTGGTGTACATTGTAATGCTCCAAATGTTGATTGTTGTGCAGAGCTTGGTCAAATTTCATCCAAAAGTAAGATTGTAGATTCAACCAAATGTTTTTTTTTTTGGAACATATATTGTCATAAACACTTACACTTGTTTTAATCAACTAACACTTATGTTAGTAAAACAAAGAATTTATTATCAGTGCTTGCAAAATCATGATCCACATAAGCAATAATCGTCTTAAATTAGTTTCTTTCGAATTTTTTTTTTTTGAGTTTTCATCGTTAAAAGAGGGACGAAAGATACCAGAGGGACAGTCAAACTCATAAATTGAAAATAAACTGACAACGCCATGGCTAAAATGAAAAAAAGACGAACCGACAAACAATTGTACAAATGACACAACATAAAAAACTAAAGAATAAGCAACACGAACACCACAAAAACTAGGGGTGCTCTGGAAAGGTAAGCAGATCTTGCTCCACATGTGGCACCCGTCGGGTTGCTCATGTTATAACAAATCCGGTAAATAGTTTATTTCGGTTTTTCACATTCGTGAAATGGAAGGGGATTGTAGTTACGACGTAAGAAACATATCCGATATCATCTGTGAAACGGTTATTCCATAACGGTCAATCAACTCGTGATGGCGTTCGTACAATTTACGAAGGGAGGATTTCAACTTCACCATTTGGAACTCTTGGTTTAATAGCTTCCTTGTGAGCAGCAACCCTCTATCAAGACAATCATGATAGGAAATACAAGCACGGGAATATTAATAAATCAATTTGTAGATATATATATTAAAATGAGCTATCAAAAACTCAGGCGAAGAGATTAATCAAGCGCTAACATGGGTTATAATGTCTGTGCTAAAATGCTCAAAATGTCCTATTTATAGTGATCAACATCAACACTTTTATATCGTATGATAAGTCAATAGCGTATCATCTTATTTAAATCATTTACTAGTTTTAGATCTTTAAAAGAAAGATCCATCAACAATTGATAAAATAAAAAAAAGTGTGTTGAAACTCACAAAATTTGATTTTGTTTATGTACTTTAATGAATTGGATAAATTGCAATCAAATTGGTATTGGGGATTGTTGGCATGAAAGAAATGCATGAAAAATATATTGTTATCAGTGAGTTTTACCCTTTAAAACAGTACAACTGATGAGAAACATCTGTTAATGCTAGAAAATCGACAACAAATATATGGAGATTAATATAGGATTCCAGTGTCAAAGCAGTAACAATAGTTTTGAATAAAAAGATAAAAGTCTTATATTCGAGGACCTGAACGAAATTGAAATATGCATTTAGATATTTGGATAATATATTGCTCTCAATAATGACGACTTCAGTATATACACTTTAAAAGAGATTTATCCTGCCGAACTTACTTTAAATAAAGCTAATACGAAAAATGAACATGGCCCTTTCCTGGATCTTGATATCCATATTTTCAACGGCAAGCTTAATACCACAATTTGTTATTGAAGAGATGATTTGTCATTTCCTACTGTTAGTTATTCATTTTTAGATGTTGAAACTCCCTTGTCACCATCTTATGATGTTTATTCATCTGAACTTGTTCGATTTGCTCGTATATATAAAAACGTATTTTAACGAAAGAAATCTCTGTTTTACTGACAGTAATGACGACTTCAGTATATACACTTTAAAAGAGATTTATCCTGCCAAACTTACTTTAAATAAAGCTAATACGAAAAATGAACATGGCCCTTTCCTGGATCTTGATATCCATATTTTCAACGGCAAGCTTAATACCACAATTTGTTATTGAAGAGATGATTTGTCATTTCCTACTGTTAGTTATTCATTTTTAGATGTTGAAATTCCCTTGTCACCATCTTATGATGTTTATTCATCTGAACTTGTTCGATTTGCTCGTATATATAAAAACGATTTTAACGAAAGAAATCTCTGTTTTACTAAATTGATCTCCTCTTATATTTAATGCGTTTCCCTCAGTTTTAGTTTGGTACCCCGATTTTGTTTTTTGTCCTTGGATTTATGAGTTTTGAACAGCGGTATACTACTGTTGCCTTTATTTACTAAAAAAAATGATTACACATGGGTTTCCAACATCACAAATTATTTAAAACACTTACTAAATTTTATCATCGGTACAAGGACATCATTCGTAAATATAAATCAACATGCAGACATCTTATACGTTCAGGTATTTCACATCCAATCTATTATGGTAATATTCTTTACAAAGCACAAAAATGTCGGCATTCACACCAAACACTAACCAAATCTTTAAAAAGAATTATCCATAAGGGATATAGTTACGATACTGTTGTCAGGTCATTAAGAATTGCATATTTTGATATCAATATTGAATCACTCATAGGGTCTTTGCATAAAAAATAACACATCTAATCTAAAACCAGTTGTTGGCATGATACGGGTGATGTTCTTCTCATACTAGTAAATGTTATGATGTTATGATACTAAATGCCTAATGGGAGGAATTGTGATTGATTATCATATGATAGAGACATAATCTTTCTATCAGTTGATTTGAAGTCTGGAGCTGGCATGTCAGTAACTGATAGTAGTCCTTAGCTAATGTATGTACCATTGTCGTGTTGCTTAGTTTCTTTTGTTACCTATTCTAACATCAGACTTTTTAAAACTGAGTTTTACTGTGCGTATTGCTGTATGTTTCTTTATTCTACATTGTCTAGAGGTATAGAGGGAGGGTTGAGATCTCACAAAATATGTTTAACGCCGCCGATTTTTTGCGACTTTGTCAGGAGCCTTTGCATGGCCTCTGCATGGCCGTTGTCTTGTATTTGATTTTTTTACTTGAGTTCACTCATATGTTTGGTTGTTTAGTATGACGTCTATTTTCACAGAACTAGTACAGATTTTTCATTTAGGGGCCAGCTGAGACCCACCTCTTAGTGCGGGATTTTCTCGCTGTATTGAAGACTCTTTGCTGGCATGCTCTTTGATCGGGTTGTCTCTATCCATTGGCAATTTCACCATGCGCGATTCTAAAATGACAAACGTTGTCCAGTTCGAGGTAAAAACACAATTTTATTTTAAAAAACCACACACCCACATTTTGATTATTATTTAAAGATTTAAACGAATTTCATACATAGATATTATATATTTTTCAAAATTTGCTTTTTCAATAAGCCTTCATTGATAAACATGTTATCTGTATTACATTATACATTATATATAGAGAGCAAAGTATTCTCACCAAAATATCATGAAATGTTTCAATTTAAACTGTAAATGACAGATGATGCTATCGCTATTATATATACATTAGATGCATCATGGTAATTTATTGTATTTAAACGTTTCACTGTCACGGACTGAATTGCAGTGATGACATATTGTGCTTATCTTAAATGCTGAAGCTGGATTATTTTCACGTTCGAACTTAAAAGGGAACTAACAGTTCGCAGACGAAATACAAATGGACCAGTTCTCTTTAAATCTGTCTGGAGAACTGTTCTAGAATAGTCTGTAGTACAGTTACCTCTACACCTTTGTGAAAACTACTTCGATTTTTGGCATATATATATATATATGAGGCTAAGCGATTGGTGCTGTAGTGTATCAAAGGTGTGAGTTCGAATCCCGCTGAGGGACGGACAAAAATTTGTCAGTAGAAAATCTAACTCTAACACTGTTTGGTGTAATTTTCAGACTTATATATATATATATATCTCTATTTTTTTAACACATATTAACGTTTTATTCCTTAATATTTCCTGTAGCTTAGTAGTTTAGGTAACGGAATAAGGGTCCTTGTTTACAAGAGAGCCAACTATTCAGGGGAAATAGAAGGCAAAAATGTAGTTCGCTTTATGCATTGGATTTATAATTTTCAAAATAAGTTTCAAAAATATATCGACATAATGTAAGAGGCATCTTTTAATTTCTAAATAGCGAGTAATTAATACCCACACCAAAATGTGCACTTACTACAATAAAGGTGATGGACTAAAACTTTTTTTTTGTAATAATTTTGTATGTATGCATATATTGATAAATTCGATATTCTTACACAATAAAAGAGTAGAAAATAACTTTGTCTCAAGTTAATACATGTACTCTATTTATTGTCTAAATTTTCATTATCACCGACTTCAATTTTGTCTTATCGACGGCGTTAATGCCTTTCAATTAAAGAACAAATTTTAGATTATTTTTCAAGTTATGTTTCCAGATATCATAAAAATCTTGAGGTGATTTAGGCGTTTTGTTATATTTTTTTTGCATATATTAATTTAAGCAACTGCTGTTTATCTGTTATTTTTTAATAAACTGCTTTTATGTTTAAATGATAAGGGTGTCTAAGAATCGTGACACCTAAACTTTCGGAATCGATAATGAAAACATGAATGACAGTCAAATGATAAAACATGTCATTATTTGACCCTTTTTGAATACGTGTAGCAGAGCTGAAACTGCTATTTGCTATTATGTACTTTGACAAATAAAATAATGTGAATAGTATCTTATCATCAGTGAACTTTAACGATCGTTTCACTATTCTGATCTTAAGTATTCAAATTAGGCTTTAAAAGCAAAGATTGATGATATGTTTTCCTTTTATTTATTAATGGTGCATTATGTTTCTGATAAAATGCTTTGTTGTCCGTTATTATCATCAATTGCTCATATAGCCTTATATCAAATCTATTTTTTATCCTAATTTCGTGCTTAGAAATATAAAGAGTTGGATTCTGTTGAAAGAAATTACCTTAACGATGTAAGCAAAGCTTATTATGGCTTGGTGTCTAATAAAATAAATGTTTCTGTGAAGTACGATGGCATTTAGAGCCTAAGTTTTCCTGATGGGATTAATCGCATGGTTGCCCAGTCCGTGCTCAGACGCAAGGAACATTACTAAATGAAATGAATGCTGTTGTACACATCGTTCTAATTACCGTCACAAATGTAAAATCAATGTAATCTTTTACGAACACTTTTACTATGGTAAATAGTTTTAGGTTTGTCTTGTTACGCGTAATAGCAATGAACCACGCCAAAACAGAACTATATTAGATTCTGATTTACACGACAATAGACAATTTAAACTGAGTACCATGACGAACATTGAATGATTGAAAGACACATTTCCATCATGATTGAAAATTAAGTCTGTTGAAAGTGTAATCAAAATTGCTTAACAATCATTTTTCAGCACATCAACGAATCAATGAAACATTCCTTCTAAAGTAGCTTGAAGAAATGCCAAGTTACAGTAACGCTAACAAAATTTAACCCAACGTTATTTCATTTTCTGTTTTTGTCATATACTGAATATGATGCTGAAATTGAACACTCAACGGTCAATAAGACATCTTTGTAATTTGTCATCATAACAGAGTAAGTGTATTTGAATTACATAGTATCAGATGAAGGCCGAATTATATGCAAATCTATTCTTTTTTTATTTAGAAAAAGCCTCTTACCCGTAATACATTAAATATGACACCCGAGCGACACATTGTGTAGTATTCTGACGCAAAATTAGTTTTAAATTCATTTATATACAACTCGTACAGGAACAAATCGTTAAAAGTAGTTATTACTTATTGCGGACCTGTTTTTGTATTGTTATGAGTTACAATTTATGACTAAAATTAGCAAAGACCCATCAAAACAACATTTGATACAAAAATTTAACAATACTTTTAGATATTTGGATGATATATTGGCTCTAAATAATGACGACTTCAGTATGTATACTAAAGAAATTTATCCTGTAGAACTTACTTTAAATAAAGCTAATGATAACAATGACCACTGCCCTTTCCTCGATCTTGATATCTATATCATAAACGGGAAGCTTAATACAAAAATTTATGATAAAAGAGATGATTTTTCATTTCCTATTGTTAATTATCCATTTTTAGATGGTGACGTTCCCTTGTCACCATCTTATGGTGTTTATATATCTCAACTTGTACGATTCGCTCGTGTATGTAACAATGTATTAGATTTTAGAGAGAGAAATTTATGTATTACTGAAAAATTATTACACCAGGGTTTTCGATATCACAAACTGGTCAAAACATTTACTAAATTTTATCACCGGTATAAGGAAATAATTCGTAAATATAACTCAACATGCAGACATCTTATACGTTCAGGTATTTCACATCCAAAATTTTATGGAAATATTCTTTATAAAGCACAAAAATGTCAGTATTCTCCTCAGAAACTAACAAAACCTTTAAATAGACTTATTAAAAGGGGATATAGTTACGATACTGTTGTCAGGTCATTAAAGATTGCATATTTTGGCTTTAACATTGATTCACTGATAGGGTCTTTGCATCGGAACTAAACACATTTATTTCTAAAAAAAACAGTTGTTGGCATGACACGGGTTATGTTCTTCTCATATATTTTATGATAGTATGATACTAAACCCCTAACGGGAGGGATTGTACCTGATATTCATATGATGAAGACATAATCTTTCAATCAGTTTAATTGAGGTCTGGAGCTGGCATGTCAGTTAACTGCTAGTAGTCTGTTGTTATTTATGTATTATTGTCATTTTATTTATTTTCTTTTGTTACATCTTTTGACATCAGACTCGGACTTCTCTTGAACTGAATTTTAATGTGCGTATTGTTATTCTTTTACTTTTCTACATTGGCTAGAGGTATAGGGGGAGGGTTGAGATCTCATAAACATGTTTAACCCCGCCGCAATTTTGCGCCTGTCCCAAGTCAGGAGCCTCTGGCCTTTGTTAGTCTTGTATGATTTTAAGTTTTAGTTTCTTGTGTATAATTCGGAGTTTAGTATGACGTCCATTATCACTGTACTATTATGCATATTTTAGGGGCCAGCTGAAGGACACCTACGGGTGCGGGAATTCTCGCTACATTGAAGACCCATTGGTTGCTTTCGGCTGTTGTTTGCTCTATGGTCGGGTGGTTGTCGCTTTGACATATTCACCATTTCCTTTCTCAATTTTATTTACCCTAAAACTTGCATACGATTCCTCAAAATATCTTCAACACGGAAACCTAGGGAGAGGTGTTAGAGAAAACAGTGCACTGAAAACGTCTGTTTCTGCTTGTTGGAAATAGATAATGGTTCGTTTCCTTCTGTGCAATACATTATTTGTTACTTACAATTTTCAAATAAGAAATTTTGATACTTGAACTTGTCTTGATCGATTTTCTCCGCTTCAAAACCGCCACCACGTGTCAAACATAGCCGACAGCCCGCATGTGGCGTTCTACACGTTGAATCAAGGGAAAAAATAACAAAAATACCGAACTCTGAAGAAAATTCAAAACGGAAAGTCTGTCATCATGTGTCAAAATGAAAAGCTTAAAAAAGGGGTCTCAGTGGACACAATGTACCATTGAATATTGTTCCATTAAGATGTGTAATTTTTTTCAATATTCAATTACCAAACAATCTTTTGCTTTGCATAATTGTATCCAAAATGCACTATTTTGTAGTTGAAGTTCGTGTTTGGTATATAGTTAACTGTGAAAACTTCATAAACAAAACATAATTACCCATTAAACAAAATTGGCGTTTAAAATCCAAGAGCCACATTTCCATGAGAAACTAAAATGGCAAAAAGCCAAGTTCCCTAGTATTTGATTTGATCACTGTCAGCAATAGCAGAAAGTTTTTTTTTTAATTTGAATAAAACAGATTAGAAATAAAATAAATTCAAATAGTTATTGTCATATAAACTTTAAACACTATGTTTGATAAATACAAAATAAGTAAACAACATCACTGAAATTCATATGCGAATGTCATACAAGTGAGAGGTTTAGGACTATAAAACCAGGTTCAAATCACCATTTTCTATATTTGAAAATGCCTGTACGAAGTAAGTTGTATGACAGTTGTTATCCTATCGTTTGATGTGATTTGTTATTTCATTTTGCCAACTGGTTAGGGACTTTCCGTTTTGAATATTCCTCGGAGTTCGGTACTTTTTTTCATATATCTATATCATACTCAGGAATTATTTCAATTGTTTCCATATAAGAAAAACATTTTTTTTCATAAATCAAGTGGATAGCTTTGTTGCTGAAGGAAACAGTTTGATAATTCCCTATTATTTGTATCAAATCTGCATACCAGATATATTAAGAATATGATTTTTAAGTTTAAACAATAATGACAGTGAACTAGTGAAATAATAATTCGCTTTTAACAGCCAGTGTGGTTCAATTTGTTTGTCAAAATAAGTTAAGAAACATCGATGATGAATTATCCAGTTGAATGTGAATACTAGTTATCTAACCTCAATGAATCCATACTCATGTGACCTTCAATGTATCCCCTGATTTAGAGATGGATTACGCAATAAATTAGGCGTGTTCAGTTATTAAAAGGAAAATAATGTCGACACTGAAAACGACACAAAAGTGTATCGTTTGATTGACTGATTCGATCCACAAAAACTAATCATACATATGTTTAACATACAATATGAGGTTAAACAGAACTAGAAAACATCCACTTACAAGAGTACACTATCGATCTTTATCTATATTAAAGTTTATATCGCTTATTTGGCAGTCGGCAGTCTTCTGAGACCAACTCGATAGTTAATTAGATGGTGTCCAGATTAAATTACATTGAAAAAATCAAATAAGAGAATTGGGGCAAATCGGTAAAGTTGAATTTGAAAAGAGATCGGCCAATTAAAAACGTATTAACCGTATCATATACGTTGACGTATACGCATCTGCATATAACCAAAGCTTTTCTTTTATATATACATGTAATTGGATCCTATTCAAAACAATCAAACACAAACTTTCAATATTTGCGATGATAGTGTTTTGCAAAAAAAGGGCGTCTATCAACGACTCCTGCATGCTCTCGAAAAGGAGCAAATGTGGGACAGTGACACGAATTTTGTACAAAATCCATTTATAAAACACGTAAAACAAATTGCAAGATCTTACCTTAATAAACACAATAAAATTCAAATGTAATACTTATATACATGTAGGAACTACCAATATCGTTCGTTTGCGATTTTATTAAAAATGAGTAATAGATTTCATATGTAATATAAATACATTAATTTTGAAGAAAAAAGACTTACTGCATGAGCATCGCAACAACAATTTGGTTCTACGAGCGCACAACGCAAGTTAGCACATAAACAAACGATTTGGCCGTATTCCATCTTATCATGCCTGTACACTGTATTAACCTTTGAATATAAAAACTCAATATTTCCTAATTGTTTTCAAGTGAATTTCACGTGAACAAAATAGATCAGACACGTGAGTTTCGGACGAAAAAGAATATAAAATCAGTTTATGTCAACCTTACGTATGTATAAGCTTATTTTATCTGAAAGGAATATACATTGTAATTCAAAAAAAAAATCAATACATGGAAATTTTTCGTGAAAACAAATATTTGTACAACGAAACGGGAGAAAAACAAACAAGCCATGATAATGTGCCCTGTTTCTAAAGCCCGAAAAGATAAAATATATAAATTCCGCTCATCGAAACAAAATTTTGAAGATCTTCTTTGGAAGTTGACGAGTTATTACAAGACTTGATTTCACACACTGTTCTTATCCTGACAAAAAATACCTGTTTCTGATTTATGGTTAAAAACATGTTTAATATATCTTTATAAAAAAAAAAAAAATGATTGTCAATAATTGTATACACATTGTAAAGCAATACCTACCACCTATATATACATGTGAGTGTACGCATCGTCAATGCATGCGTTTCATGTCATCTTTCCATGTTGTAAACATAATTTAAATCATATGAAATAGAAGCAAACACATTCAATATAAAAAAGAAGATGTGGTATGATTGCTAATGAGACAACTGTCCCCAAGAGACCAAAAGGATACAGACATTAACAACTATAGGTCACCATACGGCCTTCAACAATGAGCAAAGCCCATACCGCATAGTCAACTATAAAACGCCCGATATGACAATGAAAAAACAATTAAAACGAGAAAACTAACGGCCGTAGAATGAAATTCAAAACAGTGCGGCTGTGGCCATTGAGTGACACATTAAATTCATCCATTGACTGGGACAATTTACGTGAACGTTTGTCTGTAACGACCACTGTTCACGACGTACCTACGATAGACATTTAAACTGTGGGGTCACCAAAGGTTTCTTAACGCCTTTAATTATAAAATAATTCGAAAAAATAATCAGGAATAACCTTTATGTTTTGATTTATATAATTGATATGAATCAAAACATCATCGTGTTATTTCTGATTAATTTTTTCGAATTACTTTATTGAGGTTTTGAGAACCTTTGGTGACCCCATAGTTTAAGTGTCTTTAAAAAGTACATAGTGAGCAGTGTCGTTACATACAAACGTTCACCTAAATTGTCCCAGTCAATGGATGAATTTAATGTGTCAATCAATGGCCACAGCCACACTGTTTTGAATTTCATTCTATTTATATACAACAATGAACGAAAAACAAATATGTAACACATAAACAAACAACAACCACTGAATTACAGGCTCCTGACTTGGGACAGGCACATACATAAATAATGTGGCGGGGTTAAACATGTTAGCGGGATCCCTTCCTTCCCCCTAACCTGGGACAGTGGTATAACAGTACAACATAAGAACGAACTATAAAAATCAGTTGAAAAAGGCTTAACTCATCAGATGGACAAAAATACAAGTGATCGTGGCCGGGTACTTGTACTTGTAGGTAGTATGTAAAATCTGCAATTGTGTATGTGATTATTTTCATATTGCTCCTCATAATTCAGAAAATGCTTAATGTTTTATATTTTTTTAAGTACAGAAGGTAATGAATAAACTTATCATACAAAATACCAGTATTAAAATTTGGTACGCCAGACTCGCGTTTAGTCTGCAAAATCTCATCAATGACATTCATATAAAAAAGTTAAACATGCATAATAAAGAACGAAGTTAATGAGCATTTGGGACCCAATTCCAAAATGTTTTGTCAAATTATGTTTAGGTTATCTATTCCAAGGGTATACAATCCATTAAATGAAAGTTTTGTAAACAGTTGATTTATAGTTATAGTCATATATAACTCAAGAAAGCGCTGACTACTGGCTGGTGATAAGTTTGAATGCAGATTTGTTCTTAATATTTGCTTATATTTTTTTTTCTGTAAGCACCTGGCATTTATGAGTCACCTAAATCAAAGAGACACGTAGACTCGGTGTCATAAGAATGTATGTGTATTGTGTTTCGATGTGGTACTGTAAAGGCTTACTGTTTATTAATTATTCATTATCTTTTCTTTTATCCTGAAACCATAACTATTATATTTGGACGATAACCAGTCACTAATTATTTATTCGAGAATGTATTCATGTCAAATGTGATGAAGTCAAAATAAAGGAAAAAACAAACCAAAGTCTTAATAGTAGTGTGTACAACTGTAAAATTATTGTATTTTCAAACAGAAGGTAAACACAAACTATTTGTAAATTCTTTATTGGATTGTGGTTTTCACAAACTTTGGGCGGTCTGTTTGCAATATGAGGAGCTGAACACTATAACTAGCCTAAATTATGACTTCAATACCACAAATGTTCTGCATATTTTCAGATGGAATTAACATTACAGTTAGGTTTTGACATTTCTATCAGATCAGAAATAAACTCATCATATACCAGGATTTAATTTTGTATTTACGCCAGACGCGCGTTTCGTCTACTAAAGACTCAGCAGTGACACTCGAATGCGAAAAGATAAAAAGGCCAAATAAAGTAACTATGAAGTTGAAGATAAAATTGAGAAAGGAAATGGGGAATGTGTCAAAGCGACAACAACCTGACCAAAAAGCAGACAACAGCCGAAGGCCACCAATGGGTCTTCAATGTAGCAAGAGCATTGATGACCAAAATTCCTAAAAGTTTTGCCAAATACAGCTAAGGTAATATATTCCTGAGTTAGATAAAAAAAAAAGGCAACAAGAGTATACCGCTGTTCAAAACTCATAAATCTATGGACAAAAAACAAAATCGGGGTAACAAACTAAAACTGAGGGAAAAGCATTAAATATTAGAGGAGATTAACGACACAACATTAAAATGTAACACACACAGCAACGGACTAAGCATTAGACAAAATCCGATGAGAATAACCAATATAACATCAAAACCAAATACATGAATTTAGGATAGAAAAGTACCGTGAACTTTTAGGAATTTTGGTCATCAATGCTCTTGCTACATTGAAGACCCATTAGTGGCCTTCGGCTGTTGTCTGCTTTTCGGTCGGGTTGTTGTCGCTTTGATATATTCCCCATTTCCTTTCTCAATTTTATCTTCATACTTTATATTTGAAATTAGAAAAGCCTGAGTAATTCAAAATTTCAAATGTTTTTGTAAACAGTTAATTTATAAATATTACCATATCAATGATAGTTCATGTCAGCACAGCACAGACGTGCTGACTACTGGGCTGGTGATACCCTCGGGGAATTAAAACTCCTCTAGCAGTGGCATCGACTCAGTTGGAGTAAACAAACTCATCATAGATACCAGAATTTAATTTTGTATTTACGCCACACGCGCGTTTCGTTTATTAAAAATCCATCAGTGAATGCATTCAATGAAAAAGTAATGCAAATGGTTAAACCTAACACTCAGGCCGAAAGATGGTTGCCAGATCCAACCTCATTTTGCTACCTGTTCAATTAAGGAATGACTGTAATATTTTTTCTGTCTATGAAGAAATAACATAAACAATTGGTGCACACTGTATAACGCGCATAGCGGGTTATTTAACAGTGTGCACCACACATTTTTTATGTTATTTCGAATAGACAGAAAAAATATTAGTCATTTCTTATAATTTAATTCTAAATTCCATTTCAAACCATAAAAAAACATGAAAAAACGTTGATGACGTCACGGTCACATGACTAAATTATGTCTATGGGTGATATCAAAATGACGTTAGCCAATCAGAAGACGCGTTACATCCAAAATTAAATTATTCGGTAATATCGTAAGTTTTCCTTTCCTAATGTCGATAAAGAAAACTGTGATACAAGATATCTTTTGTTTCTAGTTTTTGAACATGATCAGACAAATGATTAATATAAACTCTACTCAAAAAATGGAATTTTAAATGGATCGTACTCGAGGAATCAATTCACTTTCTCTGCAATCCATTCGATGGCTTTGCAACATGCAAGTACCTAGGTCAAGTTCAGTATTATGGATGAAATGCTTTTAGTCAGTAGGGGATGGGCATGGGTTCGTGACGGGTGCTTGGTGCATGCGAGACAGACTGAGTGCGTAAGTCATGTAAATAAGTCAAATTTAACTTAAAATGTCACAACAGTTTGTCTTGTCACCATAAGTTATTTGTACTCATTTGCTAATAGGCTTTCATTCCATGTATATTGATGGCAAATGCATGTTTCGTTGAGATGATCAAACATTGTCTTTGCATGTTTCGTTGAGATAATCAAACATTGTCTTTGCATGTTTCGTTGAGATAATCAAAAATTGTCTTTGCATGTTTCGTTGAGATAATCAAACATTGTCTTTGCATGTTTCGTTGAGATAATAAATATAGCCCAACATGCAGACTTCTTATACGTTCAGGTATTTCACATCCAATATTTTATGGAAATATTCTTTATAAAGCACAAAGGTGTCAGTATTCACCTCAAAAACTAACAAAACCTTTGAATAGACTTATTAAGAAGGGATATAGTTACGATACTGTTGTCAGGTCATTAAAGATTGCATATTTTGGCGTTAATATTGATTCACTTATAGGGTCTTTGCATCGGAACTAAACACATTTATTCAAAAACCAGTTGTTGGCATGATACGGGTTATGTTCTTCTCATATATGTTATGATGGTATGATACTAAACCCCTAACGGGAAGGATTATGCCTGATGTTCATATGATGAAATCATAATCTTTCAGTCAGTTTAATTGAAGTCTGGAGCTGGCATGTAAGTTAACTGCTAGTAGTCTGTTGTTATTTATGTATTATTGTCATTTTGTTTATTTTCTTTGGTTACATCTTCTGACATCAGACTCGGACTTCTCTTGGACTGAATTTTAATGTGCGTTTTGTTATGCGTTTACTTTTCTACATTGGCTAGAGGTATAGGGGGAGGGTTGAGATCTCACAAACATGTTTAACCCCGCCGCATTTTTGCGCCTGTCCCAAGTCAGGAGCCTCTGGCCTTTGTTAGTCTTGTATTATTTTAATTTTAGTTTCTTGTGTACAATTTGGAAATTAGTATGGCGTCCATTATCACTGAACTAGTATATATTTGTTTAGGGGCCAGCTGAGGGACGCCTCTGGGTGCGGGAATTCCTCGCTACATTGAAGACCTGTTGGTGACCTTCTGCTGTTGTTTTTTTCTATGGTCGGGTTGTTGTCTCTTTGGCACATTCCCCATTTCCATTCTCAATTTTATTTGCATGTTTCGTTGAGATACTCAAACATTGTCTTTGCATGGCTTCATATCATTGTCTTGCATGTTGCAATGACATTTAGCGAGTTTCAAAAAATTATAAAACAGTTATTTTCCAGTTTCAATACGCAAACTGTTAATAAAGAACATGCGGTCTGACGGACCTTTGCTGTATAAACACCAATGTAACAGAACAAATCAGTGGTTGTCTGTAATCACTGAAACAATCAGTAAATCTAAGTACATAGTTACTAAATTGATAAGTAATTACGGGTATAATATAGTTACTGAATCGTTTATTTATTACAATGTAAGTGTAATTCCTACTTTCGCCTTTTTACTATAACATGTATATTGTTATTAAAAATATATAAAATCAATTAAAAAAAAGGAATCGGCGAAACGTGTTTGATTTAGTATCGTAAATATAAATGTAAAAGTACCAATAATTCAGTTGAATATCTTCTAACGAGCAACTATCCGGTGTTAAAACAATTAAGTTCATTACTTAGTATAGTATGGTAAGTTCCTTGTATATAACTACAATCGGTCAGAAGCGTCAATTTCTGTACTAAATAGAAATCCATATAATTTACTGTCCTTGAACAAGACAAAGTGTTCCATTATATTGGTAATTACTATTGGTTTGTATATCGGTGTATGTGATGTAAACAAGTAGCTTTTACTCTGTTTCAAATGGAAAGAAAGAACATTTTTAGAATTCATTCTAATCTTGTGGGAGAGTTTTCAGTAAGAGATAGGAAATGTCATTCATTCGGACATTTTTATTTAAATGTATTCTTCATTTTCAGAATCAGTGTTTTTATGCATTTTAGGAACCTGATACTTTTTTTACCTCGGTTTCAGTACCATCTCACAGGATACTCTATCCACATTTACTGATACTAGGAAGTATGTGACAGAACCCTTTGTTCATAGCTGACCTGGGTAGCCAATTTATACCTCTGCTTCATTACACAACTTGAGTTTTTCCATCTGCTTTCATTACACTCGCATTCGCTTTAGGGTTTAGTTCTTCTGCTTGCAATACACTTACTATGTGCCTCATTAACAGTTTGTAAGTTTGTGTTCTAACTATAATCCCGCCCGCGCGGGTGCTCTTGACTCCAATTTTAATAGACTAGAATTGTCAGTTTTCCTATCGAAGGTCGGTGGTTTTCTACGGTCACTTTGCCTTCCTCCAACAATAAAAAGTGGCTGCCACGAAATAACCCAAAAGTGGCGCTCATAAGTAGCTTTAAAACATGTACACCAACATTCAATCAATCAATCTTACAATAATCATCACTGTATCTTTACTAGTCACAATCAAGCCTCAATTTCCCACACACCATGTAGGAGTTCCCTTCCCCTTCGTATAATTGTCTTGTTCACTGTGAAAGATGTTTTAACAGTAATTTGATGCCATTTAACACATCCTTTGAAAACGGATAAATAATGATCAAGAACTCGGTGAACTCTAACAAGATCCTCTGAACATTTGTGGAAAAATAAAAGATAAACCAATCCACGACCGCTAAATGCACCAAGGACATAATCCGTTGCTCATTTTATATCGTTTCCGCTAATTTGATAATCCTTCAACCCAATTGCAAAATTGTGTGTTTGATGGAGGATCTCTGGATTCAAAAAATCGAATGATATTCCAGACCTCTATGACCGTTATTCATTTGCTCTGATACAAATAGGCCGATAAAACTTCACACAGAAAGTCGACGTTGTTCTCCACAAATTGTTTTTTATTTGGCCTTTTTCCGTTTTTTTCACTGTCGTCTTAGATATTAGTTGTTTCTACACAAACTTGGCTTCACAGATGTTTGTCGAACTTCACTTCACACATTTGCAGCTTTCATGACTGTAAATGAAAACGCGTTATTAATTTCGAGCGACCGAAAGGCTTTACTAAATTTACCTTCATAAGGAACTCTCAAACCATCACATTTGAAAGCCAGGGATGGTTAAGACCTACAGAAATGAGGCGCTATATGACCATAGAGACCAAAAACAATTATATGTAGTCAAATCTCTTCATGCGGCATTTTGTATGAAAGAAATTTCCTAATTTATCAACGGAGAATTTACATTCATACAAAATTCTGTTTAAACAACTTAACCCTTCAGCACTTATGACCTTATGCTGTCATTGATTGATAACATTTCACAAATATCAACGTCTCGACTAAGAAACAAGTATATACCATATATATTCTATAAAAACCGTCGGTAGAAGAAATAGACAAAACTTTAATCACAAATGTTCCTATAGCATACATTTTCTGATTTTTAACATGTTTCATTACAATATGAGCATTGTAAAACACATCGGCGTCAAATTCATCTATGTACTTTGTGTTTTGTAGTTTTCCGTCAAATATTTATTTAAGAACCGAGTGCAATATAATACTTGTTAACCTCGCAGACTTTTATAGTCTATGCTTTACATCGAAACGCTGGTTTTCTGAAAGATGAAACACTATTTTCCATTGCAGTAAGGCTGACATGCTCTTAACATCTCTGTACGTTGGTTGTTAGTTGGTTGATAGTTGACTCAATTGCAGTTTTACGAAACCCATTTATTTCATAATACAATGTTTCCTAATGAACTTTCGGTTGAATTGTGCCAGTGTTATTGAGAACCTAGGACCAGGGTAAGACAATAAAGACATTGACAACCAATTATGTCAGCTGAAACAAAGGCGTATGTAGCCATGGTATATTGATTACAAAACAAAACCAAATTGTTCATAAAATAAATTATCATTTCGTTTTAGTTTTAAGTATTTCAAATTCGAATTTCAAATATTTTTTTTTCTGTATAAACTTCAAACATTAAGTGTGTGACATAAAAAATAAATAAACAATATAACTATTATAATACACACACATATATTTATATGAACTTCCAAATACTGTTTCGATCCCTAACATCACTGAATATACATTAATTGTCGAAATTCGGATATGGTGTAAAAAAATAGCACCTCATGTTTGTGGTTTACCATCTTTGCCGCAAGTTTATTGTTTTCTGTTTGGTTGTGGTCAATTCGTTTCGCAATCGTCAATGGCAGTCAGCAGGGTTTTAATTTTTCACTTTTTTGGTCTTTTGAAAAATGTAGTTTGTGCTGTATTTTGATCCCTTTATAACGAAATTTGTTTTACATGCACACGCATAAAAATTGCAGTTTTTATCCAACGCAATCATAGATTTGAACGTTGTATTCAATTTAAACCTATTTATATAATGTACACAGCCATTTATCACCTTCACTGGTGGTGATCCGATGGATAAATCTGTTGTAGAGTTGTCACTGGTTCAGACGTACTTATAAATATAATTATTTATGTGACTGTATCTTGCATTAATTTGTATGATCCTTTACAATAAATATGTCAGCTGATCTGTAACCATTCCATCATCATGTCTTATATATCATGTACTGTATTACGACGCCAGATTAAAACTGACGAGGGAAGATAAACTCAGCCACCAAAAATTTTATTTTGGTGAAGCCAAGATGGTTGAGTGGTCAAGCGCGTCAGATACATTGCAGGCGATTTGGTGTCACGACTCAGTAGCATGAGTTCGAATCCCTGTGACCGTGGAACAAAAGATTTGTGAAAGCAAATTTACAGATCTAACATTGATGGGTTGATGTTTAGACGAATCATATATACTAGTATATATATATATATATATATATATATATATATATATATATATATATATATATATATATATATACACACAATCATTTAATTACGGTAAATATTCCAGTGTCCCCTGTCCTCAGTTCTAATGACTTTTTGATGTAGGACACCAATTTATTTACTTGTGACGGTGTTGATGGATTGAGTACAAACATCAAATTGTCTTCATCAGATAAATCTTTAACAGAAAAGTTTAACACCAACAAGAACATTTATTACTCTTTTGAGGACATTTATTACGTATCACAGTGTCAGTGTACTAGTATTTTGAAAGCCATGGACCTGTGATTTTAAATACTCTATCAGTGAAGTTGTTTGACCCTTATTTCTAGTCAGGCAAAACATCATGGGCTTTGGAGTCAAAGACCACGACGCGGATAGACAATGTAAAATAATGACAAACCGGCGTCGAGCAAACTAGTTTTCAGCAAATACAAATGGAAAAGTAGAATCTTATAAATGTTAGATTTTTGTTATAAGCGTATTCAGGACAAGAAAATGTTTCGACTGCAATTAGAAAAGGAGAGCATGTTAGACACATGTGTCAAAGAGACAAAAACCCGACCAAGAGGTAAAATTCATATCTCTATTTTTTTTTTATTGGCCATGTATGTTTTGACACATGTCTATTTTTTTTTATATCGAAAAGAGTTTAGTTTGTACAAAACCAATGATGTCATATATTACTATTAATCAAAATTAGTTCGTTTATAAGATTATTTTTTCTCTTTTCCATACATGTATCTCGTCTTCAAAGCTTCAGAACTTACCTCCTATTTTGCCATCTACCAAAATTATTGTGTTAGTTAATAAATTAAAAAATTTAAAAAAAATTATATTGTACATGACATTTTATCTATTCATTCTTTCCAATAAGGTTTGTGTCAATATGTACACCAAAACGTTTTTAACAATCTATAGTTTAATCGATCAACTGAAATATTAATGTCTAAATTATTCCCAATTGAAGAAAGCCTCTGTTCATTCATTCACATATTTTTGGCATTAAGTTTTATACAATTTTTCGAACACTATAGTATTCAATAGTATAAATATCATTTTTAATGTTTATAACATTTAAATCGTGTACATTATAACATTTACTATGTAAAGTAGAATCATTTTATATTTATACATATCTCCAATTCTATGAAAATAATCTTGTTGGTATCGGTAGCTACTTATATCAAAAGACAACCACTCTGGTTGTTTGCCTGGTCTTCCCCCTTTTCCTTATAATTTTCGTAAGTCATGTTTGTCGAGTGTTTGGAAAAAACAAAAATTAGCTGCTTCCTCGACATCTTTAATCGATTTGTTTTAAATACATTCAATTTGATCAAATTGTTTAAGCGATCTGTATTAAATGTATATATTATATTTGGGTTGAATATTCTTATTACACATACATGTATAGAATAGTTGTACTTAGTTCATAACTAGGCATATTAAATTTTCCTTCTATGATATGATCTTCACCAGTCACCAGTATATATATGGTCTATAATATTAGTCACACAGTAATTTGTTACTCTTGTCGGTTTATGTATAATTTGTCTGAACCATGAAAATAAATAGTCTTTCCAATTTGATTTCCGACAACCGTATTTTCTATATGTGAATAACTTGTATTGAAATCTCATAAAAGTATAATTTCTTTATTTTCTGTTGATGCCTGGTCTATTTAATTTCAATTGAATCAATATAAGATTGCATATACTTTGCGGACGATAAAAAATGCCTATCAAAACAGATTTTGTTTTTGGATTTTAATTTCAATCCAATATCCATATAAATTCAATACGACCTAATTCTGTATCAATTCTTCTCTCGTGGCAAATAAAGGCAACAGTAGTATACTGTTGTTCAAAAATCATAAATCTATGGACAAAAAACAAAATCGGGGTAACAAACTAAAACTGAGGAAAACGCATTAAATATTAGAGGAGAACAACGACACAACATTAAAATGTAACACACACAGCAACGGACTAAGCATTAGACAAAATCGGATGAGAATAACCAATATAACATCAAAACCAAATACACTCAAAAATAGGAGAAAACAAACGACACAATTACGATAATCGCAATATTCCTGTCAAAACGAAAGAACTGAAATAATGTTCAATGAACTGTTTCCTTTATTTTCAGTAGAGTGACCAAGCCAACACATTTTCAATGGACCACCATACCTAAATTGTGATTTTCGTGAAGAGATATGTTTTAATTTTTGTCTGGTGGAAGAATTGAAAACAGGTGCAATTTTTAGGGCAAAGTTCGGTAACTGAGATTTTCATAAGTGTTAAAAAGTTTTCATATTGGGAAATTAAAAGTGAGAAAATGATATCCGAATTGTGAAATAAGCAAGACAAGAAAGACTCCCTTAACAAAAGAATAAACAATGGCAATTCTTTTCGAATTTTTAACATAAGAAAAAAAACCTGATAAAATATCATAGGAATAAAAATTTATAAGCCAAAATATTTTATAAACATCGGTCAACAAACATGAGATCAAAAATATCAATCCTAACAATTCTATTTGACACAAACAAAAACAATGGTATGATGCGGTCTTGAAGCGCTTCGCTATTAAAAGTAAATATGCTTTGTATCGGTAAAAGTAATAAATTCGGAAATTCACAGAATTATAATGTTTATCAAGACTATGTTGAAAATGTGAATTTATTAGACAAACTGAATAGGATTGGTCTCATAACTTTTCCAAATGAAGTGTTATTTATTTTTAACACACACAAATTGGAAGATATTGGTATAATGTAAATTTACAAATGTATGTAGCCACTCAGTGGAAATAAAACAGGGTGCATATTCTTAAAACTGAGAGAAAATGTAAAAAAAAGGCTACATTGAAGAAATTATAGGTACGCCATATGAAATAGCACTTGAACTTTCATAAAATGGAGTTTGAGGACTATAACAAAGAAATAAAGTTAATATTTAAATTTTTCGAGTCGCATTTTGAATGTCTTTTTATTTCAATTCTATGAAAAACAGCACATTATAAAATGGTTACGAACGGGCAAAAATGTAAGAGTAGGGAAATTTGCTATGCAATTTTTTTTAGCCGGTCCGTCAAATTTGTAAAATAAGCGCCTTTTTCTTGATTTCCAACTCCACTTTTTTTAAAGAAATGAGAGAAAATAAAAAGACAAACAACTTTTTGTGGTAGCCTTTTCAATGATTCCTTGAAACCGTTTACTATATTTATTCCTGGTATCTATGAGTTTATTTACCATTAAACATATTGTCTTCTCCGAGTTCTTTATAAATTCATTTTTTTTAGCCGTTGGTGCTTGGGAGTGATTCTGTGGAGTTCGTTTCCGTGGAAGTACCTTTATGATGTTCATGTGTGCCCTCTAGATGATTCTTTCAATTACAGGAGCATATATTTCGTTTATATATGTTTTGCTTTTGTAGTCGCTTATATCATGCGCCCTGCATACCAACATACTTACAATTGTTACTTGTTCATTTTGCTTCTGACTTTCTATAAATACTCGGAAAACAAAAATGGCTTTTGTTTATTTATTTTTATTTTCATGATCACGTACTTTGTAATGAAAAAAGTAAAATCACAAAAATACTGAACTCAGAGGAAAAGTCCATAATCACATGGCAAAATCAAATGACAAAACACATCAAAAATGAATGGACAAGAATTGTCATATTCCTAACTTGGGTACAGGCATTTCCAACAGATTCCAAACATACCACTTTTGGCTGTGGGTATGCACCATTATGGCACCATTATGTCAGAGCTTGAATGGAATTTTCAGTTGGTTGAAGCAAATACATTAAATAAATGACACCATAACGCTGTTGCGATTAATGATGATGTCAGAAAGGTATAAAGCTTAAAGAGAGAATACGCAGCAGTTACAGAAAATTTCAGTCGTTTTTCAGTACAGAAAATTTCAGTCATTTTTTTGTACAGAAAATTTAAGTCATTCTACTGTACAGAAAATTTCAGGCATTTTTAAGTACTGTAAATTTCAGGCATTTTTCAGTATTGAAAATTTCAGTCATTTTACAGTTCTGAAATTCAACCATTTTAAGTTGTAGTCATATTTAAGACCTAAAAAAGTTCTCAGTTATATAGTGTGAATTCACAATTACTATAAGACGTGTCACGGTACTTTTCTATCCTAAATTCATGTATTTGGTATTGATGTTATATTGGTTATTCTCATCGGATGTTGTCTAATGCTTAGTCCGTTGCTGTGTGTGTGTTACATTTTAATGTTGTGTCGTTGTTCTCCTCTAATATTTAATGCGTTTCCCTCAGTTTTAGTTTGTTACCCCGATTTTGTTTTTTGTCCATAGATTTATGAGTTTTGAACAGCGGTATACTACTGTTGCCTTTATTTATTCTGTCACAAATATCATAACCCCAAAGGGTGGGTTAGGAATAGAAATATGGTCACTTGGTCTTCTTCCAACCGACAGTGAAACGCTTGCCAAAGTGGGGAGTCCGTTTGGCTGTGTGGGATGTATCGAGTTTGCAACTACGTCCTGTTAGAATGGTGAGGTTCAATCCGATGCCTCGTGTAAAGAGAGTGCCAAGCTCTTTGCACATGAAGAACCCTTGCAACAACTCTTCGAGGGGTCCGTAGGTGGCCTGTTGCAAGGCAAGATTTCTGTCCATATCCATTATACCCTCATTTCCCAGTGGCAGTCAAAATTCAACTAACCATCATCCCGGTGGCCCTCTATTATCACAAAACCTGTTGTATCTATTGTTAACTTGTTTTCGTCCTGAACATGCATGTAATATTTGCCAGTGAACTTTAGGCAACCAACAATCAATCAATCATCAACAAAGTTGGTTTGGGATAAATACAAGTACTTTATTTTAAAACTCGATCTCTGTAAAACTATGTATTCTTTTATTTCAACTCAATAATGAATGGAAGATGATTTTTTTGATGAATTATATGGCCACATTTTTTATGTGCTTGTTTCGAGCCATGACTTCTCATTTTCTCAATTGTCGTTGTTTGTTGTGTGTCATTAATGATGTTATTTCATGATTTTGGATGTAGATCAGTACGTTTTTTTTTCTTACGATTATTTAGTAGTTTTGCTAGTTATCAAGTAGACATTTACAGCTTTCAATTCTGCGCTATGATTTTTCGTTGTTGATTTGCGTGAAAGACGGATAAGGAGCTGTCTAAAGACAGTCAAATTCAATCACATAAGCAACAAATACAAAACCATCAAACAGAGGTCACCAATACAGTTCCTCAATGTTTGGCAGTCCACACCATACAAGAAGCGCTGAATGGCTTCGACAAAAATATAGATGTCATGTAGCTGTGCAGCACAATGTCAGAATATCGCTCATTAAACTAAATGTGTGACTACACAAAGACATATCTATGAAATGACTTTGTCCGACTTCGGACAGAGGTGCATATAAATGTGGCGGGTTAAACATATTTTGTCGGCGTCTGACGTTGGACATTATGGTTACTAGTATACATAATATCTTTGTTCGGTTGTTGATAGTTGGGAGGCATACCACATCTCTTGTTGAATTCGGCATAAAACTGGGGAAGGGCTCAGCAAAAACTTGCCTTTCCCCAGTTTCTCAGCCTCATACAAACATTTTAATTTTTTTTCTGAAATTGGCCTTACATTGTATGTGTAGAAGTACTTAAAGATGATAAAAAGTACTGAAAAATGACTAAAATATTTAGTACTGTGACATGACTGAAATTTACAGTACTGTAAACTGACTGAAATTTACAGCACTGTACTGAAAAATGACTGAAATTTACAGCACTAAAAATCGACTGAAATTTACAGTACTAAAAATCGACTAAAATTTTCTGTACTGAAAAATGAGTGAAATTTTCTGTACTTAAAAACACAACATAACTGAAAAAATACATACAATTAATTGTTCTGAATACATATGAATAATAAAATGTACTGATTGATGGCTTTTTATACCGGTTCTGTATTTGTAATGGCATTTACATAACAACATGTAAATGCTGTATATATTCCTGGTAGTGTACAGTTTGATTAAATAAACTAATACATATAGTTGAATTCCTCTAGGTATAAATGACTGAGAGTGAAACAAAAACAGGGGAATGAGGCTGAACCCTTTATCGGTGTGCGTAATTTGTTCGATTGGTTCAATTCACAAATACTATATCTTTTGACAGAACAACAGACTAGAAACTAAGGTCTTTCCTGTAAAAGTGATGTTTTTGTAATGTACTTTGTACGACCTTTCGTTTGATATACGACAAGCATAACTTCTGAAACTTTTCGCTTTTTACACTTAATGACCTCATCCACCTACATTTTAGAGCTCGAAAGTATGATATATGTAACATAGACCAGATGATCTTTCATTTGATATGCGACAACGCATAGTAACTTTGATTTCTAGTAACTTTGATTTTTGCACTAAATAACCCCATCCAACTTTATGAGGTCGGGAATTTGATATTTCAAATGTACACATCATGACCTTTCATTTGATATACAACAACCCCATCGTAAAAGAAAATTTATTTTTGCACTCAATGACCCCATCCAACCAATTTTTGAGGGACGTCAATTTGAAATTTGAAATGTACGCTTTATGTTCTTTCATTTGATATGCGACAACCTTACCATCTGATGATTTGAATTTTTGCACTAAATGACCCCACCCTTCCCCCTTGGACGAAAAAGGGGTTTAAAATTTTCATTTTTAAGTAAAGTTTATTAAGACCTTTAATTTGATATATCAGATGACCCCATTTGACAAAGTGCCAAAAAATGATGCAATATCAACTATATAAATAGAAGTTATAAAACTTACAAAGTCAATGCAAAACATGAAAATTTCAAATTGATTTTTGGTGTTTTTTTCCATGGAATATTTTTGATATTTGGTCCAACATATAACTATGTAAACCTCTTCAATTTCTAAAACATTTTAATGAATCATCAAAAATATAATGCAATACCAAACTTGAGAACCGGAAGTCGTAGAGACATGGGACTACCACCATTCAACTCAGGACCCACCTGACCTTTCTAATATCACAAGGTCAAGGTCATAGTACACTTTGAAGATCAACTTCAAGGTTAACTTTCATCATGACCCGACATTGACCTCAAATTGAAGGTCTTGAATTACTGATCATCATTACAGTTTATAGTAGGTTGATATCTGTTACCTTATAAAAGATATACACATATTACTATAGTTTTAAGAGTTATGTTGACATAACTTTTGAACAGACGGTCGGTTATTTTTAGCTTAATGTTTAAAATGTAATGCTTGTCAAGAAGAACATTTCATACGCAGTATGTATGCAGCAAACTCTTGTCGTTTTCCTAATATGCAAGCTTGAAATTGCAACATATTTTTTTTGCATTCTGTGACCTCTTACCTTGTGTGTAAATTGAAGGTATCGTGAACTTAAGATCACTGGTGTAGGTCCCAAGTCTCTACGACTTCCGGTTCTCGAAATACATTTTTTTTTAATTTGTGTACAATTTTCAAGGGAAATAACTCCTTATAAGGGTTAATAACAAAATGATTGTATATGTTTATTAACATTCCCATCTGTTCCTGTACATGTTGCCGTTTTCAAATCGATTCTATCTCTACTACTTTTTGAGAAAAATGCAAAAGAAAGAAATTGCTTCAAGGAGATATAACTCTCATAGGGGACAATGAAATCCTATTCAGCCTCATATAGTAATACATCATGATGAGATCTACCTATTGTCCAAATAAGGTCATGATATCTTTAAAAACAACGAGGGGGGCCCATGTTGAAAAAAATCAATATAAGGGAGATAACTTTTAAAGGGGATGCTGAAATCCTACCAAAGTTCATCTTGTTAAAGTTCATGATGAGGTCTATCGATGATTCAAATTTGGTATTGATAACAATGGAAGCGGTAGGAGGGCGTGCAAAAGAAATGCTGGAAGTAAAAAAAAAGAAAAATAAACATGAGAAAAACAATAAGGTCTTTCCTCGCGTAGAGGAAAGACCTTAAATATAATGTATGCACAGTTAAACCGCCAGTTTCTATGCTTAAATTGAAAACAAATGGCACTAATCAATAGTAGTTTTTTTTGGTTCTTTTCCCCTTCTTAATAATTATTGATTTGGACAAATATTGACCATATTATGTCTTTTTGACTTCTTT
This sequence comes from Mytilus galloprovincialis, assembly GCF_965363235.1. Classification (NCBI taxonomy): domain Eukaryota; kingdom Metazoa; phylum Mollusca; class Bivalvia; order Mytilida; family Mytilidae; genus Mytilus; species Mytilus galloprovincialis. The sequence continues at coordinate 52,401,064 of NC_134841.1, forward strand.
CGTGGTTTTTATTTAACAACTGTGAAATCAAATAATGAAATAAAACACATTTATCTAAACAACTTCCGGAGTCATGGATTGAAGCTATTCCGTCATACTTTGTGATCGAATAAATATAAAAAGAAAAAAATCGGAAGTGTAAGTAATTGAATCCAGGATACAAATACACAAATATATTGTACATTGTTTAAAGCAGTGTTTATGTTCTATAAATGCAATGCATAAGAAAACAAGTTAACGATGAAGATAATAAATGATTAACGTTTTATGGAAAATTTTTACATTCATATAAATATGTGAACAAATTAATGTTAATATATATCAAATCCTGCTTTTGTACTAGACATATGACAAGCAAAGCCATATTTTAACGTGAAAATTCACAAGGTAATGACATGACAGCGGGCACATCTCTCTGTTTTCCGATCCGACTGGTAATGGTTCTTACTGCAAAATGCCACGTGATTAAATATCAACACTTATTTTCAAGGCTTCTGGTTTGACCCGTTGGGAGATCGAACCCACAACCCCTTAGTTTAAAGATATTTATTTAAAGTGGATTGTGAAGCAAGTTATTGCAACTTATACTTATCCCTTTCCACTTTGCGGGTGCGAGTGTTGCCTTGTAGCGGCATTTTCCTGCTCTTTAGAAATCTGCAAGGGTGTCTTTTACGTGCAAAAACTATGGCACTATCTTAACACGGATCAGTCATTTATTGTATCTTTCCAACGGACTATCATCATTTCTCAAGACCATACTCGCAAATGGTGTCGACGGAGAGCCGACACCAGGAACCTTTGTGTTAGTAATCCTATGCGCTAACCACTACAAAACGACTCTCCCAGCCCCTTTATCAAGGCAAGTGGGCTACATCGAGACCTCCAAATAGCATACAAGAAGAAACGAATCATTATTTAGAACTTGTTTTTTCAAGAATCATGCAGGTTCCTAATTAATAATTTTTACCTCTCTTTACATGTCTTTATATTATGCCTTTGAATAAGGTATCATAATAGTGTGAAATAAAGTTTCATGATTCAGCCTAAATAAAGTAGGGAATTCTACCGTATTGATAGACAAAGCACAAAAAAAAATCTAAATAGTTCAAAAATTTTATTTACCACAAACTGAAGGGTACATCATCCCTAAACAGTAAGAAATTAGCCCACCCTATATTCGTTTTTGTAACTTTTTAATAAAATGAGTTCCAAAATGAAATACGATTAGCGCATTAAGGATTTTATCTGTAACTTAAATAGAAAGGCTTCATAATATTTTAGTACTGGTACTACTCTACGACTTTCCCAAATAACATCGTATTAAATTACACGACATTTTTTTCCTGTTCAGCTATACGACATTATCTGCTGCAAAGAGGAATCAAAAACATGTAACAACGAAACAAGATTAGAGTTTATATAACTAAATTGTTAAAATGGAAGCACACAAAATGTTTTTCTGATTATTAAAGCAAATGTTGTCGCATTAATTTACTGTCTTCGGTTTTTCTTTCCAACTAGGCAGAAAAATTACATGTAATTAAAGTCCTAGATGATGCTACATATATTATTGATTATTATTGGTCATTAATTGAAATTATTGCATTTGTAATCATCATTATAGATAATTCTTAAACACATTTCTCTTGAACTAGCCTTGTGGGAGATAATTATTCTATCGACTAGTTTTTCAATAAAAGTTTTCTCTTGTATCTAATCATTCCTAGACAATAAAATCTGACTGACTGCCTTATCGTCATACTTAGAAAAGAAAATTAGTATATTATTACACTACAGGGTTTTAGGTCTTTGTAGAATCAAGTGCTGTGATAAATCAGTGTCGCTTCGGGGATCATTTAGCGCCCATTGGGGTGTGTACTTAAAGATCTATTTCGATGTTGTTAATCAAATCATAGGTTAAGTGGAAGGAACTGGCTATCATACAACTGGAAACACGGATAATACACTGCAGCATTAGTACAATGAAGAGGTTATTTTATGTATAAGATTGACTTGCCATGACGTTAAAATACTGATTCCCCGGGATGTGTTTAAGTTAATTTTAGTCTCTGATGCATGTTGTTTTATTACTAATTGTGTGTGGTTTTTAAAACTAGCTGTCAGTTACTGCGATGTGTTTTAGTTAAATTTGATAAAGGCAACTTGTATCAGCACCCCCCTCTTTATCACTTACTTAATTTCCATGTATTTTTAAACTACCTTGATAATTGAAAATTTCGACAGATCTCATTTCCATGGAGATTATTTGACCTGTACTCTCAGTCATGGTATATTGACTTGGAAACTTCAACTTAGTTAACATGTTAAAGTTTGAGATAATGCCAATGTAAAGGGAATGACTGGTTATGCTGTTGTGTATGCATTGAGAAATTCTATTTTCGTGGAGATTACGGGTGTAAAAGGTCAAAATTTATGGTAAGAAATACATCTCTCAAACGATATTGATGGATGCGCGGCAATAAAACTCCAAATCACGACGATGACCAACCATTTAGGACGTATAATCTCCTCCGACTTTCGTCAGACATGCACTTTATTATGTTAGCAATTATAATTTTTGTTTTGTCACTGACATTATCAACTACAATGCAGTGATTTTGGACTGTCCAGTTAAAATCTGTATACACAACCGCTTAATTTTGTCGCAATTTACATCTGAAATTGTTCTTTTCTTGTTGAAACTATTCGGTATATGCCCTCCTCAAACAATCGTTTCATACAGTAGTAGAAAACACATCACATCCTATCCTACCATCAAATAGTCTCATTTTATATCTTTCAGAGGCTGTCTTCGATCCGCTTTTACAATCAGGAAAAGGACCATGTCGTCTCGTGTGGTTTGTATTTCGTCTTCCATCACTTAAAACATTAAATATTCTTTGTCCCTTCTGCTCGTGAACCCGGTTTAAAAATTATGATACTTTAACGTTGATTCAGGTCGCGATTGAAATTTTATAACTCGAAAATCAATCATTTGACATAAATTGTGTTCCTTACCGCGATGTGTCATACCTAGGAGATGATTTGCTGGTTTTCTAGTCTTACTTGCACATGAGTGAAAATAGGGCCAAATATAAATTATAAAACGATAGAAGAAAAGCAATTAAAACGAATTTCTTCATATACTGGTTTAGCAGAGGGTGATGGTGTGTATATTAACTACTGCTGACTCAAATTGATAAAAATCGACGCTTTTGTGACATGATTTGTCAGCCGATTTTAAGTCTTCAACAAAATTTCAAAAAAACTACTAACAACAAAGAAATTCATGTATTTTAATCGGCGTTTTGCATTTGCGCCGATCTGCATTTCATTTGCGCCGATTTTTTCTTTCATTTGCGCCGATTTTTGTTTTCATTTGCGCCGATTTTTTTACAGGTAAATTACAGGTTAATTACAGGTGAATAGATATAAGAAGATGTGGTATGAGTGCAAATGAGACAACTCTCCATCCAAGTCATGTTTTTTGTTATATTTATCATTATAGACCTCTTCCGTCATCCAGTTGTACACTATATTTACATACTTTAAAATCAAGAAGTAAAACCCTTAGATAAAAACACTCTGGTGTATACAAAAATGACTTTTTAAAATCTATTTACAGCATTCAAATCCATAAAAACGGAAGACATTAAAATCTGTTCTTGCTGAGTATTTATAGGCAACATATCTAATATGTTCCTTTCATGTGATTTCGTCTCTTCTATATTTGTTGTAATTGTCAATAACGTAATCCATCTTTTCTTTGTCTTGCTAACGTACTTATGTGTGTGGCCGTCGATGGTTAAAAAAATTGACTCCTCGGCTCGTTGCAGTGTGCAATATGTCCATCAATTACAGCAAAGTTCAGAACAATATGAATCAAAATTAACTAAAACCTATGTTTATAAACAGATTTTACCAATACACCTGCACGGTATAGTACATGTACAAGTATTAACTTACCTGTAAATCCAATTAGGAGCAAATAAAAAATCGGCGCAAATGAAAGAATGAAAATTTTAAAAATCGGCTCAAATGTCATACGCCCATTTTAATTTACTATTTTCGTGGATTGGAATAAGGCTTAAATATTAAACCATCTAATTGGGTTTACTTCAGGTGAACAAAAAAGCCACGAGAGATTACCACATCAGTAATGACTGTCGTAGTTGTTTCTTTTATCTTTTTTGAAAACACTACTTGGTCAGCTGGAACCAAACCTGTTCTCAACTTTCACGTATTCTTATGATGTAAATTTAAAGTTCATACCAGTATCTAACGTTTCTAATGATCACCCATCAGCATGATCAACGTTCATATATAGATTTTATGTTTAAAATCCACGAAATTCAATTAAAAAACCTGTTAGTTAACACTCATTTGATAGCTCTCATTTCTTAAGAAAATGTATAAATTGATGATCTTCATTAAAAATTTAGACAAAGATCCGAACCGTCATATTAAAAAGATTATATATAATGGACTTAACAAAGTGTTTGTATAAAAAAAATCTGAAAAATCACGTTGAAGCTTCAGTTATTTCTTACATTTTTTTGACAAATGGAAGTTTTGACGTAATCTTCCATATTTTAAGACAGCCCATGCAAATCAAGATGACCAAGAAATGTGCAAATATACTTTCAATTGTGAAGCGCACTTAGATAATAAGTAATCTAAAGTTATTTTTGTTTCTGTCGTATATGCACATTGTGTTCTATCAGCTTTCGTATTGAGTAAACATATATGCTTTCGTTAAAAAAAATATCAGCAATTTTTGATGGCACATATAATAAAAACATTGTATTACACTTTTATTGTATGTGATCAAAGATAATAATGAATTACTTAACTCATTATTGGGGGCATCTACTGCTGTTTGTAATTTAGGATCTTAATCATAAAGAAAGAAAAACGCCTTTGACCAAAAGTTTAGAAAGCCAATATTATCAAATGTTTTGATATGAGCGTCACTGATGAGTCTTATGTAGACGAAACGCGCGTCTGGCGTAATAAATTATAATCCTGGTACCTTTGATAACTATTTACACCACTGGGTCGATGCCACTGATGGTGGACGTTTCGTCCCCGAGAGTATCACCAGCCCAGTATTTCAACACTTCGGTGTTGACATGAATATCAATAATGAGGTCATTTTCATAAATTTTCTGTTTACAAAATTTTGAATTTTTTGAAAAACGAAGGATTTTCTTATCCCAGGCATAGATTACCTTAGCCGTAATTGGCACAATTTTTCGGAGTTTTGGATCCTGAATGCTCTTCAACTTTTTACTTGTTTTGCTTTATAAATATTTTAATATGAGCGTCACTGATGAGTCTTATGTAGACGAAACGCGCGTCTGGCGTACTAAAATATACTCCTAGTACCTGTGATAACTATAGTTAACAGAACAACCAAAACCGTCTTAGGAAAATTCGTCTGTGCGAGTAAAACTGTTGTACCATAGTTTTCTTGTGGTTTACAAGCTGGAGATGTTTCATTTATAACAGTATTTACACAATAAGCAATGGTTTCATGCTCGCACAACAAGATCTAACATATGTATCTGTGGGATATGGAATCGAACAATGTGCTTGGCCAGGAAAAATGTAACAATAACTCATCATTAATTTGTATATCTGTTCAAGGCTAATGATAGTCCATTGTAGAATGTATTCAATGTATATGACGAGGAATTCGGAATAGACAACTCGGAGCCTGTAACTCGTTAATACCTTTACATTAATCTCTACAGTTCTTTTTACAGCTAAAACTACAAACTCCGAAACAGTGGTGACGTTGCTTCGCTAAACTATCATCACGGTTAAAGTCAACGTAGCGTAGTAAAGAGGACGTAACCGCTGTTTCGGAGTTTGCTAAAACTAGAGATGATCTGTAACTTGTGTGTTGTACGTTTTATATTAACAAAGTATCTTTATTTTTTTTTCAAAGCGGATTGTTCTTAAAGCTTTTTTTCAATCATGAATAACAAAATATGTTATGGAAAATAAGATTTATCGTCTTTTTATTGTTTTGAAACTTTCGGTCAAAAAGATAAAGACAGTTCTTGTGTTAACTCATTAATAACTCCTGTTATAATGAACTTTACGCTAACAATTTCGTGTTTCTATGATATGAAATAAGTTCAAAGATAATTTGCACGAAACCATGAAATAATGTTTTCTTTACTCGTTTGTAGGAGTTTCATTGCCTTCCGGAAATTGTTTTTCTTTCGGGTCATAGAACCGCCTTGACGCATTCATACTTTTAATGATTCTAATTCAGTTCTATGATTAATTGTAAATGTAACATTTGATTTATTTGAAATGATGAAACTTATTCCTACGAGAAAGTAATTATGAATATGAAAAGGGGATTTATGGTTTGTTCTTTTTCAAATAAATGTTTATAATGAAGATAATCGATCAAACAAGCCAAGATATCTTCCGAAAATTAGTTTTCTTCATAACAGAAAGTTCTATAGGACTGGAAAAAACACAAAGATTCCGGTGATAATTCCTGTCATTGTTAATTGTATATGTCATTTATTGTAAAACAAATTTCAAAATTTTACGAGATAACCTTAAGGTTGATATGATAAAAAACAAATCTCGAGAGTAAGAATGACTTTATTTGAAATTACAAAAGCAAGAAATAATGAATAAGCCTTTATTGTTGTTCTTATTTAATGCTTTGTGTCAATATGATGAGTCAAGTCTTTTGCAACTGATTTTTCAGTTCGTTTTCATGTTGTGCTGTTACACCACTAATTCGGATTAGATAACGGATAATGGCATTTTTAATGCCGTATAGTATTCTCTGTGTGACTATCCCATAGGCGACAATACTATTTTTTTTTCTAAACTTACCACTTTTTATAATAAAAACTTGGATAAAACAGTCCTACATGTGGTGTTAGTACGTCATTATTCTGTTTTTAAGATTGAAGCCAAATAGTATCATGACCAACTTCCAACGGAACTTGTTTATGTTATCCATACCCACCGTCATTTTACACCAAATTTATGAAATTTTGAAAGTCTTTTCGAAAAATTCTCTAGAAAATATTTCAATAGGTTTCAAAATGTATATTGTAAAAATATATACTGCAGTTATTCATAGATAAATAAAAAAATCTATATTGTACCCTTACATCCAATCACAGCGCTCCTAAGTTGACTTCCTTCACCTGTCTTTGGTACACAAAGGTCAACATGGGTAAATGTAATAGTATCGTTTTCCTTATACCCGTTTATGTTTTGTACATAAATGAGTCCATTGTTTTCATGTTTGAATTTTATAAATTGTGATGTCGGGGCACTTTATAGTTTACTATACGGTTTTGTTCATCGTTGTCGTCAAACTGTGACCTATACATTGTAGTTGGGTATATACACGTCGTTAGATATTGAAAGGACATCGGCGAAGTGTCTGAATGCGTGTTTCTCAGTCATTAATTTTCTATGGTGTGTTTAATGTACGATTGTTTGTATGTTGGTCTTTCTCTTTTCTAGCCATGGCGTTGTCAGCTTATGATTTTGAATATCCCTCTGGATTTCAAGTCCCTCAAGAAAAGTTGACTTTAGATGAATTGGCTATTTATTTTACGTATTGTTGACATATAGCTCTTCAGCGGTTTCCCTCAGTTTTAGTTTGTTACCCAAATTTTGTTTTGAACAGCGTTATACTACTGTTGCCTTTATTTGGTACTTATACATCCTCGGATTTCAAATGTTTGGCTTTGAGAGTTCCTGATGAAGGTAAATCCATAAAATCGCTTCGGACGCAAGAAATTATTAAACGTGTTGTTTTCAATTTTTCATTCAAACAACTAAACAACTATCCCAACGTTTATCGCGCTAAAATTTGTTATACTTTGGATCTTAAAAGTCCGATTTTTGCGCTTAAATGACGTCGTTCCCTGTGCGATACATGGTCAGTTCGGCTCCTTACAGAATCTTGATGAAACGATGAAAAAGATGAAATTAAGAATAGAAATTGGAAACATATCAAAAAGACAAAAACCCAACCAAAGAGCAGATAACAGCCGAAGGCCACTAATGGCTCTTTAACGCAGCGAGTAAATCCCGCACCTGGAGGTGGACCTCAGCTGGCCAAAGTCGGTCAAACTAGATTAAAGATGAGTTTTTTAATACGAAAATAAAAAATACTAATTTTCATTCTCAATTTTAATTACATATATTTCTTGTTTAAAAAAGATCATGACCAATAACGGATATTTACCCTGCAATCGACCATTCTACTATATACTAGTGCAGGTGTACAGATAATAGGAAGCGATATACGTATACGAGACGTTATGTATATAGTCTCCTGGTATCCTGTTTCTGTTGCGATCGAACGGTTATGTCGAATAATATTTCTCTTTACTTCCAAGTTCTTTTTGGGGTTCTCATTGCGCTCCACGTTTACGTCATATCGATTCCTTTCAAAAACCTAATTCAACGATCTAAACGGGAAAAATTGTTTAAATTAGTTGCAGGATATATCAGCTGTAGTTGGCTCGCATTACATCTGTTTCGTAGCCTCTTACAAATACAGCTGATGTTTAAAGACACTAACCAGTTATTGTCTATATTATACCCTTCTGATTATAAGGAGAGGTTTCAGTTCATTTCCAATTTGTCAACATCCAAAACCTTGTTACTAAAACGACAAGCTTACACAAAGTTATATATCATATTGATTTATTGTTATTATTTACCGCCATATCTTTCTCATTTCTCAGATAGATTTTTTAAACTTAATCTTTATGACTTGACTTTCGCTTACCCCAAGGTCGTCCGACAATCAAAGCCAGGAAAAAATCAAATTAGTCTCCATCTTAGCGGCAAATAAAGAAGTAATTACTAGTATCTTGCTTTCTCATCACATGGTCGTACCTAGTTGAGTTAAGGACGCAATATCAATTATCTTTCTTAAAAAACACGCAGTTGACACAAAAAATGCAATCAACAAACAACCACACACATTATACCCATCATAAAACTATTTTTGGGTGATTCGTTGGGATTCAGTGGTAGAAACAGCACATAGAATGTCTTATATACTTGTGAAATCATTACATCTTTTGTTTGTTGTACACATTCTTATCATTGTAATCACTGTATATATAGCCTTTCTCGTTGGGAACCATGTCAAAACGTAAATCTATATCACAAAGAATGGATTAACACATCAGGTGCATACTTATAGATCCATTATGTACCATGATACAATCACCTCAAGGTATTCTGATAAGTATTAGACAAATGCACTATGTTGTTTACACAAATACCGCCTTTCATCATAAGTAATGAATTTCTTTATCCTTATTGTCTTATACTTCATACATGATATTTTTGATTATTCTCTTCATTGTAATTTTTCATCAAAGAAATTGAGAGACCTATTTTTAAATTATCTAAATGCTTAAGTTAATGAATTCCTTATGTAAATATTTAATCATTCAACGAAAACATAATCTATTTACATAACAAATTAAACCTTAATTACGAATTTTCGAAATAAACAGAAAATACTTCCAAGACCAATTAGATATTAAATATAGTAGTGCTGAAGGGGTTTTACAGATATAATTATAAGTAGAATTTTGTTGTGAATATATGTTTTAGATATATTTTTCATTCTCTACTATAAAGTGTTCTCGGTTATTTCACCTTAACGTCTGGTGTGTAAAAATCGATTTTGCATTATTTAAAACAAAAATTGTTTTATTTCTTATGCAAAATTTGTGTAATTTTTATGTACGAATGTGTCTTAAAGCTAGCTCCATTTCCCATGTAGGAATCAGTAACAATATGAAAAATATATACCAGTCTTATGTAGACAAAACGTACGTCTGACGTACCCAGTTTTAGTCTTTCCGTCTACGATGAGTTTATTTCATACCATATATCAGGGTAAGGTTCATCATAGTCATTATTAGTAGATTTGTGTAACACAATACTACGGTCTAAAATCATAATCGAACAAAATCATATCTTAAGAATACACTCTGTTACGATTCTAAAGCTCTATGTTGTTTTTTACCACTGGAACATTTCTTATATTAAGATATGTTATAAGGCGGGTATACATTGATTTGTATGTCTGGGGTTGAAGTCATAAAACTTTGCTCAGTGCTTGGAGCACAAAAATCATGCTCAAAACATGAAATCCAGCATTTTGATTGGTTGATTTTTAGAGTACGAGTACGAAAAACTGACTCGAAAGTTTTATGACCGCAAGGCCTGGTTGTATCTTTCAGATCACATAAAAAATGAAATTAAAGACATAGAAATAACAAATGTCAATTCCAGGTTTCCAATTTAAGCTGTCTTTGTAGTTCTTCAGTGTTTTATAATTCTATTTTGTTACAGGATTAAGTTTAAACCTGTAAAATCATAGTGCAGAATAGATATCCAGATATTAGATAAATCCCGAATATAGTGTCTGTTTTACATCTATAGAAAAACCTTCCTTGATTACGTTAAACAAAAAACAAAAAAGTAAACAACAATCCAAGCAAGTGAGATATTATTGAGTTATTAATTTTCATTGTCACAGTCGGACTGTTATATAGTCTCCCTATAAATTAATGCAGTTACCTCTTATTCTACATAATGATAAAAAAAAAGATAAATGATATACATTCTCATAGTTTAAAAATTGAACATTTAAGAAACAAAACAAAAGGTACGATATACATGTAGTAAGCGAATTCTTCATCCCGCAAAAATATAAATTTAAAAAGGGGAGAAGATACCAAGGAGCAATCAAATCAATTCATTCGAGGAAAAATACACATCTATATACTTTAAAGAAACAACATAGACGGAATACAGTTCACAAGGCACAGGAAAAACTTAAGGTTAATCTTCACGAATCCTATCCAAAATGGTGGTTAAACAGATGCGTTGAAAGGCTTACCGTTCTTTCATCAGACGTCTTGTTACTCATGCAAAATGTTTAGTACGTTCCAATAGAGTAAATGAGAAAATGGCATTTATCAGTGTCATATATTTGTTAAAATTACAGTTAACCGGATTTAAGTCTGTTAATTCTATTTAACCGATATACCCTTTTGAAATATAAGTTGAACATCTTCTTCTTTTTTATATACAGAAAAACATATATGGATAAATCATCGAAATATGCGAGACAGTCGTAGAAAGTATCTCTGGATGGAACGATATATTACCACTTTATATCCTCTGATTGTTAAGCACTTTCACCATTACCATTTTGTTAACATTGCCCACGATACGTATATACAGGTACCAATGCAAATAAAACATTTGTGGATTGATTTACGGATATCTGTGTGCTATGAGATGGGTCTTGAAAGCCTCATCGTCATCAATATCAAATAGGCTAAGCAGCAGTTCATTCTATAGTGTTTGATGTTCTAGTTCATTCTAGTGTCTTGTTGTTAAGAACTTGATCCTAATTTGACAAATCGTTTTTCATAGAATTGACGAGCAGTTCTTGCTGATGTCATCAAGTATTCTGGAAATGTGATAGTTTTGGGTCCTCTAATAAATATGTCGCTATGCCTGGGCCTCGAGAATACTCATACCTGATGAATCTGGCTGCTCTCCTTTGGACCATTTCAAGTTGGTGTATGTGTTTTTGGAGATTTGGGTCCCAGACACTGCTAGCGTATTCTAGTGTTGGTCTTAAAAGGATTATTTATGCATGACATTTTATATTCATTTACCAAATGTCTTCGTAAAAAGCCAAATGTTTTGTTTGCCTTTGTAGTAATATGTTCGATGTGGCCATTCCACAAAAAGGTTTTTGATAGGTCCAGGTATAAATTTTAGTTGATTGTTTCAAAGATGTGTTCTTTGATTTTATATGCTCAGATTATTGGTTGCCGTCTTGTAATTATACGTAGTACAAATGATTTCTCCTTAGTAGAAAACATTAATATTTTACGTTTAACCCGAAAACTTAAATAATATGTAGTACGGATTTACATATTTAATTCTTTAAATTTCTTATTATTGTCTTGTGATTTCATTTGAAAGGTTTGGAATATAAGCAAGATTTTAACCTTAAAAGTTTATTTCTTTCTTATCAAAAGGCTTAAATATAAGATAAAGAAAGAAGAAAAACAAAAGTAGATAAAATTTCACTTTTTTTGTAGTGAATAAAATCTCAGATTGTCTTGAAGAGAGATAAAAATTTGTTGAAAATATAAAATAAGTATGTAACAGATGACTGACTTTTAATCATCTTTAATACAAACATTGTAAGATGCATATCAGTGTCGAATTGAAGGGAAAGAGAATCTTTGCTAGTGAAAAGGTCCGTGTACGATATTTTATTGTTATGTTCTAGAGAGGTTTCTAATGACAACTCGATTACATTTTGGACATTTAACATGTGACTTAAGAAACCATTTCACAATGCACGTCTCATGGAAAATATGGTTGCAAGGTGTAACTTTTGCTGAATCCATGTTCTGAAAGCATATTGAACATACGTCATTGTTCAGTTCAATTTGATCCTCGGTGGCATTGTTCAATCCTGCAGTAAACTGAAAAATCTGCTTTCTTTGAATATAAACTTTCCAAATAGCCATTATAGCATGATAAATACCAAGAGATGCAATTCCAATTAATTGAAATACATCCAACTTTGTGTAAACGCCGATATTAAGGTGTGTGAAAAAACTACGAACAAGTGTCACGATGCCAAAACAAACGGTTAAAATGTTAACCATTATTATTGTTGCAAAACCTACGAGTCTAATACTAAATACAATATCATCAAAATTTTCCCAAAACTCCTGGCGTATGAACTCGTATTTAGTCAGGATAAATATAAACAATGACGTAACAGCTCGCACTCCTAAAGTTACATAAAATGAAGTTGTCAGAAATATTGCCAAATTCGTCATAGAGTAAGTTCTAGTAAACTCTAAAGTAATGTAGACTGGAAGAACGATTAACAGTAATTCAATGAAAACCACTCTCGCTGCTTGAAGAAGGGTACCTTGTATTAATTCTGGTTCTTCTGATATTTTATCCACTTTTATCAAACAAGCCTCCAGTAGAAATACAATCAATATCCATACACGATTTATTATAAATTCGCCACGTATTATTGACTCTAAATCAAAAAAGCACATATCATAAGTCACCAAAAGGACTCCTATCATGTATCTTAAATCAATAATTTGTTCTTCTTCAAAAGCATGGAGACCTTTGACAAACGTAGAGCACATTTTACCGATATATTTTGAAATAAGGAAGAATGATTCGTTGAATGATTTCAAGGAAACTATCGTGCAAACGCATGAGCCGATTGTGGATTGTATGATCCATTTGGTACTATAACTTTCCTCGTCTACATTTACCCAATAATAACTAAAGGTTACAGTTATTAATAACGCAAAATAGATCTCATATACATTGTGTGTTCCCCGAATAAATGTCAATATAAGTTGTTTATATTGTTCTACTTCGTTGCCATTCTCAAAATTGTGGAATATGTTATTTATTTCGTTTTCTGAGATGGGTATTCCATTGTCTAAAACGTATAAAAAACCCAAGACAAGAAGAAACAATGTAACCATGGAAATGATATTGACGGTCCAGGGAGGTGTAACTTTCAGTATAGTTCCTGTGAGTATAAACAGGTAAACGTACATGGCAAACCGAAATGCTGAGTTCACGGCCATCACATAGCATATCAGAATGCCGATACAAAACTGGATGTGTGCATGAATGAAAAAAACAGTTGAAGGAAAATTCTCCCGATCATCGTCAATTCTTTTAAACTCTGAAACAAAATACCACGCGAGTCCTATGAGGCTGATTCCACAAACAAACCGTGTTACAGCCTTGAACTGATACCCTCTCAATAATGGAATCCAGATGACAAATGTCACAGCTACAAGGGGAGAAAAAAAACATGAAAACAAAAACAATTTGGATTTACATCAATGCATACATTTTGTACTTTTTACTCGAGTTATAATTTTAAGAGATCTTTTACAGCACGGGACGTTTACGCTCTTTAATTTCCGATATATTTAGGATTAAGGAACGGTGAAACGATATTTCGCCTATTATGTTGACATTCATGTGTTTCTTTATATCAAGGTCACAATGATTGATTTCATTGACATTTTCATGTCCAGAACATACCTGTTGTATCCTTTGACATATGTTTTTGATATCTTATACTTGGGAGCACCATCTCGAGAGGCTGCTTTATCTACTATGGAATAATATATGAACTTTGATCTGATTACAATCAGGGTCAAATTGTAGATTTTAAATTGTTCACTTTAAACCATTTATATTCCGGCATGTCAATTAAATACCTTTTCGACTACTAGGATGTGTTTTACGACCTTGACTACCCATAAGGATATCACACGATCGGCCCTGGCTTACGTCTTTTGGGACATTTCAATAATTCATTTTTACCTTATGGTTATTCATATAATTTTGAGAGACAAAAATATAAATATTGTAAAAAGTAAAATGAACAATTATAAAAAAAAAAGAGAAAAATATGAATGAATAAACTGATGAATAATAACTATTAGTTCAATGAATAAAAAGTAAAGTAATATATAGAGTGAACTAAAATAAATCATTATGGAGAATAAAAAATGAGAAATTAAAAATAATAAAAATAGGTGCCACCAATAGAGAAAGGGAAAGCAAGCGTAGGCTTAAATATGTGTATGTGAATTAAGGAAAAATAATCAGAGAAAGTTTCATGTGAACATAAAAATGAAAGTATATAAAATAAAATGATATATAAAAAAAAAAACAAACAAAAAACAAAGGGTATAATATCGACTGCTTCGTGCTAGACTATCGATTCAAACAAAAGTGTCCTCCTACCTTCTTAAAATGTTTCAGATTCTCACCTCAAACGATAAACATTCTTGGTTGCCTTGATAAGACGTTTCTACTTCATCATAGAATTTGTTAACTTGGGAAAAGACCCCACTTCATAAATATCATTTAAAATTGTTAGATATAATTAATCGGTTTTATATCCCACTACTAACTCCTTAAGTTTGTTTGATTCGTGTCACGTCCCATGATACTGATAATTTTTAAATACACATTTAACTGTTCAGATTTCTTTCTTATTGCATGAGTACTGGTCAAGAGTAACTCATGTAGAGATGAAGGGGACACATAAGTTTAAGTCCACTTATACAGTTTCACCTAGTTTAATTTTAATAGCTGGGTTTGAGTACACGCATGTGTTTATTTCTAATATCCCCGCGTTTTAGACGCAAGCTGTATATTGTGTTAACTTTACTGTGTGTCCTGACTGTGTCGCACTTCGAATGGAATAGCAAGTGCGTGATATGGATGAATATTCAACTGTTCTTGTTCACTTCATTCTTTATAACTTGTTAGTCTGTACATGTAGTGACGCCGGTAGTGTCACCAACTTTGCAATTTATGATGTAGATATGCTTTGACAAAAAGCTCTCCTACAACTGTTGATATTGATTCCAAAGTGTGCGGAAAACTTTGTTCTGTCCATTTACATAATCCTTTTGTTTTCCTAAGAGCTGGGGTAGAGGTAGTGGAAGATCTTTATGTTCACAGGGCCTACCGTGACTAGCTAATGTTAAAAAGATATTAAAAGGTAACTTATTAATTTAAAAATAGACTTACCAAAAAAACGAGCAATGTACGATAACCATCCAATGTAATAATAGCTGTATCTACATACTACATCTGTGAAAGCAAGACACAGTACGAAGGAACCTGTGTTGAACAGATTTGCTATTTGAACGGATTGATATACAAATAAAAACAAAAAACAATCTCAAACAAATAATTTATTTTCTAAAAAAAAAAAATATGAAAATTTATCAACAAAAAGTTAAAAAAACATAAGAAACAATAGATGATTCTAAAGTTTTAATTTCCGAATTATTTGAAACTTTAATGATTTTCTAATTTCACGTGAATCTAGCAATATTTGACTTAGTAAGTTTGTCGTATTTTTGGTTTACAATGCTCTTCAATTTCGATAAGGAGATGACGTTTGATTGACAATGGGACAACAATCCACCAGTGTCTCAATGACAAAGAAATTAAACACTGATATATATGAGATCGGTCACAGTGCAGCCTTTAACCATAAGAAAAGCACATATCGTAGTCAGCTATCACAAGAATACGAATGAGAAAACTAAAAGCCAGATTTAGGACATAAAAAAATAAACGATAACAGAAATGACAAGACAGCAATCAAACCCCAACACTGAATTACATCCTAAATTTGGTAAGAGACATCAGAAATGAGACGGGGTCGAACCCTCAACCCTCCTCTTACATGGGACAGTGATAAATATAAAGCAAAATATAAGAACAAAAAGTACCAATTAGTTGCAAAAAGCCTGACTCATCAAATAGGCACACTTACAAGTACCCGGCCACGTCCACTTTTATTTTTGTCTATCTGATGAGTTAAGCCTTTTTCAACTGATTTTTATAGTTCGTTCTTATGTTGTATTGTTATACCACTGTCCGAGGTTAGGGGTAGGGTTGGGATCCCGCTAAAATGTTTAACCCCACCAAATTATTTTGCATGTGCCTGTCCTAAGCCAGGAGCCTGTAATTCAGTGGTTGTCGTTTGTTTTTGTGTTTCATGTTTGTTTTTCGTTCATTTTTAACCAGATTTTTGTGACAAAAATGTCGGTTATTGATTTGGGGATGTACGGCGGGCGGTCGGTCGGGCGGGCGGCAACCAAATGTTGTCCGTGCATTTACTCATGAACCGTTCAACTAAAGCTTTTAAAATTTTAATATGTTGTTACTGACAACAAAATGAAGGTCAAGTTCAATAATGACGATTTTGACTTTTACCGTTCAGGAGTTATGGTTCTTGAAAGATTGAAAAATGGCATTTCCAGTCGTGTCCGTTCATTTACGCATGAACTGTTCAATCAAAGCTTCCCAAATTTTAATATGTTGTTACTGATGACAAAATGGAAGTCAAGTTCAATAATGACGATTTTGACTTTTACCATTCAGGAGTTATGGTTCTTGAAAGATTGAAAAATGGCTTTTCCAGTCGTGTCCGTGCATTTACTCATGAACTGTTCAACCAAAGCTTTTCAAATTTTAATATGTTGTTACTGATGACAAAATGGAGGTCAAGTTCAATAATGTCGATTTTGACTTTTACCGTTCATCAGTTATGGTTCTTGAAAGATCGAAAAATGGCGTTTCCATTCATGTTGTTGCATTTACTCATGAACCATTCAACCTAAGCTTTTCAAATTTTAATATGTTGATACTGATGTCAAAATGGATGATATTGAAGATTTTCACTTTCGCCGTTCATCAGTTATGGTTCTTGTGATATTGGCAGAACACAAATAAATGTTAATAAATCCGGTTTGCTGTGGTACTGACAGCCTCTTGTTTCTATTTAAATAAGGCCGTTTGTTTTCTCGTTTGAATTGTTTTACATTGTCATATCTGGGCCTTTTATACTGACTATGCGATATGGGCTTTGCTCATTGTTGAATGCCGTACGGTGACCTATAGTTTTTAATGTCTGTGTCATTTTTGGTCTCTTGTGGACAGTTGTCTCATTGGCAATCATACCACATCTTCTTTTTTTATACAAAACAAAAACACAACTAACATAATGATAAAAAACAAAGTACCGAACGATAAGTTTATTTTAGATAGATCCTAGCCATTTACAACTAATAAATAAACTATATTCTCCTTAACTAAATTCACCTTTTCCCAACTGTTGAAGTTATACCAATGAGGACGAAACTTGTTTCCTTTGCACTAAATTTCAAAACCTTTATCTTCAGTATTTTTTTCAGAAGCCAATCTATAGGATAGTGATGGAGCAATGATCACAGTTGACCGCGATCGAATCACAAGTACACTGTGGTGCAATTGTACAGGTTATCAAGGTTATTACATCAAAGCATAGTTATATCCTCGCAGAAACAGTACTATCCTTTTACCCGGAAGTAAACCAACATCTTATAATCTGGGACAGTGGTATAACAGTACAACATAAGAAGGAACTATAAAAATCAGTTGAAAAAGGCTTAACTCATGAGATGGAGTGTCTGTTTTTGAAGTCAAGTGCGGCGTTCAGTTTGCTTGACTAGTATACTTTATTTTTATTGAACCAGCTGAAGTCCTTCTCCGGGAGCGGGAATTTCTCGCTGCGTTGTAGATACATTGATGGCCTTGTGCTGTTTTTCTGCTCTTTGGTCGGGTTGGTGTCTCTCTGACACATTTTCCGATTCCATTCTCTCTATTTAAAATTTAGGGGCTATGACATTTCGAAAATAGTTGAGCATGAAATATGAAAATAAAAATTCATTTAGCATTGTCACGAATGGACGTCTTTTCTATCCCAAATTCATATATTTAGTGTTGATGTTATATTTGTTATTCTCATCGGATTTTGTCTAATGCTTAGTTCGTTTCTGTGTGTGTTACATTTTAATGTTGTGTCGTTGTTCTCCTCTTATATTTAATGCGTTGCCCTCAGTTTTAGTTTGTAACCCGGATTTGGTTTTTTTTTCTATCGCTTTATGAGTTTTGAACAACGATATACTACTGTTGCCTTTATTGAATTAGAAATATGCCGTTTAAAAGTAAACAGACCACATTGACCTGCATTGCCTCTTTCATTTTACATCGAATTCATTATTTGTTCATACTTTTTTAGGTAATATATGTAGTTACTGTCAAATGAATAAGGACTTAGGTGACTGTGTAATTCTATAAACTAAAGGTTTGTTTGTTTTTGGCAGTCATTGCTTATTCTACGATATGTTCTTATAAGGTATGATAGTTAACTTTCCCCTTCATTTATTGTGTTTTCTATTTTAAAAAAACGAAGAAAACAACCGAACCAAGAACATAACGTTTCGGTCTGAACTGATATTTTTGATATTATGAACATGGAGTACATCAAATTAAACGCATTAAGTAAAATTGTGTGTCTCTCTGAAAATAACTTTTAACATCTCTACACAGAAATAAAGAAGATATGTAAAACCATTGATGAATATTTATTGAATAACCTAATCCAAGTGACTAGTTGAAGTGAATTGGAATGTGGAAAACTATTCCACGAGTGACCGACCAGCACGTTTTTTTTTACAAATACGCAGGCGTCAATTGTCAGTGTGGTGTCTAAATTTGAAGATAAATCAACTGAAACGAAGATATCACGGGAATAACATTTCAAAGCGGCAAGAAAAAAAAAACATTGCTTGCTTCTGAACCCCATTTGTGAATTTGAAAATATTTCGTATAATTCAAAATAAAATATTGTTTACACTAAACAGATTGGTTATCACGATGTCTGTGTACTATGACATTGAAGCAACCCTTAAGTTTTCTTTTTACACACTCGACCTGTTTGAGATCGTTTGGTTTGAGTAAAACATACTCATACTCATGTTGTGAAAGCCTTCACTTTTAACATATATGTAGACAATGTTAAGGATGTAGGCTAGCAGTTTTGATGACACCCCTCTCGTTCATTCCTTACAGGTAAATATACAGTTTGTATCAACACCAACACTTTGTTCAATCAATTATAACTTATACTGATTTCTGTTACATAGGAACATGAGGAAATGGAATACTATAGTTCATGTTTCTTACCTGCAAAGCTGCCATACTTATTTCAGTTTTGAAACTACTTTCGTCTTTTGTGGAATGTTTTTAAAATATAACCCATGTAAATTTTCAGGATCATTGCCAATTTATGTCATTGTAAAATTATATTTTTAATAATCTATTTTTAGACTTTGTATAAGTGGGAAAACCAACTAACTTGAAAAAAAAAAGATTTTAAAATATCAACCTATGTGTTAATAGGAAAAAATATTAATGCAGTGCTTGCTTTAACAAATGGGAAAATAATAAAAAAAAAATACAAAAAGTCTTCAAAATATTAGAAATAAAAAAAACTGCATCTGCATGGACTATTGATCTTGTGTGGTCTTCTTTAAAAGGGGTTTACCTACACATTAACAAAATAAGCGATAAAAAACAGATGTGCATCATGCTGTAAATAGATATAGGAAGATGTGATATGAGTGTAAATTCATTTAAAAATTGCAAGAATGTTAACATCGAAAAATTAAGCAAATTAAATAAGACTAACAAAAATCATTTCTATACTAGTAAAACGATGATGAACACATGTAGTTTTCATTGACAGTATTGACTTAATGTAAATGGAAGCAAACTCAACCAATAAGTTAGGATGCAACTTTGGACGCTGCCGAATTAATTTACAAATTTTGAAAATATGTGACCTATGGTTGCAACGTTTAAAGGGGCACTAGCTGTCAAATTCATGGTCACCGATTTGACTCAAATTCTCATATTTGATTTATAACAATGTAAAACATTTATCCAAACTGTCAAAAGTCTGAAATAAACAGTTTACAGAGCATGGGGTAGATAATATATAGGTTCGTTTCGTGTGTATTTTAGTCCAGACGCCATCTAATTACCTATCGATTTGACCTCAGAGTCTATCCTCCCTAGACCAAGCAGTGTTGTGGTCAATGATTTGATAGTCAGTCGATTGGGATCTGCCTTAGTTTGGCCAGGGGAGCTCAAATGTCGACTGAGAGGGAGGTCTGGTTTGCATTGGTAGTCTCTACGATGTGAACTTCCTATTTCTGTGTAGACTAAGTATTATTCCAGCAGTGCATGCATGCGCATAAATGTCCTTGTTGAAACTCAACTCCGAGAGTTGCTGTCTTACATGGACAGAGTGTTGGTGCTTACAATGATGCTATTACACCAATGGTTCCTGTTACTTGAATTAATTCTTAAAGATATCATCATGATTTGGTTGATTGTTATGGAATATGTGTATCAACGGAGACCATGACTATTATCCAATTATCGAAGCTACAATCCTGCCATTTTCCTCGATCATGACATCGCTTCTGCGGTTCATACAAAATGTACTTCGGTCAACGCTTTTACACCCCAATGAAGTTACAAAAAGAAGAATTCAATTCTTAAATAATATAATTGCCATGTACAACACGACGAGTGTCACTCTGTTGAGCCGAATTTTTATTCCTTTCACCTTCCGTTTTTTGTTACCCAATCATAGGGTTCTTTTTGGTGTTTTGTAAACTGTTGTTTGTCTTTCCGTCTTTGTTCTTTCTTGATTAGCTGTCTGTCTTCGACTCATAATTTATCGTTATTTTGTCTCATTATATCAATAACAATCAATAAATCCGTTGATCTCGGACAGATACAGGGTAAAGACAGTATACACAGTCTGGGAACAGCATGGTATCGTATACAGTGCTAAATGTAAGCATCGACAGTATGCATGACTTAAAAAGCGTTAATTTCCAGATATCAACTGGTGCATAGTTTTAGTACCGATAAAGACAATAGGCAAACATCTTACTAAATTTTTATTTTCGAATCATTACCGTTGAGGACCAGTAAATTTACATAGGTCGTGACTTAATTTGCAAGCCTAATTCATGTAACATCAACTTTATAAAATATATTCCGTTTGTTATTAAGCTATCTTGAAGTACAGTTCAATACTTTTGTGTAATATAACTGCAAATTGTATAATTGTATTAACAAACTGTGCTTGTCATGAAGATGCACACACAGTTTTGAATAACAATTCAATGATTTGGGTAAAATTGAGTTAACGTACAGTAACGTGTATCAAACAAATCACGTATTATATTTTAGAGAAAAGAAACTATACTCTGGGCACATAGATTTCCAGTTATACTTCATTTAATGTTAAGGAATATTATATATGTACTTTTAATACCGGCCTGTCTATGAAAGAACCATTACTTTCAAGATAAAGGCCATTTCCAAAACCATTTATCAATTGACATGTTATGTTACATAAAAATATTTTGTGTCTTTGCATTTTAAAGATAAATATCTTTGGGATACATATATAGTGTTTTATTAAAACTATAAAACAAAAAAATGTAACCGATAACTTATCACAATCGTAGCATTACTATCTATATTCTGTTAAAGTGTGTAATATAAGATACTTTTCATGGTTACCAGTTTTAAGATAAATCGACTAGACTAATTGACTCTCCATTGTTATTAATGATTATTGATAGCTTCTTGTTAGATCTTTGGTTATTCAAAAGCCCATTTCCTGAAGTAAATACAGGAGGAGGACAATCAAGATAAGTAGAGGAAGCAAGCAAGTTTAGAACGTCATTGACCATGTTATGGGATTAATTGTTTCTCCCGCTCTTCAAGTCTTAAAACTAATTACTGGGGTAGTCGAAACTACATTTGTCTTTATGAACACTCAGCAGACTTACAAAAACATGGGTCACAATCGCATATAAAACCAAAAATCAAATTAAATAAAAGCTACGTCTATCATATATCGATCATTCAATTTGCCTGTTAAAACTTTGAAGGGATTGTAAAGAGTATTAAGAGACTGAAAACATAACATTAAATCTAATTACCTTATTCTTTAGCTTGTCTAATAATGGAAAGTCGACTCCAATTCAACATATCTTTTTCCTTAGAACCAGAATCGATAAGAGTCATGTCTTATTAAATAAATTGTTTTAAACTTCTTCAATATTATTGTGGTTTAAATAGTATTTTTTAAATCTAATACCAATTAGTTTACTTAATTAATTTTTAAAATAAAGGATTGTCAAAGATTAAGCAAATGTGTACACTTATTTCGATGCAACAACTATCTCATTGCATAAGTTTAGTGACTTCAAATGACCTCTTTTACAAATGAAATTTGATTATATTGGCCTAAAATATGTTTTACAAAAAATTGGAGTATGAACATTCTGTGACTTGATTTTGAAACCACCTGATGATGATCTTGTAACATATATGTGGTATATTGTAATATATGCTGTAAAGATGTTATTGTGCTACAATTATATTACTTCAAACTTCATTTTTACATTTGGTGATTAATGTTTAAATTACTTGATAAACATGTCCATCATATTGATTTAGTAATTATGGTAAATAAATCCAGATTAAAAATCGTCTTGTTTTATTTTAAACTTATCGTATTGTTATAAACAATCACTGAAAAAAAAACCCGAAGGAGACGCACGTTTTGGCTTGGAATTTAGTCACTGGTGGTAAGCGGATGGTCGTAACGTAACGTCACGGTTATCCGAAAATGGGAGACAACTCTGGAGGTCAGTTTTTCTTTTCCGATTTTCGTGCAGTTAAAGGTTTATTTCAGCCAAACCGCTTGTCTCATACACACTAATCGTCAGTGGGTTGAAATTGAAAAATACATTGATACATAAAAACATTCCAATTTTTCAAACGGGAAAACCAACAGTCTAATGTATGTGTATCTTGCAGACAGGATAATATTAAAGCTAGAACTTTATGCTTCAATTCAGCGTGCTGGTCTTTTAAAGCTGAATACATTCATACAATATAAACATTTAGCTTAAACATTATCTTATAACCTGTATATGTATGTGATAATTGCCGCAGTACATTAAGTTTTGTAATTTTTTAACTTAATTTCTGCATACCATTATCAGAGTAACAAATAATATTGTTTGTAGTAAACCATATACGACATCTGAGTTTATTAACATGGTTATGTACACAGTACTTTTAAAATAACTTAATAAAAGTTCCTCTAAATAGAATAGTGTGGCTGTGACCATTGATTGACACATTAAATTCATCCATTGACTGGGGCAATTTAGGTGAACGTTTGTATGTAACGACACTGCTCACTATGTACTTTTTAAAGACACTTAAACTATGGGGTCACCAAAGGTTCTCAACACCTCAATAAAGTAATTCGAAAAAATTAATCAGAAATAACACGATGTTTTGATTTATAAAGGTTATTCCTGATTATTTTTTCGAATTATTTTATAATTACAGGCGTTAAGAAACCTTTGGTGACCCCACAGTTTAAATGTGAACAGTGGTCGTTACAGACAAACGTTCACGTAAATTGTCCCAGTCAATGGATGAATTTAATGTGTCACTCAATGGCCACAGCCACACTGTTTTGAATTTCATTCTACTCGAATTACGATCAGTTTTCAAAAGTTACGACCATCATCCAAAATACTATAGTTGACGTAGCGACCATCACACATTTAAAGTTACAACCATCATGCTCGAATTTTTGAGTAAGGGGACGATCATTTGATATTCTTGGGGGGGTGGGGGGAGGATTTTGGAAATAGCCTTGATTATCAAAAAAATAAATGGTTTGTTCTGTGGTAGTTTGAAAATAAATTACCTGACTTGCAATGTATTGAAAATAAATAACTCAGCAGGTCTAATCGAAAGTATGAGATGGCACCAGATTATTCATAAATACATCTTTTTTTCCACAAAAAAATCAGGAAACACTTCCCAAATCTTTTAAAAATAAAAGTATAAATATTATTTAAATATACTTGAAATGTCTGAAAATTGATTTTATTTTACTTGAAGTATATTGTCTCAGGAACACTAACCTCATTTTTATTACAGGGCCCTAACTACATTGAAGCAAACGCCTTATGTAGGAAATTTCAAAACAAAACGCTTGTCTCAATATCAAACTTTGTTCACTGTGAGTGCCTTGCAAGAAGTAAGTTCTGTTCTCCCTCAGACGTAGCCCTTGGTATTTCATGATCAATGTTTCTTATTTATTTGTCTTTTGTTCATTGATTGCCCTTCTGTATTTTGTTAGTGTTGCATTCATTTTGTAATTTAGTGATTTTGTTATTTATTTATCATAAGTTAAAAAAAAAAAAAACAGCAGCCACAGACTTAACTATGTGAATAACATTTTTGATTTATCATGCATTTTGGTCTTTTGATGTTGTCACTAGAAACTTAAGTCTTACACTGAATGTTTACATTTTGCTTTGAGACCAAAATATTGTCAAAACATAATTAAAACAATACTTGCATTTTCAGATTAAGAAAGGATCTTGGGAACACCCAAAAAGCATGATCCTTTTATTGCACGAAAATCGGAAAAAGTAAAACGTATCCCTAGAGTTGTCTCCCATTTTCGACTAAACGTACTAACTTTACGTTACGAGACATCCGCTTACCACCAGTGTTAGTGGGGTCATTATCCACGATGTATTCTGAAATGTAGTGTATTCTCGAGTTTGAATAACAATCATCCTAACCTGAGTCAACCTCCAATGCTTCAATTACATGGTTTTTTTTATAAATATAATTTCCTTTTGATGCAAATGTTAAAATGAAAGGATTCAACGATATTATGTAATTTGATTATATACACCAAACGAGCAAGTATCGTTATGCGTGATCATATTATCATTTTATAGTTTGTTTGAGACATAAAATTATGTAAATACACGTTCATTTCTCTGAAACTCTCATTTAATGTATACTGAACTTAGCAGCGATCTCCAAGATAATAAATAAGTCAGTTTACCCCTATGATCTAAATGTAGCCATACCAATAAGTGGGATGACAGGAAACATTTATTTTTAAAAATAGATTCCCAAAATGATAAGTTTTATTCCAATTGCTCAATTCGTGTCAGAGGAGAATGACAGACGACGAACACCAAGTTATTGAAAAAGCTCAAACTGGTCTTTTGGCCAGTTGAGTTTACAAGGAAAATTAACTAAAGTGAATGCAATGCGTAATTGTTTGGTATAATATTTTACTATGAGACTAATATATCTAATTCAAAAAAGGACTTTGTTTTTGATTTTCATATAATTAGAATTTTTACATGTCATTCCCATGTTTACTCGACTTACAAAATGATTAACTTTCATAACTTTCAAATTATTGTTCACGGATTTGAAAAAAAGAAAATAGCAACTCCAAGAAAAAATCTAAACGGAAAGTCCTTTACCAAATGGAAAAATCAACCCCCCCCCCCCCCCCACAGACACACTAAACGAATGGAAAACAACAGTCATATTCCTGACTTGGTATAGGCATGTAGAAAACGGTGCATTGAAGTTGGTTTTATAGCTAGAAAAACCCCTCAGTTGTATGAAAGTCGGAGCCCTCTGATAAAAGTATCAAAATATCTGGCTTTGTTCGTCGATTCACAATTGTGGTTTACATCATCATTTTGCAAAGAATTCCGCTCAAAATGGAGCATAGGGCATTCTGAAACTTACGAAAGAGTTGGTTGTTTTGTATCTGTGTTGACGGCCTTGCTGTGACTTGAAGATGCATCAATAAAAGCGTTCCTTTGCGTTTCGTGTTGTTTTTGTGCTCTGACTTTACGATAAGTGACATGGATTGATATCTATAAGCTTTCTTTCCTACCAAGTTTGAAATATAAAATAAAGTTTAACCCTGCCATTTATTCGTGTCTCTGTCAAAAGTCAGAAACCTCGTTGTCTTGTGTCGAGACTGTATATCGTCTTCTATATGTGTCATCTTGGCTTTTGTTGCGGTTGGGTTGCTGGAGTCGTTTTTAAAAAAATAACAGCATCTTCATTTATTTATTTTTTGGACGTCTTTCATTACTATATCAATGGGTTCTTTTGACGTTTACAATTTTAGTGGAAGATATTAGCAAGCAAAATGGAGGGAATTGTGCAAATGATGATACAAGCATGAAAATTAGCACGAAGCATCATTAATATATTCTTTTTGAGAAAAATCTGCTGGCCATAAAAAAAAAATCATTTTTTCAAGATGGCCACCACCTTTTCTAAAATGGCTGTTTTTTTCAGGTTTAAAATGCCTATTTTTCTGGAAAAACATTTTCTTGGACCTTCTTTTAGAATAAAACATTATCAGATTTGGTGGCTACCTTCTTTTCATGTGACATATATACTAGAAATAAATAGTTTACATGTTCAGGGTTTGCGCATGCGCGAAAATGTTATAAAATTCACACAAAAACATTTGAACTATTCATTATATACTTTTCGGATTTTTACTAACGTTATGAATTTGTTTGGTACCATTTTTTAAGGTTATGATACATATGCGTTTAGCAATTTCGTGCATGCGCAGACTATTTATAGACATAAAGAGAGATTTACACGCACTATAAGGGCACAATGATGTAAATCGTTGTTCATCTTACAGATGAGGATTTGGATTTTGTAAACATATCTTTGTCATCATTTCATTCCTTTAAACATCTAGGCTCTTCTGTTCAAGTTCGTGAAACTTTTATGATGCCACTGTTTGAAAACACGTCCTTTCAGGTGCAATGATCAAGCATTCATTGAATAAGGTGAAAAAGGTGGTTAACTTTCTAAATCCCGGGCAACCATAATTATAGCTGCAAATCAACCACTTTGGTATTGGTTAAGCAATTTCAGTGGGAACGGAGAAGATAAGTTTATCGTCATGTTTGGTGGAATGTACATTACAATGACTTGTTTTAAAAGTCTGAGTAAAATATTGCGTGATAGTGGATGGACATGTGCTCTCACTGAAGCCGATATTGCAACACCTAGAATGGCAGATTCTTTTCATATATGTTCAAATGTAATAAGAACTATACACGCACATCGATGACAGCATGTGTTTTGATTGAATTTATAATGCCAGCTTATAAACGTAACGTAAACGCAGAACATATAACCCATGACTCTGTGACGTTTAAGTACTTGATCAACTGGTGTAAGGACAGAGAGTCATCTCGACCACAGTTTAATTTCTGGCGTTCAATTATGAGTTAAGAACTTCTTGTGCTTTCGGTAGTACGCCCATTTCAGATATCGTACTTTACAAACAGTCCATCACAGGTGGCAATGGAATTTGCAAGTGGTAATTTTACTTTGCGTAAGACCAGATAGTTGTTTTCTTATATCACAACTGATCAAACACAAAAACAGAATAATACAATTGTGAAGGGCGATGTTGGTGCCATACGTTTAACCGAAAATCCCTTTAGGACGAGGGATGGTAGCTGGACCAAAAGTCAGTAGACTGGTAGATTAATTTTAAAGATCTAGCGGTTTGAGTCATTCTATAACAGATAAACGACATCATGAAGACTCTAAGATACACAAACGTATTTCTTCAAACAACTTCAAAGGCTTTCCAAAGTGATGAACTAGTTTGAAAATTCATTTCTAGAAGAGTCGTCAGATTTGTACATAATTGGCTCATTTGTGGAAGTTTTTGATTCGGAAGCAAGTAGGATATGTATATTAACTCCAAGATATTGGGTCCAAATAATACGGATATCTTTTGAAGCAAATGCAAAACGAAAGAGAACAATTCCTTACAAAAGGCGTAAAATGAAACTGGAAACGTCTTTGTCAAAAGCAAAGCTGGAGAACCTGAAAAGTAATTGCGATCTTTTTATTTTACTTTAATTTCTTGTCAAAGTACCGGTAGACAGTCTGACTTTGAAGATTTCTTTAGCCATGAACACCGAAATGCTCCCCCGTCTTTGTCTCAGAATGTCACTTTAAACAGTGGTATAAAATCGCAGCAAGGAGGTATAATTGAAATATTTTGCAATTTCCCATCATCTGACGCATTTGTCGTTAGTGGAGCAGAATGGTTTATTCGAGGCCATTTATTTATGTGGGGCAAAAGTATCTGATGATTATGCAAATGATGGCATACTGCCTTATAGCCTATAATCTTGCAACGATAAATATCCAAGAGTAGACATTGTATTTGATGTTTATTAAATGAATGATTTAAATGCTTGGACAAGAAAAAAGTCAAAGTATTGGTGCTAAACGGAAAGTTGTTGGTACTGGTAACACGCCAAGGGTTTGGAATAGTTTTCTCTGTGAAGATGACAACAAAACGGATTTGTTCAGGTTTCTTGCCGACATAATTCTTTAGTGATTTATAAAAAGGTTTATGTTACTCAAGGTGAAAATATTCTTTGCAATTTCAATACGGATAATTCCCAGCGCTATCCCCTTACCATGAAGAAACAGATACACGAATGATTATCCATGATAAGCATGCTGCTAAAAATGATTGTTAAAAGTAGAACTAACACAGATGTAGTAGCATTACAAATTGCAGCACTCGCAAGATAAGGTGTGGACAAATTGTGAATAGATTTTTGAAAAAATATAGGCTTTCTATGGCTTCCTCTACATGTCATAACAAATTCCGTTTGGTCCTCGTGTAGCTGCTCATCTTTTCTGCCATGCATTTGATGGGTGTGACACTGTGTCGGCATGCATTTCATGGTAAAGTGAAGAGGTCAACTTGGCACACATAGAAGTATTCCCTGATGTAACGAACTTTTTTACCCCGCTTTTTAATTAAAATACAGACACAGACATTGACAACATAGAAGTATTTGTTTGCATCATGCATTGCAAACTCAACATTTGCTGTCAAGGAGGCACGATTTGAATTGTTTGCAAGGAAGCAGCGGCTTGATGATGCTATTCTGCATACCAGAGGTTCTCATCCGGATCACATCAAAAGAGAAGCATATCAAGTGAACATGTTTGGGCGCATCCGGATTTATGCATTCGGCAGTTTCTTGTACCAAGTCATGAACACTCGAGTTGAATTAAAGAAAATAAAACAATGACAGTTGGAAACCAAAATGAATTTCTTTGGCTGCCGTTGCATCCTCGTGTCAGGATTTTTTTTCAAATGCAAATGCAAGAAACCAAGCTGTGTTGGTAACTGTAAATGCTACCTTTCTGGTCTTCCTTGGACAGGTGTATGTATTGGTCACTGTCAGATAGTTATAAGATAGTCAACCAGTATTTATGCATTTGAACCGGACAAAGACCGTGATATCTTTTGTTAAATTGATAAAAATGATAAAATTGACATTTTATACGTTGTTGCCGCCATTTTGGAACCGGAAGTCACTTTTTTCTTCATGTATGTATTGTTTTATCGCATTTTACGAACTTTAATTGAAGTTTTATCAAAACTTACATTGGATTATACATATAAAACAGCTTTAAAAGGATTTACGAAATGTAGCCAATTGGATATGACGCCATTTCCAAATGGGTGGTGGCCATTTTGAAAAAATGTAAAAGTTTGATGGCCAGCAGCGGATTTTTTTTAATTATCATTTAGTCAACCTATATACCAAATTTCATGCTTGTATCACGATTTGCACAATTATGTCCATAATATCTCCCACTATTTGGTTTATTCGAATTTAATCTCTTCACAATGTACTTAATCAGGTTGTATATCAGTTTTATTCGTCAAATATATATATATATAAAAAGAGGCGCAAGACACTAACCATACCAAAACCTTATGGTGAACGTCAGAAAAGAATGATAAACAGTTGATGTCCCAAACAAACAATTATTTATAAATTTGCAGATATCAAAGGTTAGTTTATGCATCTTGCTGTTTACAGTTCCTTTCTATCAATTAGTGTTCTCGATATACTATCAAACAATGCTTAAAGGGAAATCAAATAACGGTTAAAATGGATATGGAAATCAAGGAAACGTCAGTCCGCTTTTTTGCGAATTCATAGTAGGTTATGTCTTTCAAAGCATGGTGCTTCATTTCGAGGCCTTTTTTTAGCTGACTATGCGGTATACGGTACGGTGACCTATAGTTGTAAATTTCTTTGTTATTTCGGTCTCTTGTGGAGAGTTGTCTTATTGGCAATCATACCACATATTCTTCTTTTTTTCTGTTAGACAATTATTTGCATTTACATGTAACACTGTGGTTTCTTTTTAGTCATTCCGGTAATCAACAACGGTTGCTTGTTACTCAACATTTACGATAGACAAAACTATAAATTGCTTAAACATCTCTGATTCATCTTTTAAAAGACTAAATCGTATGAGTTATAGTCACTTACTAGCAATTTGAAAACAAGTTCTCATTTAAACATCTTTTATAGACTAAAATTGTCTGAGTTATCTCCACTTACTAACGATTTAAAATAATGAATCAATCAAAACGTATTCTTTATCATAACAAGAAAAAATACAACCTCTATAGTTATATGTTTTAGAGTTTTATAAAAAAAAAAAAGATACCAAAAATGGACATTCAAACTCATAGTTCGAACATAAACTGACTGAAAAAAGACAAATACCAACAGACAAATATAACAGTAAACAAACACAAAGACTGAGCAAAACGAAACCCACCAAAAAGTTAGCTCTGGTGCTGCGGAATGATTAGCAGATCCTGCTCCACATGTGGATCCTGTCGTGTTGCTTTATGTAAATTTAAAGACGGTGACAAGACTCATTCCGTGGGTCACATTCGTAGAAAAGCTACTGGAGCATACATTCGTCTTTTTCTGTGATCAACGATCAACCAACTCGTAATGGCGTCCGTAAAATTTACGAAGGGATGATTTCAACTTGAGATTACTTGGTTTTGCATCTCAAATTAATAAATATTTGAACATACGACCAGTTGTAATCATGAACTTAAATGTTAAAGACCCATCAACTTCGCCATTTTTCACTTTTGGGCACGTATGACTTAATCATATGGTCCTATTTCTATGTTGACAGATTATGCCTTTCTTTTACATTAATAGGCAAAATTCATTATAATAGATCGATATATGACGATCTGGAACATTTTCTCTATATCTATTATTGTCTTCATGATATCCCACAATTTCTTACGTTTCACCCTTATGTTTTATAACCATGTGGGCTAATGAACCTTGATGCATATCAAAACACTGTAATCTAGACATGTAGAAAACTTATTTCAAACGGGATAGGACTTCCTCATTTCACGGGAATGCAACTAATCAATCCTTTAAATAATTTTACTCTCATATCTGTACATAGTGTCTGCTTTGTTGTTGTGAATAAACTCATCATAGATACCAGGACTAAATTTTATATATACGCCAGACGCGCGTTTCGTCTACAAAAGACTCATCAGTGACGCTCGAATTCAAAAAAGTTGAAAAAAAAAAGCCAAATAAAGTACGAAGTTGAAGAGCATTGAGATCCAAAGTTCTTAAAAGTGTTGCAAAATACAGCTAAGGTAATCTATGCCTGAGGTCTTAGTATTAAAAAAAATTCAAAATTTTGTAAACAGTTAATTTATAAATATAACTATATCAATGATAATTCATGTCAGCACAAAAAGTGCTGACTACTGGGCTTGTGATACCCTCGAGGAAATAAATCTCCACCAGCAGTGGCATCGACCCAGTGGTTGTAAATAAACTCATCATAGATACCAGGACTAAATTTTATATATACGCCAGACGCGCGTTTCGTCTACAAAAGACTCATCAGTGACGCTTGAATCCAAAAAAGTTTTAAAAAAGCCAAATAAAGTACGAAGTTGAAGAGCATTGAGATCCAAAATTCCTAAAAGTGTTGCCAAATACAGCTAAGGTAATCGTGATGTGCAAGTACCAAGCCACGTCCAGTCTGTGTTTTTGTAAGTTGTATTTCTATTTGTATTCATCTGATGAGCCTTTTTCAACTGACTTTTATAGATCGTTCTTATGTTGCACTGTCACATTACTGTTTTAGGTTAGGGGGTTGGGACCCCGATAACATGTTAAACCCACTACATAGGCATTCTGTATGTGTGTGCCTATCCCTAGTCAGGAGCCTGTAATTCAGTGGTTGTTGTGATGCGCAAGTACCAAGCCACGTCCAGCCTGTGTTTTTGTAAGTTGTATTTCTATTTGTATTCATCTGATGAGCCTTTTTCAACTGATTTTTATAGATCGTTCTTATATTGCACTGTTACATTACTGTTTCAGATTAGGGGTTGTGATCCCGCTAACAGGTTTAACCCACTACATAGGCATTCTGTATGTGTGTGCCTATCCCAAGTCAGGGGCCTGTAATTCAGTGGTTGTCGATTGTTGCTGTGTAACATATTTGTATATTTTGTAAATTAATTAGGCCGATAGTTTTTTCGTCTGAATCGTTTTACATTTGTTATTCTCATTGCTGAAGCCCTTATGGTGAACTTAAGCTGTTAATTACTGTGTCATTTTGTCTCTTATTTTCATCTTTTTTTTATATTGTACTTATCAATCTGTCCATTTGCTTTAGATGAATAAGCCGACGGACGGTGACATCATGCGATAGCAAAGGCCCATATTACAACATGTAGTAATCTTCGGCTAGATGAGCAAAAACCAACTCGTGCACTTGGAACTGACAATTTTCAATTAAGAAAGCCGGAGTAGCAATCTCTCGAAAGTCAATGACCTGAATAAATAACTGTCACCGACAAAAACAGGACAGCTGCAAAAGTCTTAAATTGTTATCCGTGTAGGCGGTTGATGACCTGAATAATATATTATAATATTGTTAGAATTTCTTAAAATTTTTATAAAAATTCTTAATTTTGATAAAGTTCAACTTAAAAAATAAGACGATATACGTCCATTATCTTTAGTATAAACAATGGACTTTTAACCTTAAGTTCGACATTTCAGTAATTAATTATGTCAGTCAATTGTGTTTATGTTTTACTCTTCGTTTTTATTCTAAAATTAAAGCATACTATAGCCCTCACCAGGACAACTTCAATAAAGTGTTCATTTTCTAATAACGGTAAAATGATTGTTAGGACTTAACAGTTAAAGCTGATGATATTGTCATAAATTGATATTGTATTCACTGAACAGTAACATTAAAGATCCAACAGTCAGCTATTTAACACCACTGCATAATATATATCATGCGTGAAAAACTTTAATGTCACATATCCGGCTAGTTTCGACGTATAGGAAAAAGTGCCAGGGTGATTCTTCAATGACAGTGAGGAATTCTATTAATTTTGTGTAATTATTTTCTGTATATGTTGAACACATTTCATATATTTCCGTATCAATGTAAAACGATGTAATTCAGTTAATAAGTGAGAAGTTCAAATATAGTTATTTAATATGGAATGGATAAAACTTTTCAATTTTTAGAAGGTATGTAAATTATTTCTCTATTAAGATAGATTCACAATGTTTGATTTCAATTGATGACAGCATCATCTTCAAATGAATTATTCGAATCGACTACCCTCCCTAGTCTTCACAAACCTATCAACGTTCCACCATAAGAAAATGCAGCCAATCATACCTATGAAATTTAAAGTAATTTTAGTAATTGCATCAAACTGTAAAGATTTTTTTCTTTTTTAATTTATAAATTATTAAATTAAGAGGAAATAGTCAGGTAGTCCAAACACTGAGTATACAGGGTCTGTCGTAAATTACTATCTTAGGGTGAATATGAAACTTAATATTCTAACTAAAATTGTTTTCTTTTCTAGACTATAAAAACAACAGGACGCCCTTTTAATTTTAAACAAGGTTAGACAGGGATATATTTATTAAATACTGATAAAATCTAGAACGTATAAGCAAATGGAGGACATTATTTGTAACATTTTGTATTTTAATTTGTGACAAAAATTTATGCATACTTGACTCATATATAACTTTGAACCCATTTATTTAAGTGTATTGGATAGTAATGACACTTAAAAACCATATTTATTTCATTGAAGTTAAACACTTAAAATGTTTGAAAAATTATAGCTATATTTGCTAAAAATAGCTTATAATATTAGTATCGATAATTTGGACTGTATAGTGTATAGATAATATGATAATTATATAACTCCATTTATCTGGTTTTAATTATTGTAATTATCAGAATACATTGTTAATAACCAGCCAATTGGAAATATACTTTATATTAAGCTGTAAGGGCTTTCAAAACGAATAAATCGTAGTGTATAGTGCACGCAAAGCGTTGCAAAATTAACTTCTGAACCATGAAAAATAACGTCTTTGTTTTTGTTCTAAAGCAAACATGAAAAAGGCCTGTCAAGGTATTGTCCATTTAACCAACTTAACATATAATCCTGGCAAAGTAATTACAATCATTCAACATTGTACAATTGGGATTGGTATTTTTAGAATCAAAATATAATATTGTTTTCTAAAATCAATAGCCAAAAAGGGTTGCAATTACATATAAACTGACAAGACGATGGAAACTGTAATTATAGTAAAACAAGTTGAGATATCATATAGTGTATAGAGGATTGACACATTAAAATAGCTTTGTTGTTTTCCATTATTTTTTATGTCAGTATGAAGTAAAATGATGGGATAAACGTCAGATAGGCAACAACCCAACAATCTGGTACAAAAATAACTATGAATATGTCGGCCATATTTTTCAATGATTGTGTGAACAAAAAGGGTCTGATCAATTCTATGCGATTGTTTTCAATTTCATTTCAACAGAAAGCATATTAGTGGGTATATCACAGGATGAATGCATGAAATTTTAATTCACTAAACTGTATTGATATTAATAATGTTTTTTGACTACATATTTGAATAGAAATTGCACCTTTAAAACTAGCAGCTATATATATAATTTGTTACATAAGAGTGAGATTGTGCCATAATATAAAATTAATTAAAACAATTTCTTATACCGAATAATCTAGTCACTTGTTCTGTAATCCCCATTTCCTTTTTATTACTTGTTTTGTATGCCTGTCTTTGATGATATCGATTGTATATTCCACAAAGCATCTTACCCAAGTCAGTTTTCTTTCAATTGAAGTATGGTTTTTCAAAATGAGATTTTTTTTTGGCATTGAAGGTAAAATGATGTGTTCACTTGTACACATCATTGGCGGATCCAGGGGGGGGGGCTTTCGTGGGAAAAATTTGGTTGCTTATATAGGGAATCACTGAAGCGTGACTGGAGCGCCCCCCCCCCCCCCTTAGGTCAGTCAGCGGGCCCCCCTTACAAGAAGTTCTGGATCCGCCACTGCACATGAATTAATATATCTTTCAACAAACAATTAACTGCCATTCGTTTGGACGTGTTTTGGGGTGTGGTGAAAAGGGCAACATTTACTCCAGAGCGATTACCAAGCAATGTAATGTCAGCACCATCTTACGTCAATTACATCAGTTTTATTAACATTCTTAATTTTGATGAAATTCAACATCAAAATTTGGAATGTGTCTTTTTCAAACAAATTTCTCTTTACCAAATTAAGCATACAGGTTACCATGGCCACGTAATATGAACATAGAGTCATCATAGCATGCCTATACAGCTTTACATGTTCTTCTATAGATAGAGATCAATTATATTTTAT
Source organism: Mytilus galloprovincialis (assembly GCF_965363235.1). Lineage (NCBI taxonomy): Eukaryota > Metazoa > Mollusca > Bivalvia > Mytilida > Mytilidae > Mytilus > Mytilus galloprovincialis. Next base: position 52,437,134 of record NC_134841.1, read on the forward strand.
TTTCTAATACCTGCGAATAGTTTAACGATTTATTTTCTGTAAACATTGCATTTATTCAAAATAAACAAATGAATAACATTAACCACAACACACCCTTTATATATCAAACTCGATATTACAGTGGCGGATCCAGCCATTTTAAAAAGGGGGGGTCCAACTATATGCTCCCATTCAAATGCATTGATCGTCCAAAAAAAGGGGGGTTCCAACCCCCGGAACCCCTCCCCCCTCTTTGGATCCGCCAATGATATACTTAATCTTTTAATTTCTCAAGATAATCATCATACCACAATTATCTCCTATTGTTAATTTTACTTTCCTTGGCCGTTGTCTCACTCTTGTTTGGTAAGGATTTATGTTTACAGTTGTTTTATGGCTTAATGGACCCATTTGGTAAGGTTTTAAGTTAAACTGTTGTTTTTCAATCACAACCTTGGTATTTTGGGGGATAAAATTCAACTCGTTAATTTATAGTTTGATGCCATGAAATATTTCGGTTCTTTTCTTCATCGTAATTCTGTACGGTTTGTTCTGTACATTAATTGGACACAAACATGTCGTATTCAAAATATATCTTATATGAAGAACAGTCACCCACAATAGGGTGTAGGGTGAATTGGGGGGTGGGGGTTGTCATCGGTCTCGCCATACTGATCTGCATTGATCTTTCGTTTGTCACCAAATATCCAGAAAAGAAATAGTTTGTCAGATAAAAACAGACTTGCCTTTCTGCAGAAGTAATGGTTTTTAAAATTGATGACTTTTTAATATCATTGTAAAGTCAATCACAGCAAATTTCATCAAATTTACAACATCTCATGAATACAAAATACGTTCATATCATTTTTGAAAAACGAGACACTTAGAAATGGCATTTATAACTTTAAAAATGTTACAATGATAAAGAACAAAATAATAGATTTAATTCAGTTTTAAATCATGAAAAACATTGTTTTGTTGTAATACACAACCAATTACTGAAAACTGAAAGACACAATTATTTTTTCCAATGTATTAAACGAATGACAGCAATAATTTTCACGTTTTATTTTATACAACAATAACATCCGTGTTAATTAGCATATAATTTCAATGGTGAAATTTTTCATAGCGTATTTCTTTTTTTATCATTGTCTTTACCAATTGTTCTGTGTCTGTTTTTTTCTCTTCTACAAAACTAACTCTGATGAGATTTTTGACTACCAATTGCTTAGTTTTGCGTTATATATCTGTTAGTACTACGATCGTACATAGGTTGCGCATACAAAATACAATTTTCATAAGTGTATAATCATATATAATATTTGCATTTTAATCATTTACTCCATAGTGACAACTATACACCTTTGAAGAGTGACTTTCTGTGTATGTCAATCAGCACCATCAAACAAAACTTGTTTATGTAGATATATTCAATGAGATGATAGCTAGAACAAGGAGTTGCAAATATATAACATAACTTTATACTGAGAATGAAATGATGTTTCTTGTTTGCTGAATTATCAGTAGAAATTGTGTATGCATTCAATTAAAATTCATGTTGTAGTTAATATTTTGATGAACTTCGTTTTTTTACGTTTTATAGTGTTTGAAGAATGATAATATATTATTCAAAACACTAGTTTTCATGTAAAGACCAAAATATATAAAATATATACTGACGTTTGCAAAGGATGTTGAAATCTAACAGCTACTATCTCGTTTTATAATCACAAGATGTTTGCCATTTCAAATTTTGCATATACATGTAGTAAAGCGAGCTGTTTACAGGAACCCTGTAAGAGCGTAGGGTTTTACCGAGTCTTGTAAGCGAAATTTCAACAGTTTGAAATTTTTAAAGTACATACTTTTTTGAATTAAGATTTAAATTCATATTGAATGTATCATTTGAACGTCTGGTGTAAAGTGTAAATTCACACATGTAAATGTCCCTTATATGAGCCTTACAGCCAAATATATATGGTAAAGTATTTCAAATTTGTAAAATTATCTGTCTGTGAAAGAAAATGTTTTCTTTTAATCATGGAGTAATAACTGACGTTCGTACGATGCATTCAGACTATACATCTATAGAGAGCTTTTTCAGCGTGTCAGCAACCTGATTAAATCTCAGCCTGCTTTTTACGATGAAATTTAAATTTGTTTCAGCCTACGTTATTTCTCGAAGAGAACGTTTCCATCTCGCATCTCTAACAAGAGTGTTATTCAATTTTGTTTCCTGATAACAAAGTTACATTTGAGCAATATTGGTTCATTTTATTCTAACAGAATTTATAAAGGGTTGATAAGAAAGAAGTATTTTCATAAAAACATTGAAAAGCTATTTAGAATTCAAATTACATTTCAATCTAGTGTTATGTAGTGTTGAACGATGGGGACGTCCGTCGAGATTTGTCAGGTTTATTTTGTGTTGCAATAATCAGATTCTGCTATTTATTGTACCATACACTGGTGATTTTATCTGACATATAAGAAATTTGAACTGAGACTCTCATGCCGAAGTTATAATACAATACTTTCCCCAGATATATTCCTAACAAAAAATTGATTCATTTCATGAGATAATAAAGTATCAAACATTTCCATTTAGATTTTCTCGATATCAAGCATATTGCTTAAATGTGACAAAATGGCAAAATTATTACGATAAAATGTGAAATTAGAAAATAAAATGCTATCTTCAAATCATTTCAACTTCTGTCATCAAAGTTTCACCCCAATGAAATAAACTGAATGTATATGCAAATTAAAATCCTATTTGCTATCACTTACACTCAAATCATAGTTGTAAAATTGAAAATATGTTCAAAAGCGTATGTTCGGAAAATATAGAAATTGTCATTGCAGAATTATACAAATACATAAATTAAGTCAAAATGCAGTTTACCAATGCAGTGTATTCTTTGACTTGGGTAAAGTGAATCTCAGTTTGAAATTTAAAAAAACCTAAGGAATATAGTACACCAAAGTTAACCATGAAGGTAAGAAAAGACAAGTAATACTTTTAATGTTGTGCTGAGAAACTATTTTTAGTGATATAAACATTGTTGCCACATTTGTTTTAATTTCCAGACTACCGTATATATCTGTTTAGTAGAGTAGACATTAAACAAGAACCTTCAAGTGTATGTCGCACCCCCATTAAGATTAACAATTAAATAACGATCACAGCGAAGTAAATATAAAAGTCACATCACAGACGAGTTCGCAGATCACCTTTAAATAAGGTTACGAATCTGTTTGTCTTTTTTTATTTTTAGCCATGGCGTTGTCAGTTTATTTTAGATTTATGAGTTCGACTGTCCTTTTGGTATCTTTCGTCCCTCTTTTACAAACGTACGACTACTTTTGTGTAATTCAATAAGACATGAATGATTTGACCATTTGAAGAATGATTTGCAGACACCATCACGAGTTGGTTGATCATTATTGAATATATGTGTCACAGATGACCATGAAAATGTCCCCAATTGGGAAAACCACAATTCTTTCCTCCTTTTGTTTGGTTGGGTTAATAATGCTCTTTAGTTTTCTGTGTAGTTTTCTGTGGCTTTGTTAGATTTTAGGAATTATGTATATATGACATGTAATGCCCAGACACACGAAAGTGTTAAGTGAGGTCAAAGTTTAATACATAAACAATTAAATGACGAAATGCGCATGCAGTACTTTTTAAACACATGGAAATAAATTTGTAAATAATTTAGAATAAACAAGCAATTTTCTTTATAAAAAATAAAAGTCGTGTGTGTAGACTTCTATATTACATATGGACAATACTACTTCCATTTTAATGTATTGTGGATAAATAGTGTAGTATGTAGGTAAGTATTGTTTTTTTATAATTTACAAAAGAATCATGTTGACATAAAAATGAAACATGAAATTCATCAGCAACAAATCTATTATATAAAGTACACATTCTTTCTGGTCTATGTATATTTAAACAGTTGATCCATTTGAACACATAATGACCATGTTTCTTCAATGATAATGTCAGCCTGTTCAAAGCACCCATGAGTTTATTGCTATTGTCTACAACCAGTACGAAATCATTCTACACTAAACTCGAATTTGCAAAAAAAAAAACCCACCCAAATAAGAACAAATTTCATCCATCTTAAGTACTTTGTCTTGTAATAAAAATTCAAATACTTATTACTTTTCCGCTTGCTAAAAACCATAACCTTTGTTGTCCTCTTTTTATATTGAGGTTTACAGTATTTGGCTACCATCATACCTAATAATATTTTGTCCCCTTTTCATGAATTTGAACGTTTAACAGAAAGACATTAAGTTTTCTTTTATGGAAACTAATTATTTTGACCTTTGTAGAACAATAGAAGTCTGAAGTTGTCTCTAAGGTATAATTTCATTGGACGTGTAATTTATTCACAAGAACACTACGAGTTTTCAATGATATTTCGTTCCTATGACCAACATTTTGTTAACCAATACATCAAAGGTACGACATGATGGCTTAAAGTCTTTTTTGAGTAAAACTCATATCAGTTTCTAGTGGAAATAATAGCATATACGCATGTGTAAGCTATGGAATCATATACAGATCAGCGATAAAAAAAAAGATAGAAATAAATTGTTCTGTATACAAATTTGTTGATTTGTATCAATTTATTCAATTAAATGAAAATGTGTTTTTAAATTGAAGTTTAATTTACAATCTATGCTGAATAGATAATATTACTGTTGGTTTATTGCATTAATTTAAAGTGATAAACATTTAAATTTAAGCAGGATCATGGATACAATATGAAGTGAATGCGTATGTTACTGCTGGATGCAGGTTTGTTTTCATTTCAGTAATTCATGCATTTATTATAAGAGTTAAGCGATCTGAATGTAAATAAAATAATTTCATTTTGCCGAAATCATGACTTGTGGCTTGCTTTTTTATGCATTAAATCTTCCAAATCTGCATTGTTTTACATTAAGTAAATATGAATGCATATAACATATTTAATTGGATTATTCATGACAAATAATAATGAGTGGTATTACAAATTCTTGTTTTCATCCGAAATAGAAGCAGTGGCGGATTCAAAACACATTTGATTAGATTTTTTTGTGTGCATATAATGTATATATTCAGTTTTCGTGAATTCAACATTTGAAAAATCCCGAATCCACCCCTCGTCGTGTGTATTTACAGTTTAATTGACGAAATCTGATTTGTTTTTATTTAAGTAATTTATGTTTAAACACCCGAACTTGGATTACATTAATACATGTACCGTTTCTAAATTTCAAAATATCTATGCGATTGTTAATGCTAATAAAATTTTATCTTTAACTGTTCTAATTAAAGCGTTTTGATTTATTGTATTTTTTTGCCTTTCATGTTTTACGGCCATTCCATATATTTACCACGATTAAAAGCTAAACGATGTTTAAAGAAATATCTAAAAGAATTTATCATTCGATCAACCGTGTCACGTATTTAGTATATTCTCTAGTCAACCATTCAATCTTGAAAAAAATATATATCTATTAATGAAGGCGTTTTCGTCTTACAAGTATGTATTGTATCATTTGAATTTAAAGATAAGTAATTCACATCCTCGCCTAGGCCTGAATGCAACTAAACCTCTAACTGTGAAAAAATATGCTTTTAGATGGTACAGACACCTACGGTTCTTTTTACACCATATTAAGGAAAAGTTTATTACAGGAGTGTTTCTCAGGTAGAACTATTCTGCACGTATTCAACAGCTTTGCTATCTCATTTCAATTCTATTTAACAAATCGACAGGGATCTTTCAATATGACTAAAGAACAACCTTAAAATGTAATTTGTCAAAGGGATAACGACTGAGAGCATATATTATTTTACTATCTGTGAAAATAACATCTTGGTGTAGGTATTAGAATTTGAAATAAAAATTTAAATCGAAAGTTGTATATAAATTGACTCGGATTACAACATTTGTTATTGATATGAACTCTAGCATGACATCATGAATTCAGTTTTCAATATTTATTTGACGTCTTTATTTATATATTTTAATCAAAATGTAAAGTATTTAAATATTTTTTTCTCGAATGAATTGATATCATAATTTATCTTTCATTACTAGTGTTATTCAGACACCTTAACCGAACAGTTACGATAAATTAAAGAAATTTCAATTTTACCAAAATAATGCAGTAGAACAGAAGATATATTTCTTCAGGAAGAATATACCAGTACCAGTATCAGTATACATTTTGTAAATAAATTATAATATATTCAAAAATGTTTAAATTTCAATAACAATATAATAAAAATTGTACTTAACAAAATAAATGATGAAACAAAAATATTACAACCTATATATGTCTTTTTTGTCGTTGGTTTGGTGTCATTTTGACTTAAACCCTATTATGTTGTTATACATACCATTCAAAGGCGCGAACATAAATTAATAAAAAAAAACAACTGCCCAAGTTTGACTTTGCTTGAAAGAGTTGCCATATTTATAGTCCCTCCCCCGGAAACCGTATGCATTTTGAATATTCGAGATTAGTAGTATAACTGAGTTATGGTCTGGATATATTAGCAGTAGTGTTTGAAGATAATAATCCAATGTCCATAGACCAGACATATGATTATCCAGGATTTCCTTCTTTGAAAGTTATGTTGGGGTGTATTTGAGTTTCCGGCTAAATTAATACTGTATTCATTTATTCAACATTTCATGTAAAGTATTTTCCTCACAAAAAAATGTTTGGTGCTTTATCTGCGGGTACAACAACATAACTGACACGGAGGAAGGACAGGTTTGATGCAACATTTGTGTTTAAATTGCGAATGAATTAAATCAATTTATTTAAAACACCATTATCACAGTTAAACACGTTGATTATAACAGACGTTTGCTAATGAAAAAGTTTTCGCGTCTAGCAAAGGTAACGCTAGTGAAACTTCTTCTTTCGAGGATCGAATCTGTTGTTGTGGTTAGTGCTCTGTCGTTATACATGCTAGGCAATGATCATTGAATGATGGAAACAATACAAGGAAGATCGTCTCTCGAGAGATGACTTTGAAATCAAATATGTGTGAACAGACGATGTTGAGGGAGGAAATTAATTGAAACTGTTTGTTTAAATTGTGAGTTAAGGAGGACGAGTCACCGAGCATAGAATTTCCAGGTCCTCACAGAAGTTTGAACTCGCTCTAGATAATAAGATACCAGTAATCCGTTTTTTCTTGAATTTATTATTCTTTGCACAAGAACATTTTTACATGCGTATGCTTATATGGTGATGTAAAGAAAGTCCGATTGACACATAATATGAGGCGTATACATATGACTATACAAGATTTGCAGATATTGAGGAATGTGCGTTCAGCTAAATTCTGACTAGATCTAGAGTGTGTGTAGTACACGCTTAGATTTTAGCGAGAGCAATTTATGTATTACTGAAAAATGATAACACCAGGGCTTTCGATATCACAAACTAGTCAAAACATTTACTAAATTTTATCATCGGTATAAGGAAATAATTCGTAAATATAACAGAACATGCAGACATCTTATACGTTCAGGTATTTCACATCCAATCTTTTATGGTGATATTCTTTACAAAGCACAAAAATGTCAGTATTCACCTCAAAAGCTTACAAAACCTTTAAACAGACTTATTAAGAAGGGATATAGTTACGATACTGTTGTTAGGTCATCATTAGTAAAGATTGCATATTTTGGCTTTAATATTGATTCACTTATAGGGTCTTTGCACCGGAACTAAACACATTTATTTAAAAAAACAGTTGGTGGCATGACACGGGTTATGTTCTTCTCATATATTTTATGATATTATGATACTAAACCCATAACGGGAGGGATTGTGCCTGATATTCATATGATGAAGACATAATCTTTCAATCAGTTTAATTGAGGTCTGGAGCTGGCATGTCAGTTAACTGCTAGTAGTCTGTTGTTATTTATGTATTATTGTCATTTTGTTCATTGTCTTTTGTTACATCTTCTGACATCGCACTCGGACTTCTCTTGAACTGAATTTTAATGTGCGTATTGTTATGCGTTTACTTTTCTACATTGGCTAGAGGTATAGGAGAGGGTTGAGATCTCACAAACATGTTTAACCCCGCCGCAATTTTGCGTATGTCCCAAGTCAGGAGCCTCTGGCCTTTGTTAGTCTTGTATGCTTTTTAATTTTAGTTTCTTGTGTATAATTCGGAGTTTAGTATGACGTCCATTATCACTGAACTAGTATACATATTTAAAGGGGCCAGCTGAAGGACGCCTCCGGGTGCGGGAGTTTCTCGCTACTTTGAAGACCCATTGGTGGCCTTCGGCTGTTGACTGCTCTATGGTCGGGTTGTTGTCGCTTTGACACATTCCCCGTTTCCTTCCTCAATTTTATACATGTATTGATGAGTTTTCTTAATTTTGAAGAGTTCAGTTTAATCAAAAGTGGATAGGTTAACGGATTATACGTGTATGTAAAAATATACAGGTAAATGTGGCGCAATTTGAGTCTACTAGTATTAATTTTATTGGCGCTATTAATACCATCAGAAAAATAGAGAGTGGCGCAATTGATACCTTTTCAAAACTGTAAATGGATTCTGCCCATCATAAGTTGGTAAAGGCTATCGAGGACCATAGTGTAATAAAAATAACTTTTATATATACTATATATTAGTCAACAAAAGAAACGATACTAGGGTAATGTATTTTAATCATATGTATTCGCTTTCCAAATCAATGTTTTTCATTTGATAATTTAACAGTTTTTCCAATTTATTATATCTTATGATAAATTTGAGTTCAAACTTGTGTATCGTTCTTTTGTTGACTAGTATACCTTTCTTTTGAAAATCCGCTTTAAGTTCATCAACTTATTTTGTGTGATGTACTAGTATCTCCCCATGATAGACAATAGCAAATGTGGAGAATGGATTTTATTCCGATTTAACGGTATGACAAAACAACAACATAAAATGAATAAATTGTTTGAATGCAAGAGTCCCTTATTACTTGCAAAAGAGTTACAGTACAAACTTGACTTAGCATTGACCGAGCAAAGACCATGTAACCACACGCTTGTGATCATGCAGACCATTCTTTAAATAGAATTTGACCTTTATTGAGGTAGGTGATATTTAACGCCAAATTAAACAGAAGTAATAGTCAACATTGTTGTTTAATAGAAGTTATTTATCCTATTTACCTACAAAGAATCGCAGATAATTTATTCAGTTGTCAGGCATGTCGTATGGAAATTGAGATGCGAAACGGCATTCGATCATTTGTCTGATGACTGAATTTGTATAATTATATTTTATGTTGACTTACTGCAACATAAAATCCGCTTTCATGCATTTCTATACTTGTTTGGTTGCGTAGTTAATCTTTAAAACATGATAGGCTTGGGACAATATTAGCCCACAAGTTAAACTTTTAAATATTTGACGCATTACAAGTTAGTCTATATATAGAAAACAAGCTGAAAAAATAGAGTGTAATTAAAGTGGCCGATAAAAATAGTTTTAAAACTATAATTGTTTGTAAAACTGTATTTATAAGGCTTGAAATTTAATCCTTTTCAAAGGTTGTCTATTGCTCTCACTGATATACAAGTATATATAGAGTAGGTCGATATCTTGTATTGTTTTCGGATTTTTAATATACATGTATTAGTTCTGTGGCAAGTAAATGCTAGTTCATTGTCATTTGAACACGTTCTGTGAGGCAAAATAGGTAAAAAAAAAAAAAAAAAAAAAAGCCAACGGCCTGACTTGAATGACAAAACAATAAACGAAAAAAACATGTAATAGACTTCAACGTCAGCCACTGAATTACAGGCTCCTAAGACATGACTTTGGCAAAGGACATATAGTATGTATAAGTTAAACACTTGTGTGAGTCCACACTTAACTTCGGAATATGGTGTAATATAAGAACAATTAAACTAATGATATCGACACGAAGCATAACACAACTAGCATAAAAAACACAGAGTAAAAGTTTTAAGATTACTCGCAGTTATTGCAAACTATTTCAAATCTCTAAGACTTCGACTTACATCTCTATGTCTAACTTGGAACATATTGCAACTATTGAAATGCAGATTTGCAGTAGAAAAAACATTTGCAGCATTTTTATGGTTGTATATAAACAAGTCTTATCTGAAAACAACGTTCAATATGGTTCTAATATATATGTTACATATATCATACATGAAGGTGTTCTCCGTTGCTTTTGTTGTGTGTAGGGTTTTCTCACTGACGTTTATATTACGTCTTTCGATTCTCAACAGTAAATAAAGTTATAAGAAGCATATATCGATTCTCAACAGTAAATAAAGTTATAAGAAGCATATATCGATTCTCAACAGTAAATAAAGTTATAAGAAGCATATAGTTAAAAGCAATATAAATTGAAGGAACGTATTTAAATTAAAAAAAAACTTCATTTGATTTGAAGATTGATAATATATCAATGCGTGTTAAAAATCTTTTGATATAATGATAAAAATCGTAAAATACAAAGTTTGGATATTTGTATGATTATTTTACTATGCAATGGGTTTATATGATATTGCATTATTAAGTGTAATACATCGTATTTGTAAACGTTAATTCTATTTCTGGAGTAGGACCTATACTTCCACAATAAATCTCCATATAATTGAAATTAAATGAATATTAGTCAATGTTTAGAAAGTTTATGATATCTAGAAAAATCTACATCAAGTCGGACACTTTTTACGGTAAAGGCCCTTTGTACCGTATTATAACAATCAAGTACCTGGTTAATTTCGATATATATCGAATTCTTCAGAAAATAGCACAATCAGTCAATAAATGTCCATGAAACTATCGTAATTGGTCTCATTTAATCATAAACGTAATTAGGTTCCATGTCTGAACAAGTCGTTATGACAGAGTCGGACACAACTAATATCGTCTACAAGTCGGCCATTTCAACATGGTATTATGTACCAAATTCATGTATAATATTATTAACAAGGAGATTTGTTATGATTTCAAATGAGACAACCACTGTCCCAGGTTAGGGGAGGGTTGGGATCCCGCTTACATGTTTAACCCCGCTACATTCTATATGTATGTGCCGGTACCAAGTCAGGAGCCTGTAATTCAGTGGTTGTCGTTTGTATGTGTTTGTAACATATTTGTTTTTCGTTCCTTTTTTGTACATAAATTAGGCCGTAAGTTTTCTCGTTTGAATTGTTTTACATTTGTTATTTCTGGGCCATTAATAGCTGACTGTGCTGTATGGGCTTTGCTCATTGTTGAAGGCCCTACGGTGACCTATAGCTATAGTTCTTTGAGCTTCTTTGAGTCTTTATTTTGATTTTCGTAGTGACTGTCCGTTTAGAATTTTCCTCGGAGTTCGGTATTTTTGTTATTTTACTGTGACTTTTTCCGTAAAACTACGTTGTGTTTTGCTACTGTTAAAATTTAGAATGGAAACATTTTTCGTCATTCGATCGTTTTTAGTGTTTTTGCCATGTCATTGTCAGTTTGTTTTCGACTGATAAGTTTGACTCTCCCTGTGGTGTTTTCCGCCTCTCTTAATCAATTATAGTATCAAGTAAACGTCCTGTAAAAGTCTCGCGAAAGAAGGTAAACGAGATATTTCACATTGTGACATGCGAGATTGGAATTTATCAAAAATGTAAATTCATATCAATCATCATCTATATAATAACTAGACTACATGTTTATATATAGAAAACTCATTTTTCTAAAAATGAGGGTACTTTTTACATGGCCTTCCAAATACCGTTTCGATCCCTAACATCACTGAAGAGACATTTATTGTCGAAATCCGGATCTGGTGTACTAAAAAATATTGACACCGTATGTTTGTGGCATAACATCGTGGCCACAAGTTAATTTTTTTTCTGTTTAGTAATAAATTTATATTAAGATCCATTTTGTTACATCTTGCGATCAATTTTATTTGGCAATCGCCAATGGCAGTCAGCAGGGTTAAAGAACATCAGTTGTTCGACCTGTTAGTCAAATGCGTTTTGTTTAAATATACTTTTTCACTTTTTTGGTCTTTTGGAAAATGTTGTTTGTGCTGTTTTTAGACCCTTCTACAACGATTTTTTTTTACATGCACACGTATAAAAATTGCGGTTTTTATCCAACGCAAACATAGGTTTGAACGTAGTTTTCAATTTAGACTCGTATATATATATATATAAGAAAATTATTTAAGGAATGACTGTAATATTTTTTATTGTCTATGAAGAAATAACATAAAAATTCATCACTTTTACTAGTACTTCCACTGCTATCACAGATCTTCAGGTTATATACAAGTCACATAAATACATACAAGGGAGACTACTAATGTCATTTTTAAGTCTTTAAAATGTTACGTTAAAATTAAAATATCATTTATCGTTTAAACCCGGGTTTAGAATATTTATGAATAATTCTTTTTTCTTCCTCCGGAGAAAATCATTTTCTATATTGACCATATACATGGAAATATTTTAAATCGTCCATTAGAACAACGATGGAAATTGTCGTTTGCCCTAATGAGTGTTAAATCTTCATGGTTGGTGTTCTGTCTATGTAAAGTCATTTTAGTCCGCAGTTCGTTTTTGATAAATTTCTGATAAGTTATATCTATATAACTTGTCGTTTTTATATTTGACCGAACGATATTTAGATTAAATGACACAAGAGTGCACATTTAACCCATAGAGGCGTATGGTTATAAGTGGTCTTATTTTCCATACTATTAAAAATCATTGCTACATGTATGTGTCACACTTTAAAACAATAGAAGCTTAAATCTTCAGTTGTAAGTCACAAGCGACCATTTGGTAAAAGGCGGGACAAGCGCAAGAGTGGGAAATAAACAAGTTCTTTCTAATATGAGATTATTGGAATTTTCACTATGGCTAATTCACATAAATCACCATCATCTTAAAAGAATGTTCGATATTCAAATTCTCAGATTTTTCTGTAGCAGTATATTTTTATATATTTACTAGAACACACCCGTGAAATCGCTGGTCCGTGACTGAATTAAAGTATATAACTATGTGTAAGCCTTATTTTAGCCTGGATATTTACAGAGTAGTATTGATATTGTCATCTGATAAAGTCATGATGATTATAAGATGCACAGTTTTCTCTACTTTCAAAATCTTTCTGTTTGAAACCGTCGACCTGAAACTTATCAATAAATCATTGGTAATATTAATTATTTGAAAAACAAAAGAACCTGGAATGGAGTAATTTTTTTATCAACAGCATTGTCCAATATTAGTTATAAATAGAGTTGAATTCTTTGATTCGCTGTTGTGCGTCATGCTGGCTAACAAATAGGAAACGGTACCTGTACGCCTAATTTTTAGTCTAGATTTTTAGTATTCGTATTGTCATCTATTGAAGTCTTACTGATTGAAATACTACAATAGGAAACAATGTGACAATGAGCGCATTGCATTTGCGCCAATTTTTAAAAAATCCAATCTTTCATTTGCGCCACAAGTTTATATTTCATTTGCGCAATAAAATAAAAACTTCGTTTCACAGGTAATACAGGTGAAGCAAAGCACCGGTGACAATGATAGAATTTAGTAGTGTCAACTCTGTGATTATGACCCGTGTATATAGCAAATCCTAAACACACCGTTTGGTGATGCGAGTATAGGTAACAGGTGGGGTTGACAGCCTAGAAAGCGGCATACAACGGAATTTTTTAACCGCCTGACATTTTTCGAAAATGGAAGTTAAGTACCTTGTGTTATATTAAGGTATATAGGATTTTTTTTCTGAGACAAGTGCCTGTGAACGCAATCATAGGTTTAAACGTTGTTTTCAATTTATACTCGTATATATAGAGAACGAAACCATAGTTTATATTTAAATTGTAACAAAAATAATTACATACATTATTATACCTAAACACCTGAAAAGCAACATACTCTTCCTTTGGTCTCTGGTGGACAGTTTTTTTTTACAATCATACATATACCACATGTCTTTATTTGTACACTACACAGGTGTATTCCTTCAAAGACGTTTGACGTTTATGGAGAGTTTAGAGACTTGACTAAATTCGGGATGTCGTGAATGAACGTTTGCAAAAGGAGTAAGTTCGGTAAGGGCCATAGATAAGGGATTTTGGCAATATTTAACAAAATCGGCCGAATTTCGACCAAATTTAGGACCAGGAAACATGGAGTAAATATTCAAGATAGACATGTAAAATGTCTTTACACACATTATTGTAAAAGATCTTTTTTGTCGACGTATGCGCTCTATGTTTCCTGTCCAAAAAATCGATGGGAATTTACCCATTTTCATTGACTTTTGCGTAGAAAATCAAAATAAGTTCTATTTGTGACGTCATAAATAAAACACACGAACGTAAATATTCAAAAAATGGCTTATTTCATATTTAGTCTATATATTAGCTATGTTTCATTGTGATATTGGTCAAGAGAGCCATTTAGGACCTTACCTTTGACAGTAATGTGTTGCTCCAAAACAGTTTTGGTTAAACCGGTTATTGGACGTTTGAATTAAGTATTTGGAGTTCAAATTCACAACAGTATTTATTTTCAGTAACTTATAATTGAACATGTTAAAAATTTAATTAAAACTTGTATGCTGTTACAGTCGCTGCTTGGTGTCAGTTTGTTCAGAACCTGACAAGAACTACAAGACAGTCTTTAATGGTAACTTGAGCAAACATTAATTGACAAATTGTTAAATTAAGGAAAGACATCTGCATTGTTGAAGCTTATCATTAAACTTGAAGTTGAAGAGAAACAAACCAATTTGCAGGTCACAAAATTAGACGGAAGCAACATGTTGAATGGAAATCAGTAATGACATACGTGCAGGCATATTGTATAATTATGACTTTTTCTTTCCTTTAGTCAATTCCAAAAGTCGATATATAATGCACAATGTTGAAAGTGGCAATAGGTTAAATATTTCATTCTGGATTATTATACTTACATGTATTTACATTTTTATCAATTTATTATAAATGTCATGTATGTTGTACGGTTGGATTTTGCCTTATATATATATTTCGTCGAAACATCAGCCCTACATTTTTTTTGCAAATTTTGTTTTCTTCCCTGCCCAGTATTCGAACACATACTACTGAGATATCGTGGCACCAAATCGCCTTCATTATGCCCGACGAGTTCGTATGAACCCGTGACAACTCTACGCCAGCTTTTATCTATCGGATCATCTGAATACAAATCTAAATTGAAAACAACGTTTAAACCTATAATTTGTGATGGATAAAAAAAAACTGATATTGTATACGTATGCATCAAAACAATTTAATGGTAGCGGGGTCTAAATACAGCACAAACAACGTTTGCCAAAAGACAAAAAAAAAAAAAAAATGAAAAAGTATATTTTAAACAAAAATCCTCTGACTAACAGGTCGAACAATCGATTTTCTTAAAACATGCTTACTGCCATGGTGTTTGCCAAATACATTGAAAACCGAATGTAACAAAATAAACTCATCATAGATACCAGGATTGAAATTTAATATTTACGCCAGACGCTCGTTTCGTCCACAAAAGACTCATCAGTGACGCTCGAATCAAACATTTTTAAAAAGGCAAAATAATGGATCTTTACTATTAATTAAATACCAAACAGAAAGCAATAAACCTGCGGAAAATATTGTATACCGCAAACTTGAGGTGCAAAAATGTGTACAACATATCCGGATTTCTACAATTAATGTCTGTTCAGTAATGTTAGGGATCGGAACGGTATTTAGAAGGCCATATAATTTTCCTCAAATTTAGATAGACTCCTGTTTTTGTAGAGTCGAAAAGAATGGACGGATCATATAAAACAGACGGGAAATATAATACAAACCGTAAACCGACCGTGCAAGGGCTTTATAGCCAGTCAAGGTAGTTAAAACTTCCATTTGTTGTATAAGCTCTAACGAACAAATATAAACAAGTCTAGATTAAAAACACCGTTTGAACCAATGAACATTTTCCAAAAGACCAAAAAGTGAAAAAGTATATTTTAACAAAACGCATTTGACTAATAGGTCAGACAACATATGTTCTTAAACCCTGTTGACCGTCATGGCGATTGCCAAATAAACGGATCACCAGATGTAATAAAATGATTTTAGTTTTTAATGTAATGCCAAACAGAAAACAATAAACAATAAACTTGCGAAAAAGATGGTATACCGCGATCATGAGGTACAAAAAACTTGACATTAATGTCTCTTGATGTTACGAATCGAAACGGTATTTGGAAGGCCATATAATTTACCTCAATTTAGGATAGACTGTTGAATTATGAAGAGACGAAATAGGACGAACAGATATATTATAATATATGTGCTGTATTCAATAAAACATTTTATTCCACTGTCTATTCATATTGATAGTTAAATCGGTAGTTGATTGGTTGATACTATATCCAACGTGTCATTGAACATATCTTCATATTCCCCTCTGAAATGTCGGGACAACATCGTGCGACGTTACGCGCAGTTAAAGTACTTAACGTTCTGATTTTTTTTTTCAAATTGCGATGGCAAAACTCATTATCGTGTTCAAATTTATATCAGACGTTAATACAAAAAGACAAATAATTAACTTTTGATCCGTACTATTTATCAATGGGTATGTAGTGCCAGAGACATATATATGTCTCTGGTAAGTGCTTAGTTATAAAAACAAGCGGATAAGAAGAAAAATATGAATGCAAACTAATATTTTATGTTTAGGTAGTAAATTTAAGAAAGCAAGGACAATAGAATAAAACATTCATTTCCATTGTCTTCGGGAGATATGAAGATTTGCTCACCCTCCAACAATCATATCTCCCTCAGGCAAAGCCCTCGTTAAATATGAATATTCTTTGGCTGTTGGGTGAACAAATCATCATATCTCATTGATGCATACTTAATATTTAACCCATTTATTTTTTAGCTGGGTGGCTCTTCAATTACTAAGATTATCTTTATTTAGCAAAGGGTATTGAAACTACTCATCAATATGCACATGCATTCCGTCTATTAGCGTCTAATTAACAAAGAACAAAAGTATAGATAATTTAGAAATATTAGCCTAGTATTTATTATAGTTGACAAGCAACATCTCTACTAAAATCCATCTAGTCTGGGTCGTCATAGAATAATTCCTATATTACAAAACAAAAATCCGAATAGTAATTGTCTGAAATCCGGCTTTAATTACTTTTTCCCTTGTTCAAAACAATATATAGACAAACTGTATCCATTTGTATCTATATATCTTAAAGGATTTGCATTGTAGAATGATTTGCTCCGTTTTCCAAACAAAACAAAATTGACCGATTTGAAAAATAACCAAGTCATTTATTGTAAACGACTAAAAAAATAAAAGTATATAATTAAAAAGGGAGATAAAATACATATTCAAAATGCAATGGAAAAAAACAAACAGCTCATGAAATAAAAGCAAGAAAAAATAATGGAAATAAAAAATGTTAGAATTTACAAATGAGCTGCATAAACACTCGTCAAGACTAAATAACGTGTATGTAGTCTTCTTTATATATTAATTATTGCATGGGTAATGTTCAAATAAAAGCATTTGTCGAATTGTAATAAAACTTAAGTGCAACGCACAAATGTTTTTTTCTTCTTCACTGGTATATTTTCACGAAGAATCAATTGTAGAAGCCGGAGTATTAAATTGGGACCAAGTTTCTGGTTTCAATCATAATTCTCGCACTGTTTCGAAACATTTCACCTAATTGATGAAGAGAAAAAGATTTTGGAAAATTGTCATTTGCAATAAGAAATGTCTATAAATAAAGGCAACTGTAGTATACTGCTGTTCGAAATTCATAAACCGATCTATGCCATGGTTTTAATCCAATTGAAACCAAATGATTATCATTTATAAAAGACCTCTAATACATTATTCCTGTCATGTTTGGTAAAAACTTGCTAAAAAATTTGTGAGAACATGAACTTGTGATTTTTCATTGCAAACCTGTGTCATTATGTGTGTTTATCGATCAACATTTATGTATTATGGAATTGTTGAAAAACCTTGACTGGCTATACAGTTCTAGCACGGTCGGCTCGGTTCCTGAAGGCGTTTGGTTAGTGTTTAAATTATTTATTGCCATAGATCGAAATGCAGGAACAGTTGGAAAGGACCGCTGCCATTTTGGTTTTGGTTTCAGGGCCAGGTTCGTCAGCTTGGCAGCCCGTTTACCACGATGACGAAATTCTGGTCGACGAGTCTCAGACATAGTAATAACGCTGACAGAAAGCATTATCAGAACCAAAGTTGTAGGTAGACAGTGAAATTGCAATCCATTATCTAACACTTAAGATACAGACTCTTGGACGTCAGTCGGCAAAACATTTACCATCTAAAATAGGTTTTTGAGTATATGCTGACGCGGGTATCAACGTAGACTGAACAGCGTTGAATTGGTTAAATGCTCTTCAAATTTGTACTTGTTTTGGCTTTCGAACTTTTTTCATCTGAGCGTTACTGGTTAGTCCTGTGTGGACGAAACGCGCGTCTGGCGTATTAAATTTTAAACCTGGTACCTTTTGTTAGTTATTATTCGTGTGTTTCTCTGTCCTGTCCTATATGTTCTCCCATTTATTTGTATTGTAGTCCTGTCAAGTAATGTTGTCATTTTAATGTTATATTTAACATTGCCATAAAAGCCGGAGGTTTGGCATGGCCATGCCACAAAACCAGGTTCAATCCACCATTTTTTTTTTCTTAAAATGTCTTGTACCAAGTCAGGAAAGATGGACATTGTTATATTAGTTCGTTTATTAGTTCGTTTCTGTGTGTGTTACATTTCAATGTTGTGGTTCTGTTGTGTCGTAGTTCTCCTCTAATATTTGATGTGTTTCCCTCAGTTTTAGTTTGTAACCCGGATTTGTTTTTCTCTCAATCCATTTATGAAATTCGAACAGCGGTATACTACTGTTATTTCTGTCATCGAAAGTAGCAAGTCGTTGATCCATCTATCAGTAAATTAACATCGTAGGTAGCGGATAGAGATGAGCTAACCCAGCACGTCCTGTCAGTTGTAATGGCTGAGATGTGACTGGATTGAATTGGGATGGACATTTATGTGGAAGGCATACCTACGACAAACCGAAGACTTGAATTATGTTATGAAAAAAAAAGTACAATAGTTGGGCTTGAAAAGTTTAGCTATCCATCCCCACTGTCTCCAAAATAAATCTCTTGGAGCGTAATCAAAACTGTATAAAAATATATAGCAATATAATGCAATATATAAAAGCCCGCTTTATTTGTAAAATTAAATCACAATTATCCGTTAAAGTGCCATGAACTCTTCAAAAGCAGGAAGTGTTATTAATAACAAACGAATCAATATTGCAAAATCCTAAGCAGGTAAACTTATTTTTAAAATATTTCAGGAAATGTAAACTTGTAATCGTTAAACATAAAAGTTTATATAAGGATGACAAAACTGACCAAAATAGACCGATTTTTTTTTTTATAAACAATGCATAATAAATGTATTTCGATAGAAAAATTACCCATCATTAATTCTGCAATAATGATAATGAGTTCTATATTACAGAATTTTCTGATATTTTATGTTTGTCTGACTTATAAAAAGGGAAAATAATCAACCTAAGTGTACTTTTTTTATGTAAGTACATACAATAAACATTAAAATATGAAGCATTATAGATTAAAATACAGTATGTTCAATTAAATGACACATTTGGCTTGAATGTGTGCCATGTCCTTTCCAGTAACAAAAAAGAAAATGTACAAAAAAGAATTTAAATATCTCAGTTCTTCGGTGTTGACATGGATATCAATTATATGGTCATTTCTATAAATTTAATTTTTGCAAAAGTTTGAATTATTCGAAATACTAAGGATTTTCTTATCCCAGGCATAGATTACCTTAGCCGTATTAGGCACATCTTTTTGAAATTTTGGTCCTCAATGCTCTTCAACTTTATAATTGTTTGGCTTTTTAACTATTTTGGTTTGAGCGTCACTGATGAGTCTTATGTAGACGAATCTGGCGTTATAAATTATAAGCCTGATACCTTTGATAACTATTAAGATGACCGAGTCTAGTCATTCTTTTTTTTTTTGGTTTCTGTCTGAATGACGATGACCGCACATATTTTATTAAGAATATCGATAAAAAGCAAGAAAATATGTGACAATCATTAGACCTGGTGGTATATAATATATACATGAATTAGGTCTTGACAATTCACTTGGAAACTCAACACTTACTCCCACGACACTTAATAAAGAGTAAATCCTTTATAATCATAGGTCTGTTTAATGTTCCTTTGAAACTTTGACCAAAAATACACTTAATCTTCTATTACTGTATTGGATACCTCAACTACATAAGTATCCCCACAACAACGGTATATTGTTGGGTCTTCCAAGTTGTTAACTTCAATTTTATCAACAAGTAAAGCCGGGCTTCAAATTTATTGTGGCCTGAATCAGATGTGGATACTAATTTAAAAAAAATCAAAAGATATTTTATAGAGTACATACAATCTAAATCTCTTTCATCTTGCTATAGTATTATATAGTATTATAACATTTGCCTTTTTCTTCACTGAACACAAGTATTCCTCATTCAAAACTTATAGACAAATTGAAAGAGTTTGCCCTGCTTTGTTCACTGGGGTAAAGCTGATGACCGTTATTCGATTCAATATACAATGATAATACTATAACATGTTCACGATCAATCATTAGCTACCTCAGTGTTGTTTCCTAAAAAAAAATGAATGGCCAACGTATTTACAAGTATCTTGTCTTAAAGGATGTTACTTTATGATTCTGATTCTAACAACAAATTTTCTGAAATGACAATATCAAGATGCTTGATTTCTTGATTAACAACATATTTTTTACGTTTGAAGGACGACTTTTTCAACAAACAATCGGTATTCTCATGTGAACAAACTGTGCCCCTCTTCTTGATGACTTGCATCTATAAGTTGACAATAAGGATCAGTTGAAAACAATTTTACGACAAAAGAGATGATTTCAACTTCCTATTTGTGAACTTGATGTCTTGTCTGTCTCGATAATGCTACTACTAAGTTTCGGTACATTTGGTTTGATTTCGGCAATCACTTCAATATACAAAACAATATGGAGGGTTTTGTCTTTTTTTGTTTGTGCTTGAGATTGTTTGAAAAAGGATCCAAACGATGATAGTGATATTGACGACATTGACTGACTGTAAAGCTCTTGTATGGTCGACACTCAGTGCCCGAAGAAGATTGTTGGGCGTGAAACAATTTCTGTTTGCAGATTTGGTCATTCAGGTAGAAGACGCCATTTTGGTAGGCGGCCATTTTGGTTTACGTGATTTGTAATGGGTTTTTTAAAAACTATTTTGGTGTTTCTGTACAGTTTGGACTTCACAACGGCTGCTTTAATGGCCAAACGTTCTACAGTCGGTTGTTTATATACCCCTGGAATGGATTAGATCATACCATTACAGAGCAATATTATACTATTTTTGGCCGTTTAACCAGGGGTCTTTGAATCATGAGCGAGTCCATGATGGCATCATAATTGGACTACACCATATAGAGCGTGGTGGTGTAATAGCTATACGAAAAATAGTATCTAAAAACCTGTTAGACCTTAATGCATAAATCAACTAACTATCACCAACTACCGGTCATATTCCTCATTGCAAGTTTCCTCTAAAGCAAGTTTATATAATAGTACAAATATATATTCATAAACAATTAAACAAAATTAGAATAATGTCCAATTTAAGATCTATGATAAGACATCTAGTCGATTGATAAACATTACAGCTTAAACATTGTATATGAAATGTATCTAATTAATATTAGCATGTCTCAACTGAATACTAAATATAATTACTGGTTTGTTACTTCAACTTTGATTGTCATTTATTATCAGTTTAGGGGACTGAAACGACCGACTTTATCCGTTCATATATTTTTTCCGTTCATATTCATATTTGTCACATTCAATTTCTTCATACATACAAACAGCAGTTTCATAACAATTTACATTTAACTTAAACTAAGCAACACGAACAAAAAAAAAAAACTGAAATTAACTCATCTTTTTATCATCTGCTCATTAATAGGTTTAGTAGGTGATTGCAAGTACTTTTATTTTAAGAAAATAAATGTTACATTAATTTGAGGTACTTACATGTAACGCTTCGTAATTTTTAAGATAAGAGAACTGGACTTCATTATTATGTTCTGCGTTCAAGGGAAATGCAGTTCATTATATAACAAGCATGAACTTTTCTGACATTGACAAATAGCTATTAACTTTCCTAATCAATATCATAACATTTCTTTGAAATATTCCTTGCCCATTACATTGTCTGTTGATTAGCCGATTTTAGGGCAATAAATTTACAGCACGTGATTTGATAAGAGAGGTGTTGCTAATGATATTGAAGTTGCTTCATGATGATTTGGAGAATTGTCTGAGCGACATTTATTTGACAGCTTTAAATATCAAGGGACTGTGAAAACGACGTTTGAATGCAAAACTGTGACATTACAAAAATGTAGTAAACTGTTTCCATAGGGAAAGGGGAAATCTGTTTTGACAACTATACAATCGTTGGCTGAAATAGTGGATTTCGATATAGGGCCACGAATATATGGGGAATAGGTTTAATATTGTAAAACATTCTTGAAATTCTATTTAATGTTGGTTGGAAATAATTCATTTAACTAGTGACTAAATAGTACTACTATTCTTATGAAGAAATCGTCGGTTGCTTATGAATGAATGAACAGGATACATATTGGAATCCTGTAGTATTGCCGAGATATATATGTAATGTGATGCAATATGGTTGGTTCAAATCTATAAGCATAAAAACTGCGAACAGGCAGAACAACATTGAAACACGATGCAAGACTCGAATAATTAATTTTAGCTCACTTGGCGTCCGTCCTCGTTCGTTGTCGTCGATTACTTTTTACATTTTGAACTTATTCTAGAGAACCAACAAATGAAATGAAACCAAACATGGCATGAATGTTCCTAATAATGTGCTGATCAAGTGTTTGTTACTTTAACCGATTCATCATCCAAGATGATACCCTGGCTTAGTTTTACATAGGACCCTATGGGCAAACATTTAAGTGTCTTCTTTTTTAAAGAACCACTTGAATGGAATGAATTAAAACATCACATGCATGTTCCTTAGGAGGTGCTGACCAAGTGTTCTACCATTTTAGCAAATCCATCAACAAAGATGGCTGCTAACGGGGGACTTAGTTTAACAAAGGACCTTATGGGAAATATATACAAATGTCTTCTTCTAGGAAACCGCCTCATAAAACCAAAATAGAATCTCGAATGGTCAACAATAATACATCGCTCAAGGTAAATAATTATCTATTTTAACATAACAACTAATTTCAACAGTAAAAACAAATAACAAAACATTGTCAAATTTGAAACAGAAGTGTATGGTTGTCCTACACTTCAGACTTGACATTCACTAAACATGCATGCTGAAATTGAAAATGGTTGGTTTTGTAACACAATCATACACATTCAAGTTTTGAAATCGATAATTGTCATCGTCATTGGAATACAACTGGAATACATATACTGAGGTCACACAGGTTCAAACAATACTCAGTCCGGCATAATAAATGCAGGATAAATGAAAGTTTGTTGCCTATAACTAAGATAAAAACTAACAGTGTTTCTGGATTTTTTGCCTATACTATTACAGCATGGGTCCCTTTCAAAAATCTCCCGAAACACACATTATATTAGGTAATTTGAACTTGTTTTAAATTCCTTATTAAGCTTTGCGTGAAAGCCGTCTTTACACTAGTCTACTGCAGTCTATCAAAGAAAGTGTTAGACTTTTTTTTTGTTTTTCTACAGTAGTTTGAGACTCTTTTAGGCTGTATTTAATTGTTATTTTCGTTGCAGTCATTTTATGTTAAGTCTTATAGATGCATAATATTTCGGTTGGATAATCTGTTATGTCTTATCGTTTGAGGTCCAAATAATTATAAAATTGCATTTCCATATCATCACTATGAAAATTGTTTGGACGAATATTGTAAACATAGTTGAAAAAAGTTCGAGATTGCATGAAAGTTATGTAAGCGCGTCACTGTTTTTGATATCCTGCGGTGTATGTCGTTGACTATATATATATATTACATTATTTGTTTGTGCCTTTCTCTGTAATTAATGTTCTAACGAGTGTTTGTGCTGTATTTCGGCCACTTAGTATTTAAGAGAATTTTTTAACATTGTCATATAGCGGGAGGTTTGGCAAACTTTAAAATCCGGTTCAACCCACCAGTTTGTCTTTAAATTTCCTGTGCTAGGTCGGGAAAATGGCGGTTATTATTAAACAGTTTTTTTTCTATGTGTGTTGGTGTTTGTTTTTGTTGCACTTCAGTGTTTCTGTACATTTCAAATCATTTTTAAATGGAAGTTCAACTAATTAAAAAGTGGCGATTATGTACTTTCTGATTCCATAAAAAGATAGTACACTGTACAAACTTGTCTGTACAGAGTACTATCTTTTTACCCGGAAGTAAAACACAAGATAGTATTGTGTACAAATTTCTGTACAGAGTACTATCTTTTAATCTAGAAGTAAAACAAGAAGATAGTACTATGTACCAACTTTCTGTACAGAGTACTATCTTTTAATCTGGAAGTAAAACAAGAAGATAGTACTATGTACCAACTTTCTGTACAGAGTACTATCTTTTAACCAGGAAGTAAAACAACAAGAAAGTACTATGTACAAACTTTCTGTACAGTATTATACAAAGTTTAAATAGTATTTTTGTCGGCTTACTTCGGCCATAGATTATACCATTACGACATTATTCTAATGATTAAACACTATTACTAGTATGTACACACACTGAATATTTATAAGGCTACGATATATGTGGAAAACACAGCTGGTTCAGGTATTCTTTTATTTATAACGGAGATATTTGATAAATCGAGATGAATATTTTTATTAATTGTCTTCCTCATTTTTGTTGAGCTTGCGATTGACAGCAAAAATAGGCGAGACGCTGGGTTCCGCGGAACCCTTACATTTTTTAATATCAGCTTAATGCTGATTCGGTATAGCAGATTTTTATGATGGAGCTGACGCTAATTATAAAAGCACTGTGATGCATAAAAAGTTCTAGATCAGATATAATATAAAAAAGAAGATGTGGTAAATGTATGATTGCCAATGAGACAACTCTTCAAGTGTAATACCACCAAATTATGGTACTTCACAATCGGTTGCATACAAAAATAGGTCAAATTTTAATTTGAGGTTTCTATAGAATATTTTGAAAACTTGAGGTTATATGGTTGCTAAAGTTTATACAAATGTTAAAGAACCTCGGGGAATTTGATTGGTTAATTTCCATGTACATGTTAAAATAGTGAAATGTCAATATTTTCAGTTTTGTAAATGATATTTGCTTTATCTTATTGTTTCTTTTGTCATTTTATTCTTTGCTATACAGTTTTTTCTTCATTTGATGAATTAATTTAAATTTCATTTGTATCTAGTTTTAAACTTACAATTCCTATTTACAATACTGTATTAATGAATGTTGTATATACAATGTGTCTCCGGTGCACTGTTTAATCAATATGTGACAGATGACAAGACAAATGTATATTTCATAAGATAATCACCCTAACTTTTCTATATACATCTATAGATAGTTAAGCCTTAAGCCGTTTAACGTTGGTGTTAAGAAATCGTGAACCGTCAGCCGTGAAGATGCGACTATTTAGGAGGCAATCAGCGTGATGAGTTGGTTAGAAACTTCACAAACGATCCGTGAGAGGATTATACAATTCACACATTTCAATTGAAATGGAAATATAAAAAAGTTAACTAATAAACATTCTACAAATGAAATCAATATCTTGATGTATTCTATAAGTTACTATACATCAGTATTAAGGCAGTCCGTAGATTAATTTGAGTTTGAGATACATTGTTTACCGGTACTGATGCTGTTCAGTTTGTCATTTGAATTCCTCTCAAGATGATCAATTTCTTCCATTGATCGATCGTCAACTGACGAGTAGCGTTTGAATATTAACAAAAACCTAGCGTAACTTCACTAAAATCCTCACTCGCTGCCAAACGAGGTTATTTTTATCAGGATGTCTGCGAAACCTTACATGATGCTTTATGTGTGTTAAGTGACAAAACAGATTTCTTTGTTGGTGATATAACAATTCTTTTTTTTTTACTTCAGGACGAACTATAGTTAACAACCAAAGGTAAGGGTAATTTTTTAATTATTGAACACATTGAATTATTTTTTCTTTGCTTTCTTCTTTTTTTATTTTCTATCAAAACTGTAATCATGTTATTCAAGTTCAGTTATAACTGAGGTCACGTGTAATCAAGACTGTAAATACTCCATGTCATCTCAGAACTACAGCAAATTAAAATGTTATGGAAGAATGGCAAAAATTGAAAGTAATGTTAATATCCTATAGATCCTGGTGAAGTGATCATTTTCTAAAGAAATTCTACAATCAGTATTTATGTGACGGGAACTGTCTTCCTTCACTCCCTTTACCTTATCTATTCTAACCTATTCTGCAGAATTATGTATAATTGAAGTTAACAAAAGATATCAAATCTCTCAAATGTTAATAATATTTTATTTATTTATATGTTGTAAAGTCTCAGAGGACATTGTAATAAACAGGTTAATTAACAAACAATTATATGTATAAATCGATAATATACAAACTTATGTTGCAAGATCTATCCACATGTGTTATTGACGATTCAAAACTTTAACGTATTTCGTTTCCTTTTATAAAGTTTTAACGTAATATCAAAGAAAAAGTGACACATATGTCTTTGATATACACAGAATGACTAATGTTGGGTCATATTGTTGAATAGTATAAAAACAGTAAATGATGATATTAATAAAGGATAACACAAGTTAACTAATAATTTAAAATCTTGTCCATTAAAAATATAGTGAAGGCCTTACTTTGACCTATAACGATTTACTTTTACAAATTCTTACTTTACTTGGATGGAGAGTTGTCTCAACGGCACTCATACCACATCTTCTTATATCTTTGTTCTATAATTATTTTCTTTGTTGAAATATTTCTGATAAGAAGTATCAAACATTAATTATGTGTAACAGAATTGTCGTCGTTAACATGTAAAAAAAAACATGGGCTCATGCAACATGTGCAACATGTTTTTCGGTTTTTGATTATTGGATCCACTGTATTATTCAAACTATAGTTGGTATAACCCTTAGCCGTAAGGTGCATATTCTAAAGGTGTAATTCTTAAACAACACATATATCTAGTTGAAATATTTGTTTACGAGAATGTTGACATTTGTTGCTCCGTTTCCCCATTCTTATAAAGGGTGAATGAACCTTCCTTGCCAAACGTATTTAGTATATATATATAAATTATTGACGAAATGTATAGTAACTGACTAGCTTAGAGATAAAATGTTAGCTTACCTAATGATTTATTACTTCTTACACATATTGTTTGTAACTTTCTATTCTTACATGATATGCATAATATTCATCATTCCCATTTATTTTAAATTTTGGCTGTTTACAATCAATTTTCTCAAAATTTTACATTTATGATTGAAAACCTTAGTTTGTTTTTGTTTTTACAGTTATTACACGATGTTTTCATTTATTTAAAACATTAAATTTGATTTACCTCCCCCCCCCCCAAAAAAAAAAAGAAAAAGAAAGGAGAGAAAAAAAGAAGTTAGGCTTTTCAGTGTGTGTTAAAAATTTCAAGATCTTTATATGTTTTTTTTTTTTTAACCAAAATAGAAAAGAACTTCATTTATTATTAACAGCCCAAGATAACTAACATGGCTAGCAACTACATGTACATGTATATTTGGGTTGTCATGGCTTCCATTTAAACACATTACATGATATACTGAAACTATAAATATATAAACCCTCGGTTTGAGTCATAGGTTACAACACTTAGTAATCTAAAGTTGTCATTTATACATGTATTGTGCTAAATTTCGTGCCATATACCAGTTTACTTGTGTTCTTTTTGACGATAAAATTCCATTCATAAAAAGACCTTACTAAAAGTTCAGTATTCCTTATGGTTTACTTTACCAACATATTTTAGCCTTTAGAAACGGTTTAATATATTAAGGTTTAAAGGAATTTTGACAAGTTATACCAATCCTTCTTTGCTGTCTTGAGTCTTATCGAAGAAATGAAATCAATGCATAACAAAGTGTGTCGTCCTGCTTCTTCACAGATTTTTTTTCAAGGTCAGTATCGGGTAAAAATGCTAACCACCTTAGGCAAATAATGATATGTTGGGGGGGGGGGGGGAAAGGGGTTTCGTCAGTGCAAATGTGTTGGTGTTGAGAACGTCTTTCTGTTTGTGACACATGCAATAACTGACGATTCTAAATATGCTTATACAGATGTTTATCTTTTTTAAGCCAGCCATCTCATTTAATTAGTCTTTACCGGATGAGTATCAATAAATATACAATGAAGGTCTTTTCAGCACTTATATGTAAAGGCAAAACACAAGGGATAGAGAAACTTGAAACTTTATGCGTTAAGAAAGAAAAAAATGTATTCTTTGATATTTGTTTTTAAAAAAGCTATCTTGTTTTCCTATCGGTTGTTCCAGTTAATTTTGATACTCCATTTGATATGTTTGACAATGGCAGAAGAAGATCTTTTTGAATGATGCATGGAGATTGAGAGTCGAAGGCGGTAGTTTTTGTTAAAGCTGAAAATTGTTTGTATTTTATCTATTCTACAAAAAAGTTTTGTCGTAGCCTTCGACTGTTCACAGGCTCAATTAATCGCGCCAATGTTATTCACTTTTCCTTCGCCTTTGTGTTTTTCCTCTTAAATACGAAAAGTCCCATTTATTCGGTCATGTTTTTCTATCATAAAAACAAGAAACACGATCTCTGTAAAGCATTTTTTTATCATTTCTTTTTTAAGTATGTTAAACGATACTTTGTACAGAGAAGGGAAGAATTAAGAATTGGTAAAGAAGCATATTCAAAGGCAATTGCAGCAAAGTCAATGTTTTGTTGGTGATTTGTACTAGTTTTCATTTTTATATTTAAGAATTAGACCATATACTAATACAGCGGAAACTGTATTGATTAAATACAGAAAAGACTGTGGCAATTGATTTTAATAATCTCAGCATCATAAGGAGGAGTGACTGCTTTTTTAAACAAATAAGCAAATATGGTGAGACATTAAACATATTAAGTGCTTGGTCGGTCATTGCGCTATAAAGTTTGGGAGTAGTCTCATAAGTAGCCGCAGCAATTGTTTCACTGTCAACAGTGGGGTGGTTCTCTCCAGGCAATCATGCTTCCCAATAAAAACTGACAAACATCAATATACTGGTTTTTTTTTTTTATCTTACCATTTGTATCTAATTGTTTAAAACAATGTATAGTACAATTCCAATGTTTATGTCAAGTCTGAGAATACCATTACAGTTACAGTTGTGTCAATTTATGTTCCAAATTGGCATAAGCAATTACAGTGCATGTTTCAACTTGTCAGAAACTATGAAAAAATGTATTACCCAAATATTTAGTACTCAGTCTATATATATCTATAGAAAAAAATGAGTTTACTTCGACCATGTTGACAATGCCGCATGAATCTAGGTGACATAAAAGATATTGCTTAAAAAAACTTGTAATGTCCATTTTAACGAAGTATCAGCTTTTAGGTTTTATCGCTGTGTAAATCGGATTAATTATTCCGTTAACAATGATGTATGGAACAGACTACAATATCTTGGAAATATATATAGAAGTAGCTTACTCAGCTGTGAAATAACATCTCTATATTTGCAACTAATTTTCTTCACTTTACTGAACATATTATTGAATGTTTAGGAAAACCGATGCTGGAATCGCAAAGCTATTTCATAAAGGCTTAATATAATAAATTCTAACGTAGTTTTCCTCCGGTTATATACATTTGTAGCAGCATAAATCACAATACACTTGATGCCGTCGATGTAATGAAATACAAGCCAATAATATAATTTTATTAGATGTTAATTGGAAATCTAATTTATCACTTAACATGTAGAAATAAACAATCGACATGATTACCAGTCATTAGATCAGCATGCACATGAACCAATTATCGTACAATCGACTACAGTTTACCCAAAGGATTGACAAAATAAAATCGACAATAAATTTTTCACATGTTTATGAAAATCAGGACCTTTTTCCTAAATGGCGTTTATTTGTGTGCAATTCATTTTAAAGTTTAGTGATAACTGTCTAATTGTTGGGGAAAAATGCTTTTTTATGAATATAAATCATTGAACGGAAATTTGCTTAGAATATATAGATAGCTTTAGGAAAAGTACAAATTGGAAACTATATCCCTTGTGTCTTTCAAAAGTAGACGACGAATTATAGTATAAAATGTACAAAACTAAAAATAATTAGAGAACAAATATTTTCTGTAGCTTTAATAATTAAGTGAAATAGTTCCAGGGAACTTCTTTTTTAAATACGAATAATGAAGCAAGTTTTATATTTGTGTACACTTAGAGTGAGGGTGATATAATTAGAACTATTTTAAAATTCATATTCTAGAAGTGCAAATTGAGTAATGAATAACTTTGTGGTACTAACTCTTTCGCATAGATTTGTATATCAATGGAACAATATTTTTTTTTCAAATAAGAGGGGATATATTTTTGAATGCATGTCGTGTTGATTATGATGTTCAAATAAAGCTTTTTAAATAATCAATTTGATTTTCTTTACTTTTCTGTACTATATTTTTTTAACTTGAGCTGCCTATTTATGATTTGAGTCCGAAGTCCGTCCAAGAAACATTTTTCCTTTTACTTCGTACGAAATACGAAAGAAAAAAACATTTTGTTGGATGTTAATTGGATAAACCGAAAAAATATCGAGATCTTCATTTAGAAAAAACGCACATAGAATATGCATGAACAGAGTTTTAAACTTGTATGTCAGATAGTTCAAGTGAGCGATTACTGAGACCAGCGATATAATATATATATATATGTTTTATATGTCTCTGCTGAGACACATTGAATTTTACTTATGTCGTCAATATTGTTTTTTATTTTCATTACGACACTAAAAGCAATCATAATTTAACTTTTATCGGGAATATTAGGAATTTCTTTATATATTAAAAGCAAACGTCTCTATATCGTTCTCAGCAATAATTATGTTTGTCATGTTATAATGGCCGCGGTTAATAGAGATCAGTAATTGAGGGATGTTTTATAGTTCTATGCGAATACATTTATCGACAAATTTCACGATTGTCTTTTCGTTATATTGCCTAAAGCAAGTGTCTAACCGATATTAAGATACGAATTGCATTAGAGAGAAACACACAATTTATAGGGTTTGGCATACCTGATCTATTCGTTGCTCTACTATAAAGAATTGTTTATATTGATATAACCTTTTATTGGTCTTTTCTTTGAAGTCACATTAATATCTGACCATATAGAAAATCATTACTCTTAGTATAAGCAGCTCTGTTGTTTGCAAATGTTCAGCCTCTTAAGGTTTTATAAAAAAAAGTCCTATAGACTCGTTTTTATTAATTTATGGAATTCAGTAACAATAATATGTGTCGCTCGCCTCACAATTCTGACGGTTGTTAGTAGTGAGGTTGATAACCACCCTCAGGATATGAAAGGTAGCTGGCTTCAAGGTTTACAACCATCAAAAGAACCCTCAGCATATGAGCGGTAGCTGGTCACAAGGTTTACAACAATCATTAGTACCCTCATCATATGAGCGGTAGCTGGTCACAAGGTTTACAACAATCATTAGAACTCTCGGTATATGAGCGGTAGCTACATGTACATAGTTATCAAAGGTACCAGGATTATAATTTAGTACGCCAGACGCGCGTTTCGTCTACATAAGACTCATCAGTGACGCTCAAATCGAAAAATTTATAACACCAAACAAGAACAAAGTTGAAGAGCATTTAAAATCCAAAATTCCAAATGCGTCTAATGTAATCTATGCCTGGGATAAGAAAATCCTTAGTTTTTCGAAAAATTCAAAGTCTTATAAACAGGAAATTTATAAAAATGACCACATTATTGATATTCATGTCAACATCGAAGTGTTTACTATACTGGGCTGGTGATACCCTCGGGGACGAAACGTCCACCAGCAGTACAACACGTTTCATAACTTCCAGCAGTGTATGGGCGATAGCTAATAACAAGGGTTATAACTTCCCTCAATATATGATTTGTAGCTATGTTAAGTGTATAACCGCCCTTTGTATATGAGGGGTAGCAAGTTGTAATGTCAATATTCGTCTTCAAATATATGAGCGGTAGATAGTAACACGGTTTATAACTATCCCTAATGGTCATCAACAATGTAACAAAATTTCTTTTGTATACCATAGTTTCAACTGGCATTCACGATGCGAATATAGTCTTTCAGTTCATGTATAGAGAATTATTGTAACCCGTATTTTAAAAAATGTTCTAAACAATTTGTTGCATAGTAAATGTCAATCATCGTTCTTGGTAAAACATGTACCAATATACAAAAATGATACTCATCTTCAATTATTTGTTTATCACACATATTACAAAGTCTCAGATGTGTCTCAATATTTTAAAATCTACAAGTTTCTATATTCAAACAATGAGCAGATATGCGATATTTACAAATACATGATTTATAAATATAATTTACAGCATGATCTAAATAAAACCTAGATAATTGTAACCTGTTGGGTCAAATGCATATCTATAAAACCTACATTTTGGCTAATCTTCAAAAAATGAGATCAGTTCACTATGAAAACTACCCTTTACTCTACCTTTAAATTCAATTACAAACAAATCCACATTTTAACACCCAGATGTTACCATGCATACATTCTGGAACCCATACATGTATAATATGTCTCTAATTCGACAGGCCCAGTTATATGTTTTTTTTTTTGTTTTTTTACTACATCTATCAAGCATTTCTTCATAACAGCATCCAAGAATACAGTTATCAGTGCATAATAACTTAAACCAATATTTTAGCATTCGACAATATCTTACTATAAACATAGGGTATCGTCCCCAACTCACAATAAACCATATAATTAACAGTACTGTAGATGCTTTCACCTTTAAAATACGTTTTAAGAATGTCATTTGAACTTGTTCGATAACATCACATTTGTGATTACTCGATCCAAACTTCACAAATATAATTCAAAATACTTGCTGCATACGTGTCAAACAATTACAGCAATAGTTTCAAAAATAAAACAGTCATTCTTCAATTTACTAAACAAACTAAATAATGCTTTACGACCTTGGTTTGCAAATGATTTTTGGGTATAAGTAAAACAACCATTATATCTAAATAAGATACCCAGATACAAATGTATACAAATTCATCACACATATCTATTGAATTTGAACTTAAATACCATCTCTCATTTGCTTTAACTTGACCTCTGTTTCGAAACACATCAATTTTTTTTTTATATAAATCAAACAATTGATAAATAAATTTTACTTATTTGAATAGTCATTTGAACAATTAATCATGTTTTGTAAATCTTCAAAATTTTCGCTGAAGAATACTGTGTCATCTGCATGCGTAAGAAAATACAAGTTCAACATTTTAACTCGTACAGTGACATCCTTCACTAATAAGTTCTATTTCCATGTAATTTACGTACAATGAATATAAAAATGGTGATAATAATAAAAAGTGGCCGATGACACGATCCCTTATATCGAGAATGACGATGAAGACAATCGATGGTAAATAATGTTTTTATTCTTTGTGCAGATGATTCCATCTGACGTTTTATTCAATAGTACCAGGTAAATTGACATGACTTGTGACATTTTTAGACACAACAGAATACGGTTTAAGTCAATATCTATTACGTCAAAAATTAAAGAACATTGTTTTTTTTTTAAAAGAAATTGAATAAACTGCAATTGAAATTTCCAGTTGTAAAAACATGAAAACGAATTTATCACTTTTAATAGCGCAAAAAAGGTTGAATAATTTTCAAAATAGATACACTATTGTTGGTATTAATGCTTTAATTAAGAAAAGGCGACATAAATTCCTCCCATTAAATTCACAGTTTCAAGAAAATGTATATAAATATGCGTTGTAAGTTTTTATAACTATGTGTACAAACATTTCCAATCAATTCATACCAATGAATTGTCTTAGCTAGGTTTTAATTTCTC
Organism: Mytilus galloprovincialis; assembly: GCF_965363235.1. Lineage (NCBI taxonomy): Eukaryota > Metazoa > Mollusca > Bivalvia > Mytilida > Mytilidae > Mytilus > Mytilus galloprovincialis. The sequence continues at coordinate 52,471,476 of NC_134841.1, forward strand.
TAAAAAACTAAATTGATCAAAGTAAAAAAAAAAAAACACTTTCTGGAGCATTTTGTCGAGGAAATAAAATGAAAAAGTAAACTGAATTTGAAGTCTTTGTGCCTTTTTATGATTTTAGATTTCTGTCTCATTGACGTTAACAGAGTCTACCTTATTTCGTATAGGAAAGATAAGGGAATATGGTACCAAGCTATGGAAAATTTAATAGTTAATATGTCTTTATATTTAGGATTATGTTATCGAAATATTACATCAAATTTGGAGATGCCTCTTTGGTGTTTTTATGTTTTAAAAAATACATGATAAAACATTAATAACAACACACAATGGGCTTGAAAATAGCAGTAGCAGTGGTTAACTCCCCAAAAAATGTGCTCGTCAAAGTTTGTATATATATAAAGAAGTATGTCTGGCGTACAAAATCATAATAGTATATATTTTACAGTTGACTCTACTGAAACTTGAAATACAGTAATTGTGTTGTGTAGTTCATTCAAGTTTGTATACTACAATGTATATAAACACTAGATCCACCTGTTTGAACTTAACATCAATATTAGCACATAGATGGGTAAAACTCACAGATACAGTGTTTTTTAAAAACATTTTTGAATATGTTTTTGCTTGAAGAAATGCGTGAAAATGTTATAAAAATTACAATCTTGAGACTAATTAAAAATGTGTGTGAACAAATATACTGGTATTGCTGACAAATGTCGATCGCCGGACCACAAACATTACTACCAAGGGTTAAATGCTTACGAATGAACATTTTAGAGACTTTCAAAATTAATTATGTGTGTTATCACATGTATATGTGCCATATTTGTTAACGTGATTGGTAACATAGTTCTAAAAAAATCTATGTCTGGCTATTTTCCGCTATTATCTTATTATTTCAAGAAGTTTGTTATTTTTTCTTACATGATAAAATACACAGTAGTAAGTTTCCTGTGCCTCCTTACTTATCGATTTTTAAAACGTATCATACATTTTGCATTGCCTCCTTTTATTTCTGAAATGAAATAGAATGATTCTAATTCCCAATCTTTCTTTTTCTTTTCCCTTTTTAATAATTCCGCCATTTTATTTAACGTTGTAAAATTTATCGTCAGATTTATGTCCTACCTAAACTATTAGAGCTATGTCAGACTATTTAGATTTAAATACTATTGGTTACAGTTCATTATTCTGCTATAAATGATTTTTCAATCTTTGATGTGCAACCACTTTATATGAAAGGTTAGAAATAACATTTCTAATAAGCCCTAGAAGATGACGACATTAATGTTTTTTGAGGTTTCTACACATTTATTTCAGTTAAGCTTGTAACATGTTGCAAAATATTTGTATAATAATAAAAACTCTACAATGTCAACCAAGATGTGACAGCATGGTGTTAATGAAAGCGTAGCAGATATTGTATCATATGAATTGTATTGAGATTATTCGTTCAAGGTTAATTTATAGACAGTAGATGAATGTATATATTTTATTAGTTATTAACATTTAAGAGGATGGGTTCCTTTATAATGAAACACACTTTTCTAATTTAATAGTAGTTAAATTTAGTAAACAAAATCATCTTTTTTAAATTTTGAAAGTCTCTTTGTTCGTTTGATAAACCAGTGCAACAGTTACCGTAAAATATTTTTTAAGGGTGGACTTTGTATAATAATTAACTTGTGATGCAATAAAAAATGGTTGTGTGTCTACACGTCACTAAACGATAGTATATTAAGCTCCATGTCTAGATGTTCTGCAACTTCATTCATAACTGTCGGATTTTTTTGGTATTTTTTTAAGGATGCATGTTATATTCATCTATTGATAAAAGTTGAAAGTTCAGACCTTTGTTCTCTGGAAATTAACAGATATTATTTTTGTTCTCAGTGGAATTGTTACTTAATAATATTGTCATGAAATAAATGGCATACAGGAAAAATGATCGTGAAAGATTAGGCTATGCGTTATTTTGTTCGTGAAAACAATGCATTGCAAGACAGGACTATATGTTTTGCTTTTCGTAGATAAACTATCCATGCTTACGACGGTGGATATATATATATATAACTGTCTCATTGGCAATCTTAACACATCAGTGTTTTTTTTATTTACATACCTCTTTTAAAAAAGGCAAACATAACTAAAAAATCCAAAATAATTAGGTCATCATGGATTGATAAATATTTTTGTAACTATAATGTTAAATGCATTTGTGAATGCCCAAAGTGAGAGGGAGTTTTGGTGTTCCTTTTTGGAAATAAATTGAATGTGAACGCATTGGTATAAGTGAAAGCACACAACTATGTGGTGCAAATTTGAACTTTTGAACCGCGAGTGTGGTTTGATTGGTTTTCTAGCTGGGTCTGTACTTTTACAACTTTGTACTTTAATTGTCTGGCTTTATAAATATTTTGACATGCGCGTCATTGATGAGTCTTATGTAGACGAAACGCGCGTCTGGCGTACTAAATTATAATCCTGGTACATTTGATAACTATTAAAACCACTGGGTTGATGCCACTGCTGGTGGACGTTTCGTCTCTGATGGTATCACCAGCCCAGTAGTCAACACTTCGGTGTTGACATGAAAATCAATAAGGTATAAAAAAGAAGATGTGGTCATTTGTATAAATTTCCTGTTTACAAAACTTTAATTTTTTCGAAAAACTAAGGATTTTCGATTTTCTTATCCCAGGCATAGATTACCCTAGCCATATTTGGCACAACTTTTTGGAATTTTGGATCCTCGATGCTCTTCAACTTTGTACTTTACTTGTTTGGTAATGTATGCTTAACAGAAGACATTTGTCTTGCAGACACAACCGCTCTCGTTCTGTTTGGAATTAATAAGTTACCATGAGTTTTTTTCATAGCATTAATGGATTTTTCCAAAAAAATCTAAAGGAGATGTACAATTCCTTTACACTAAGCACAAAAGCACTATTGAAATAACGTGTACACCGTCTAACTATTATACATATCCTTTTTATGTTTATCAACATTACCATAAGATATAACAATACTTGTATCCTAAAATAACTCACTATATAAAGATAGTGAAATCAAAAGGATACAATATTCAGTGAAAATATTCTATTGAAAAAAGGGTTTACAGTCTATATTCTTGTCAATAAAATGTGAATCAGCATAGTACAGTAGTTACAATACTTAGCTGTCGGTGAAATTTACTTCACCTATTTTATCCGCCCCATTTATCTCATATAAACACAAGGAGATGACACTATTTTCTGAGGATTTCAGTCCCGAAACTAGTTTTATTTAATTATTAAGAGTTTATTTTTTTCATTATAATTTTCACGAAAAAATAGACAGTTTTGAATATCGAAAGTACTGCATTTCAGTTTCTAAGTTTTCAATGGAAATATATTTGATTCGACAATTAACTTTTGATGGCTCTAGGCTACGGACACAAAACTGCTTGTTATTCTTAATCATTGAAAGCTAGTAATTTACACAATCTTTCAGCTATCGTTAATTCCTGATAACATACATGACCATAAGCATTTTGAGATCGCGTTTCGATGGGAATTTATGGCCTCGATGCGTTTGAGTTTTAATTCTGTTTCAAATTTACAAAAACACTTTTGATATTCTTTCACTGATTACGTTGAGGATGGTGATATATTGATTTTTTAGAAGTACGAAACGACAAAATAAGTATACGTTAGTATTTAAAACGGTTCTTAATTTTTTAACAGCAATTAAAGGTTTCTCTCTTCTTTCTAAGTAGTTTGACGTTATTAGAAATTTATGTTAGTAAAGTATAATAACTCACATTTAAACAACCTATACGACGAATAATTCAACAGACAATAACAGAGCTTCGAGATTGTAGACGGGAAATATGTTGCTTAGTATATATAGTTTACATATTGTCAAATGGGGAAATCATCCAATATTCTTCAAGGAACTGATAACCTCTTCTTGCTATTGACCTGTGAACGCTTGAGTACATGTGTGTATATATGCATATTTTGATTTTTAACATCCAATGTTGTCTGTGCTATTTACATAATGATACTGCTTACCGTTATAACAAAAATCACATCTTATTTCGACCACTTGAGTGAACATTTGTCCGTTTCCTAAACATATATACATTGAAAAGATATAAGTTGTCGAAACGCGTATTTGGTATCATTAATGTTGTCAATACATAAACCAAAATGGTTTAACAATACGACTGCTTATAGCGTTTAAGGGCATACGATGCAGTTTTGGTCCCGTATTTACATTCTGATAAAAATTTGCATATAGACTATTTTTTACCTGATTAAATCAAATATGTAATAAAAAATATACCTTCATGTGCTACTTTTTGAGTAAAATGAGGTCAAAATTTTGTACATTTGCTCAAAACTCGGATTTGTGGCCGTATTTATCCTTTCGAAAGAAAGACATAACTTTTTTGTTTTAAAAGATAAATACAAATTGTTTTTTGTTAAACAATTCGTAATTTCTGTATTTTATAAGTATTCTTAAAACTTATGCAGTTTTTATTCAGAAATAACTCATATTTATTAATTATTCATGAATGTAGAAAAAAAAAACCATCATTTTTTTGCTGTATATATTTATCAAATTTAAAAAAATTGCACTTTTTACGTTTTCATGAAAATTGGCACACAATCTTCTCGCGTAATCAAACCAAATGGCATTTTAAAAAGAGGGGTCCATGAACTCGTGTTCAAGTAAAATCAGTTTGAATGATAAAAATCATTCAAAAACTGAATTTTCCCCCCTTATAAGTCATAGTTTGACGTCGCGAAAATAACATTTTACGTTAACAACATCATTACCTCCCCTGTGACTGTATCGTATGCCGTAATAATCAGTCGAAAAATGCATCTTTTCCCGATATGTCATAGTTTGACGTCGCGAAAATAAGAATTTACGTTAGCAACGTCATTACCTCCCCTGTAATAAAATTAACGGTACCAATTTTCTTGCACCAGACTGTAACTGTATTGTATGGTTATTACTTCCCCTGTAACTGTATCGTATGCCCTTAATTGTTATTTTCGCGACGTCAAACTATGACATATCGGGAAAAGATGCATTTTTCGACTGATTTTTATCATTCAAACTGATTTGATTTGAAAACGAGAGCATGGACCCCTATTTTTTGTTTCATTTTGCCTGGAAATTATGTGGACCAAATTTTATAAAACTGTAACTAGTGCAATTTTTTTAATTTTGATAAATATACAGCAAAAAAATTACGTTTTTTTCTCAATTCATGACCATTTGATAAATATGAGTTATTTCTGAAAATAAAATGTATAAATTTTTAGGATACTTATAAAATACAGAAATTACAAATTATTTAACAAAAAACAATTTGTGTTAATCTTTTAAAACAAAAAAGTTATGGCTTTCTTTCGAAAGGGAAAATACTGCCACAAATCCGAATTTTGAGCAAATATAGAAAATTTCGACCTCATTTAACTAAAAAAGTAGGAAATGAAGGTATAGTTTTTATTACATATTTGATTTAATTAGGTAAAAAATAGCCTATATGGAAGTTTTCATCAAACTGTAAATACGGGATCAAAACTGTATCGTATGCCCTTAAAACAACACTAACGTTTTAATCATCCAAAGTTAAACAATCCTATTTGGAACTATTCGGACAAAGAATTACATATTTTCAACCAGCATAACTTGCAATTGGTTCAAAGACAGGTAAAACATATTGGAAGTTACATGAACAAGGATATGTAAATACTTCTTGTTAGTTTTTTATTGTAAATAGTCATCATGTCATTTTTTAAATGATGCGTAATTAAAAAAAACAAAAAAAACACACACACAAACAAAGATTTTTATGATGACTAGAACGATAAGAAGTTAGCAATATCCTTTAACTCTTCTTTTCGCTACATAGATGATGTTTTTTCACTAAATAATTCAAAATTTGGTGACTATGTGGAACGCATCTATCCAATCGAGCTAGAGATAAAGGATACTACAGATACAGTTAAGTCGGCTTCATATCTTGACTTACCTCTAGAAATTGACAATGAGAGTCGGTTGAAAACAAAACTTTACGACAAAAGAGATGATTTCAGCTTTCCAATTGTAAACTTTCCATTTCTAAGTAGCAACATTCCAGCAGCACCTGCATACGGGGTATATATCTCCCAATTGATACGATATTCCCGTGCTTGCATTTCCTATCATGATTTTCTTGATAGAGGATTGTTGCTCACAAGGAAGCTATTAAGTTACCGTATTTGTTATCACATAAGCAACACGAGCGGTGCCACATGTGGAGCAGGATCTGCTTACCCTTCCGGAGCACCTGAGATCACCCCTAGTTTTTTGGTGGGGTTCGTTTGTTTATTTTTTAGTTTTCTATGTTGTGTGGTGTGTGCTGTTGTTTGTTTGTCCTTTTCATTTTTAGCCATGGCGTTGTCAGTTTGTTTTAGATTTATGAATTTGACTGTCTCTTTGGTATCTTTCGTCCCTCTTCTAGGAAGATGATCAAATTTATAACATACTAATTGAAGATACTTATTCAAGATAAATTTTAGGACACTAATGTAAAAAGGCAAATAAGACTTAATGAAAAGATGCATATAACTGTACATTTAAATGCTTGTACATGTAGTTAGTTAGTTACACTCCATTATACAAATTTTCCCGATCATTACTTCACAAAGATGTTAAGTTGTTTAGGCAATCTCGATAATACAAATTTTCTCGATCATTTACTCACAAAACAGTGAAAGACTACTATTGACTGTCAGTGTCGCTTCCGTAATTATCGACTGCTTCCTGTTTATCTCTATCATCTGATAATTATGTAATGGTACAATTTAAGGCGACCCAATTTATGCTTCCTTCAATTTCTCTATGCTGATACATACATACTTAGTATAATAAGCCTTAGATGAATCGTGTTTCTTCAAATGATTGATGGAATATTTCACAGTCTGTAGTTCTACCAAGACATAAATGTTGAATTCGTTGGGATGTCCTTTTAATCATTAACATTTTTTAGGTTTTGCTGCATACCATTACCGTCCTTTTATTTTCATTATTATAAAGTGGGGTTCAAACACCTTATCAGAATGGTATACCGGAATAGCAATTGGACACTGATTTGCTTCAATTTTGATACACCTGTCTTTTTCGGGTTTTGGCTTTCGTTTCATGATTTGCTTGTTTTCTTTAAGCTTCTGATTGACTATATTAATGTTGTCGTTTTTTTAATGATAGCTTCTGATTTAATCAATTAAGACCCCCCTTTCAGATAAACTTATAAATGATACATCCAAGTACTATCAAATTTGGTCCTACAGCTTTTCATCTGATATTGAAAAAGCACATTTCAATGCAGACAATTCAGACACTATGCAAATTATTAGTTGTTACAAAATGTTGGATATCGATGCATGTATGATTGTTTACAATTTGTTGTGATATAATACATTTTTCTTCCTGCTAGAGCTGAAAATGGAAAATGTCTTCAAATGTGAAGACCACGTGAATGTTGACCTCTATAGATGTCTTGCATCTTTTAGATGTTGTTTCATTTGCGTCTATCCCATTTCTGCTTTTATTCTCACTTACTAAACCTATGTTTACATCGGAAGATTGAACCCTTAAATAAATCTGGAAAATTATTAAAAGGACAAATGGCAACCAATCTTGTCGTAAACGTACTGTTAAGAATAAATAAAAAGACATTATTTGATTAAATTCAAGTTATATTTAATAGGTCATGTCATAGATGTTTGTCATATCTTGCATAGAGCATTGGTATTTTAAATTTGAACTCCAAAAGAGGTAATTCATTTATCTCCTTTTGCTGATATATTATTGATTGTATTTTAGGGAAGGGCCAAGTGAGCTTTTCCCATCACTTTGCGTCCGGCGTCCGTCGTCGTCCATCGTCGTTAACTTTTACAAAAATCTTCTCCTCTGAAACTACTGGGCCAAATTTATTCAAACTTGGCCACAATCATCATTGGGGTATCTAGTTTAAAAAATGTGTCCGGTGACCCGGCCAACCAACCAAGATGGCCGCCATGGCTAAAAATAGAACATGGGGTAAAATGCAGTTTTTGGCTTATAACTCAAAAACCAAAGCATTTAGAGCAAATCTGACTGGGGTAAAATTGTTTATCAGTTCAAGATCTATCTGCCCAGAAATTTTCAGATGAATCGGACAACCCGTTGATGGGTTGCTGCCCCTGAATTGGTAACTTTATTGAAATTTTGCTGTTTTTGGTTATTATCTTGAATATTATTATAGATAGAGATAAATTGTAAACAGCAATAATGTTCAGCAAAGTAAGATTTACAAATAAGTCAACATGACCGAAATGGTCAGTTGACCCCTTAGGGAGTTTATTGCCCTTTATAGTCAATTTTAACCATTTTTCGTAAATCTTAGAAATCTTTTACAAAAATCTTCTTCTCTGAAACTACTGGGCTAAATTAATCCAAACTTGGCCACAATCATCTTTGGGGTATGTAGTTTAAAAAATGTGTGGCTTATAACTCAAACATCAAAGCATTTAGAGCAAATCTGACGGAGTGAAATTGTTTATCATGTCAAGATCTATCTGCCCTGACATTTTCAGATGGATCCGACAACCGGTTGTTGGGTTGCTGCCCCATAATTGGTAATTTTAAGGAAATTTTGACGTTTTTTGTTATTATCTTGAATATTATTATAGATAGAGATAAACTGTAAACAGCAATAATGTACAGCAAAGTAATACCTAAAAATAAGTCAACATAACCAAAATGGTCAGTTGACCCCCTAAAAAGTTATTGTCCTTTATAGTCAATTTTTAACAATTTTCGTAAAATTTGTAAATTTTTACTAACATTTTCCACTGAAACTACTGGGCCAAGATCATTATAGATAGAGATAATTGTAAGCAGCAAGAATGTTCAGTAAAGTAAGATGTACAAACACATCACCATCACCAAAACACAATTTTGTCATGAATCCATCTGCTTCCTTTGTTTAATATTCACATATACCAAGGTGAGCGACCTCTAGTTTTCCAATAGGTGAACATTTATGTAGAAAGGACATAAAATCTTTAAACTCTTATGGCACTTCAAATATAAAAAAAGTTTGAAGATTTTGTATAAACCTGAATGGAAGTTTTACTATAAAACACGTTTTCATGGGCTTTTTCTTTCTCATATTAAAACCTTAAGAAATGTACTGCTAATAGTTATTGAACTATTGTGTTCCCTTGCTTTAATTCGTAAAAAGCTTTACTGTTGCAGTGATCTAACTCAAGACCTCTCGATACGTCAACTACCTAATTATATTAAGTTTAACAATACATTAATTATAACGATATTGTATTAGAAATTGTTAATGAGTTTACGTATCTACATGTAGGTGTCATATTCAGTAATTTTTTGAATGCTTAAACAGCACAACCAAATAAAGCAATATATGCAATGTTTCATATGGAATTCTGCAAGTATTTGCTAAAGGTTAAAATTCTACACCTAATTTTATGATATATGGAGAACAGGGCAGATATCCTTTGGAAATTGATATAAAACTGCGTATAATTCAATACTGGACAAAAATTTGTCTGCAAAAAAAAAAAGAAAAACTTCATGCAATTCTATACTAGTACTCTTTGTATAAATATAAAAATGATATTACTTGGTTAAAACATGTTAAATCCATTCTTGATGAATCTGGTTTGTCATTTGTGTGGGACACCCAATATTTTGTAGGTGAAAAATGGCTATATTCTATTGATAAAAAAAAATCTTGTTGATAATTTCATACAGAAATGGCACACTAACGTGTGTATCTCTATACCAAAGTGATTTGGTTTGTTGAGAAATTAAGATATATATATATATCAAGTACAAGGGAAAAGCCGGGATAAAACTTTGAAGTAATATATAAAGATAGTGTAAATAGATTCTAAAAGAAAAAACGAAATTATTTAACAATAATTATATTTCAGAAAATTAAAATGTCAATTGTTCTTGAACAATTGAGAGGTCTTTCCTTTTATAATGTAAAATATATGTTCAAATAGACGTAGAATGTATTGAAAAGCTTTAAAACACACTGAAAATCCTTTAAATAAGGTCAAAAACACATAATTCGCTATATGGGACATGACCTTGACCTTTGACCTTTTGACCTTTGTCAAGGTCATTAGTCCCCAATGTCATTGCTGAAGACCCCATGGGTCTAGGACCTTTGGTTATATAGTAAAAGCTGATTTTGTCTTTTCAGAAACCTAAAACAGGGGTTATGCCCCTTATAAAAAGGTCAAATCTCTTTGGTCAAAATGTAACAAAGTTGCGCCTTAATGACCCAAACATTTTCCACTATTCAAAACTTCTGTAAGTATAATGGTTTCTGAGATTATCCCATAACAAGGTGTTAGGTCAAAGGTCAAGGTCAACATACAAATTTGACCTTGAGGTATTTTTCAAAGATACATGAATTGATGATGATTGGTGAAGATCCTAGGTGTCTACGACTTACGGTTTCTGAGTTTTGGTGGCCAACCGACACCGGTTAATTTTCATAGGGGCATAACCCTACCAATGAGTCGTTGAATCTTTTCGATCCAAATGTAACGAAGAACCGGGGTCTGGTCCTGAACAAATTTCACCCTTTGTTTTTTTTCTACCTATTACGGTTACGGTGTTGGAACGATAACAAGGTTTTTGGGTTTCGGAGGGATTACTCCGAACCGACAAAATATTTCGACTCACAGGGTGAGTTCCGGATAGGTATTCATGACACCGATACAAAGTGTGAACATGAAAGCAACACGTCTTACGGTTACGGAGGGAAATTTTGTCAAAGTTTGGCGGAACAAGAAGAATAATAATTAAAAACCAATTGTTCAGAGAACAATTGAAGGTCTTTCCATCAAAACAATGTATTTTGATATGAAAAGTTGTGAAACTAAGTTTAAAATGTCATTTCAATCGTCAAATGATAGCTCCTAGTAAGCTGATTCCAAAAATATATTGTTTCCATACATTTTTTTTTTAAATAAGGGAGATAATTTGTTACTTCCGGTTTGAAAAATGTTACTTCCGATTATATTTGAATATTTACTTGACACTGATTCAAAAAATATCTGGTTCTATATACTTTTATATTAATAAAGTACAAAAAAATAGCTACTTCCGGTTTACAAAAGGTCACTTCCGGTTGGTTTTTTTCAAGGTTAAATGGTTTGATACCTTTTTCTAAAAGTTGTATATCTTTATCATGTATACATATAGAATAAAAGCAAAGGTCAAAATCTAGAACGTCAAATTAAGCTATGACCTTGAGATCAATTTCAAGGTCATAAACCAAGGACCTCAAATCAAAAGACCATAGGTCTTAATTATATTTAGTTAATGAGTTATATCACCAAACGCGTATTTTTAAATACAAGAGGGGAGAAAACTCCCTTTTACATTCAACGTACGCTTGCAATCAAAATTTACATCTTACGACATGTCGCAACTGACAATTTAGTAAAAATAATTTGTTGATATCTTATACAGTCTTTGGATATAAGTGAAAATAAGCCAAATTCAAATATTAGAATATGACCTTGACCTTTGACCTTGACCTAATTTTCATTTTTTGGGACCAAGGACCTCAAATCAAAAGATCCTAGGTCTCTATCACTTATGATTTATAAGATAGAAATTCATATCACTTATATCAGATGCATAAGGGGAAATAACTCTCATATGGAGCGGTCATATCGCTTCGGTCAAAATAGGACAAATCATGCGAAGGATATAACGAGCAATTTTGTAAAATAAATTTGGCATAATCTTTTATGGTTGCGAAGGAGATGCGATAACAAGGAAAACAGTGTTTGGGGAGATAACTCCTACAAAGAAAAGTATTCGTTTACGCAGGGTAAATTTCAAAAGCGCATAAACTGTTCGATATCATATACAAAATATCTAAGCGACATATTGCGAAACAAATGTTTATCGCAAGAACAAAATTAGGCGGAAGAAAAAAAAAAAAATAATCAGAAGAAAAACAATAGGTCTTTCCACAGAAAAGTGGAAAGACCTAATAATCAGAAGAAATACAGTAAGGTCTTTCCTTATAGAAAAAGGAAAGACCTTAATGATAAAAAAAAAAAATGAAGTTACGTGTCAACGTGTCAAATGTGTATGTCATTTTACTAAAATCTTCGAGAAAGGCCATTTACTGTGACTGAACTATATCTCCAGATTTATGAACAACTTTCTACATGGTGCTGTCTTACAGCATCCTATATTTTCTTCATTGAAACAAATGTTTATTGTTACACTTTCTTGGTTTTACTCATTTATTTTAATGAGAAACATTTAAACTTTATTTTTAGTTGAAATATTAATACTACAATGGTGAAAAAACACACAAACAAGACATTAAAACAACAACTGACCACTGGCATTGAAATTTGAATGGTTATCATTAGGCTGTGATGTTCAAGATTTATTGTATTGACGTATTGTTTTGTGAACTCTCTTTTCTTCATTTCTTTTTGCAATGATGTGTCCACTTTTTCCGACTTATGGGTTCTTGATTGTCTTCTTTGCATCAGTTTTTTTTCATCCTACAGACCACTAAAAGATGGATGATGCATTTTAGTTCTTATAACTTTCAGTACTTCATAAAAAGTCTGACTTTCGTACGTCATAAGATCATTGTTATGATTCTGTTTAACAATTAGGATTGATGCAGATAAATAAGATATTTCAAACTTTTCTAGAAAGTGTATGTAATCTTTGCAATAATCAGGTTCCTTTCTAAGCTGTTAATGGTCAGTTAATTGTAGGTTAAATACACATTACAACAAGGAAACAAGTGTCTAGTGATGTGTATCGATTGGTTCGTATTCCCTTGACTCGAACTTGTTCAAAAATAATCTTTAGTGTTAATTAATATGTGTATAAAATATATCCATTTAATCCTTGTTGAGCTGTTATCGTGCCTAATGCAACGCTTCCAAAGTTTTCTCCGTTAGTAAATATTTTAGCCATAATTTCCCTTGAGCTTCCTATATTCTTCTGTTTGTTATTATATTATGAGTTTTCGGGCTTACTCGATTGCATTGGAAATTTATAATATGGAGTTGTAACATAAAAATGACAGAAATATCAGTGACGGATAGTATTTATTGTGATATTCCAATATTCAACAATGTTATACATCTGGATAAAATAGAAAAGACGACGCAAACACAAAGGTATTCTGAATAAACTAAATGCTTGGAGATTAATAGTTGCGGATCCAGAAATCTTCACAAAGGGTGGACACTGAATGCTAAAGAGGGGCTCGCTGCAGTCATTCTTCAGTGATTACTTGAAATAATCAACCAAATTGTTTCGACTAATAAAAGGGAGAGGGACCCCCTACCCTACCATAAATTAGCCTCTGAATAAAACACAATGAATCTATACACCGATCATATGGAAGGTATACAAAATTGATAACACTAGGAGTGATAAATTCCTTGCGTTGGTTTTGTTGAATAAATAAGTATTATGTAAAGAATCCTAACTACGCTGAAAATTCATTTATTGCAACTTTTAATTTCATACATTTTGATTCACTCCTCGTGGTTCAACGTTCTAGAATTAGATAACATTTTAACTGCCATATCTGTCAAATACTTGATTCTTATTAATTTAGGAAGCTATCTTTTCTGCAATAACTTGCAGATGACATCCATTTCTAGATCAATACAGAAACATATTATCTGATCAAACTAGCTTCGATGTCCAATGTCGCTCCTTGTTCTAATTGAGGCAATCAATGGAAAATAGGATACCTTGTAAACAAGAAAAAACCTGGGCTGCTCCATCAACCTTAAGCAGCTGATACATCATGAAGTATTATACTTGACGGGTTCATATATTTGTTGTTGTTTTGAAAATTTGAAGAATAGATAACCAAATGTATATGCACGTTTTATGAACTGGTAGCAATCTGCTGAGAACAGAAGTCTTTATATGTAGGTCTTTCGTACATATACAGGATGTCTTAGTTTATGATATCACTATTTGGAGGCCAACGCCGTTTTTCATTAAGTTGATCGTTTGATAGATTGTCATTTATGATGTTAGCCTAACGATCGGAAAATAATTACTGAGTACGGACCCGATAAGAATTATTTAATCATAATGGTGGTTTCTATCTCTTACTATTTCATTGATTGCATTGCTCTTATTCTTTTTAAATACTTTCGTGGTAGGAACTTCTTCTAATAATATATGTATAGACACAATTAAAGACATAAATTGAATCTAAAAATCTACTGGATATTGAAATTAATAATTATTGTTGTGCATGTGGTCATAATTAGTGAAAGTGGAAAGCAGAGATTAAAATATCTTTCTATCTACGTGTACCTGAAAAACCAAGTGAAATGTACGGAATATGCGGAGCTCGATGCACTAGATACATTTCTTCTAGAAATGCCCAAAACCAAGGCAGTGTTGATTCATTCGGGAACGTTTCATTAATTTTCAATACAAATTCAGACCATCTACCTCGTATATCCTGTATTCGTTTTTTTTTTTTTTTAATCTATTAAATAATTATATTAGATGTAGTAGGATTGCTATTGCGAAAACTATCCAACATAGTTCCGAATGACGTTGATTAAATCAACCAAGTGTTATCGTACGGTCTTCAAAAAAGGGGCAACTCAAACTGTATCGTCTGCTAAAAAGGACCTAATAATTCAAATGTGAAACAATTCAAACGAAAAATTTAACGGCCATATTAAGGGTAAAAAATAAAGAGAAGTCCGAAAAAACACACAATAACTATCTCCAACAAATGATTAGGAACAGTCACATACAGAATGTGGCGGGGTTTAGTATGTTGACATAATTATTTCCAATTACACTTGGCATTTATTATTATATGTACTAGTATTCTGATTCCATTTTCAAACTGGAAACGTATTTTTTTTTTTGGAGATATCGTTTGTGTAAAAAGCTCTGATGTCCAATACTATTTTTAATGCAGGTAAAATTTTATATCATACATGAGTGACGAAGAAATAAATTAGAGAATTATTGATAATAAGCCAATTGTATTCCGTTTATGATAGACCCAATTTCAATGTGTGAATACAATCTTTTACATTTGTCTGTATTGTCGGCTCTTAAAATGTTAAAAAACGAACATTAGAACAAGAATTTTATGGCAACAAAATCGTTAAGGGTTATCTAATCCGGGATACAGTTAATTGACGCAATATTTTCTATTTCGATGCTAATGTTGCCTATGCATGAATGAGTCAATAGACGTGCTCACCGAAGAATTTTTTCCGTGAAACTGCTTTTTTACTTCTTTTTTCAATGATGATGTATTCATTATATGATGTATGTTAGTCTTGCGCTGGATATTAAAGTAAAAGCAAACGTTCATAAAACCTCCTATTTTCTAAAGCTTTCTCCTATTCATTAGAAGTATACTTTCACTACACCTAATTTACCACGTTTCTTTATCAATGCCAAACATTCGAGCAGCAACATTTTACTGATCAAACAGAAATAATTGCTTTACCATAGAGCACGTTAAACGTCAGACTGGGATATCAGTTTCATTATTATGGAAATTACTGTAATCCTATTGATGTTACCAGCAACAAAAACTTATTCGAAAAAACGCCGGCATCTACTACTTCGGTTTTCCTTTCCCAATAGTTTATCTATTCAGTTCATTTGTCGATGAAAAGGCCGCCATCCATTTGAATAATGTAAAAACGGGCATTTAGAAGCAATCAGACTCGTATTTAGAAGAATTTGATCTATCTTTAATTATATACATTGTAATGAATATTTTTATTTCTCAGTATTTTATAGCAGAAGAAGCTTCTGTATTCAACTTCTTTGACTTGGTTTGAACATTTAAATTTACATTTATCAAGTTCGTTACTTAAATTCAATTTATGTTGTCATTTATCACTAAATATGTATTACATTTCACATTTTTCATTCATTATTTCAGTGACATTTTTTTTATATTGTTAACAGCAACACATTTATACGGGTGTCATCAAGATTTGAACGATTTCATTTAAAAAAAATGGTATTATTATCATAAAAAAAACTACGAATTTTATGTAAATAAGTAACAACTGAGAAAACAATTGACTAGACAAATGAATAAATTGGAATGCCCTTACGGTAGAAAAATATTTGAAAAGAAACTAATTATGTAGGTTTTTTTCTTTCGATTGTGGCACCATATGCATCATAGATATGTCAATCTCGTCACTACAATACTTCTTATACATTTAGCCGTGCGTGTACTTTATTCAGATTTTTCAAGAGACACATACATGGCCACAAGGTCAAGTGGAAGATTTATTGCATGGCGTTCCCGGTCGTGTCAAATCAAGAATTTTTTAGACTTGCATCTACTGCTTCTCCGCCAAGCAAGCAATAATTAGGACTGAAAGCAAATACAATTTGGTTCGGCGCCGAAATAATGTGTCTGCTGTGCAAAAAAAAACTTTCTGGATTTATTCGATTTAGTCTTGTTCTTAGTTTACTCGTATCAATGGTAGTGTTTGACTGTTATGATCACAGATAAACACATAAGAAAAAGCAAAATGTCTATCCCAAGAATTCAAATATAGAAATATACTCTACGAGTGACAGAACAACACATTAATTCAAGAAAGTGCGTAGTGCACTGTCAACAGTTTAACTAATTTATATTAAATTCTTTAATAACTTATTCTTTTGATTACAATGCTCATTGACACATAAATGGAAATCATGCAAAAAATGTTATATAAATCATATTTCTTTTCTATACACCCTTATGTCGTTATGACCCAACGTCATCGACAATGTCCAGGGCCGTAAATTACCTGTCCTGTATGGAGAGGCAGTTTATTATCGCCGAGCAGAGCGAGGCAAAACATATTTGGACCCATTCCATGCAGAAAAGGATATTTTTTTCAGGCCTTTTCCTTGTATGCAATGTACCTCCCAAGAATACACGACTTTTTTGTTACATTTTAATAAATATGCGCCTGGAATATATTAAAAATAGTTATAAACCAGAGTTAGATTACGTGTACCGGTAGAGTAAGATTTGTTTTCGCTTTATCCTGCTTTATGACTCTTTACAAGATCTTTTTACTTAAGTTAAGGGAAAATTTTGCAAAGACTTAAAATGAAAGCCCCTGAAGTTGGTAATTTTTTGTGGTTTATCCGGCTTATTTGGCTGTCCAAACCGAATTAATTTTGACTTCGTTTCAAAGACACAATTTTCAAACCTTAAAATGAAAATGCATACTCAATAACCAATAATTTTATCTATCAAGTTCAAATTATTAAAACGTAACAATGTTTGTATACACCAACGTTTTATTCTGATTTGTCAAATGCTAAGGTGATTTTTTCTGACTGGACAAATCCCATCTTTTTAACACTTCTATGCATTCAATATCGTCAACTTTGTCACTTCTATGTATGCAGATGCAATAGTATTTGGTGGGAAAATTTTATGTGTGCAAAGGAGTTGAGTTGGGTACCGACCGTTCAGATCCAAATATTGAACACACCTGCATGAAATTATGATTAACCACCTTGTTGTTTTAACTAACACCCAGTGCTATAAAAATTATGCATGATCTTAACCTTTTTTTTTCTTTTCACTGTTTATTTTCTTTATGCATTATTTTCTTTGTCAGTGAGCCCGCAATAGGAGGCAATTGCCTACATGCCTTTATGTAATTTACGGTCCTGATGTCTTGACCAACCTCATTGTATGCTGTATGACGTCAGATGAGTGAAATTATCTAGTTTTATTTTATAGAAAATTCCCGATATTTAATTGCAACCAATGAAATAAGTTGTGTTCTTTTATACTTACGGCAAAGATTGGATCACCTCAACCATGCGATATCGCATGGTTTTCATGTATCGAATAGTGTAACATTTTTCTTTAGTTATTTAATGAAACAAGTTTCCAATAAAATGACATAATTCATCATCAGGCTTTCCTTAAAAATAGAACAAACGTAAATATTGGCGTATTGATAAATAAACAAACGTTATGAAAATCTATAATACAATTCTATTTTTTTACTGTAACATAATAGAACTCTTATACGTTAAAAACAATTTTACCACGGACCTCATTGTGTCATCATATTGCAATTCCCTTCTTTTAGATTACTTTTATGTCTGCTGTAGATAAATAAGTATAAGAAAATCATTTGTTTGTCCGCTCTCGAGAGATAGGTGGAAATTACCAATGCATTGATTGGTCAATTCTTTTAGTCATATATTATTTTTTTATTATTTTCTTAGTTTAGCCTAATAGTAATAGTAGTTATTACGGTGAGGTTGAATTTCCTGTCATTTATTCATCATCCACGCACGAACTTGTCTCAGAAAATAAATCTTTGTACATTAACCTCAGTTTCAGGTATAGAGGTGTGATTTTTTTCTGTGACAAGTGTATTTGGCCATCCACAAGAACTTGCGGTCATCCGATGTTCAGTATTTCAGTACTTTGATTAGTTTTATGCTAGTGATACATAGCAATCATTTTTACATTTATTCCAAGATACAATTTTAGAACTGAGATGGTTGCCATACAAGCAGGAGTTTGCTGAGCTGTAAAATTTTGTTCAACCCACCATTGTCTATCAAAAACTGGACGAGGATAGTCATGTCATGAATAATTGTCGATCGTTCCTATGACGAATTTCTCTACAAGTATTATTTTGTTTGTTTAACATCATGTATTTAAAGTCAGCAAAGTAAAAATGATGTATTTGAAGTCAGCAAGGTTAACTTACACCTACTTACAAAGTTGAGGTTCTGCTGCCTTATTTTTTTCATGTATTTATTACTTGTATTATTTCTATGCATTTTTGTTAGTTTAAATACCTATAGAAATATAAAATTCAGCAGACTGGTTTTTTGGTTTGTATCTGTACTGTATAAAATACATGGTGTAAATATAACTCAACATGCAGACATCTTATACGTTCAGGTATTTCACGTCCAATCTTTTATGGTACTATTCTTTACAAAGCACAAAAATGTCAGTATTCAACTCAAAAGCTTACAAAACCGTTAAACAGACTAATTAAGAAGGGATATAGTTACGATACTGTTGTCGGGTAATTAAAGATTGCATATTTTGGCTTTAATATTGACTCACTTATAGGGTCTGTGAATCGGAACTAAACACATTTATTTGAAAAACAGTTGTTGGCATGACACGGATTATGTTCTTCTCATATATTTTATGATAATATGATACTAAACCCCTAACGGGAGGGATTGTACCTGATATTCATATGATGAAGACCTAATCTTTCAATCAGTTTTTTGAGGTCTGGAGCTGGCATGTCAGTTAACTGCTAGTAGTCTGTTGTTATTTATGTATTATTGTCATTTTATTTATTTTCTTTTGTTACATCTTCTGACATCGGACTCGGACTTCTCTTGAACTGAATTTTAATGTGCGTATTGTTATGCGTTTACTTTTCTACATTGGCTAGAGGTATAGCGGGAGGGTTGAGATCTCATAAACATGTTTAACCCCGCCGCAATTTTGCACCTGTCCCAAGTCAGGAGCCTCTGGCCTTTGTTAGTCTTGTATGATTTTTAATTTTAGTTTCTTGTGTATAATTCGGAGTTTAGAATGACGTCCATTATCACTGTACTAGTATACATATTTTTAAGGGGCCAGCTGAAGAACACCTACGGGTGCGGGAGTTTCTCGCTACATTGAATTCCCATTGGTGGCCTTCGGCTGTTGTCTGCTCTATGGTCGGGTTGTTGATACACACCCCATTTCCCCTCTCAATTTTAATGTATGTGTGACAGATATTAATAAAGCTCACAACCACTTCCACGTTCCTATGTTTTTGTTGTGTCATGGTTGTCATACCATTATTATTTTATCCTTTGATAAGATTGTCTTATTGTGATCTATCTAAGTGTTTAAGTTTATTGAAATAAAAAATTGTGGCAATTGCTCGTTTGTATACGTGACAGATGATATTGAATTGCTAGCCTAAATAAGAGGAAATGCTTAATGAAAACTAGTTTACCTGAAATTGTGTTGTCCTCCCCTTAGTGATCGGATATGGTTTGTCACCAGTTGTACAAACAACAAGTGTATAATGCATTCAAACTAATCAAGAATCTGATTTCACATAATATGATTGATTTAGTGTTTGTGTTTAATGCCTCTTTTCATCACTTTCCCTGGCAATCCAAGTAAATTAAAATCGGAGTGGAATGCAACTGTCACGTGCGGGGGTCGAACTCACAACCTCAGTATTATGGTGACATGCTAGTTGGTGATTGCTTTGAAGAACTTCTTAGACCACTGGGGCACATGAGTTCATTTTGCTTTATTGTATGAATTCTTTAATTGTAAACTACCTGCTATCCCATATATACTTAAAATCGATTTGAACTTTGATCATATATTTTTTTCCTTAGAAAATATGTGAAAGTGTAACCGCATAGATCAAAATAATCCGACTTAAAGTTACATCTGTATTATTAAAGATGGATAATGTACGATAAAAGTCTTTAGGCAATATCTGCATATTAAACCTGACTCTGTATTGGGAGAGAATGTATAATCTTGCTGACAGATTTTACCACTTCGATACATCATTTACTCAATATCCTTCAGAATTGTCTGGAAAATTTAAGTTCATTTTTTTTGTATTAACTTAATTTTACTCTTCATTTCAGGAAGCGTTGGTGTATACTTTCTAATAATTGATGCTTCATTGTAAATGTCACTAAACAAAAAACATGTCAAAGAAGATGTGATGTTTTTTTTTTATTCAGATCTGCATGAATAACTGATTACTTGTACTCTTGTTTGCTACTGAAAGTAAAAAGTAAGACCAATTTGCCTAGAATTTTCATCGCTCGCAGTTTCAAAATCCAGAAAGTGTTATAAGCTTGTGAAATTTGAATATTTGAATTTGAGTGTTTTTTTTAAACACATTTAAGATAATGACATACTTCAAACAAGCAACACACATTCTAGTGATTGTTTTACCAAATCATGATTTATCTTCAAATATTTGCCATGAATGCGTACCTTTCTTCTTTCTATCTAGAACAATTCAATACCTGACTGACTGTTGAACATCCCGGATTAGTGCCGTTTCAAAAATATCTTAATGTGAGGTTGGAAACCGATATATGATTAAAAGTTTCTTCTTTGTAAAATGTTTATTTGCACTCAGTAAAAATGTTCATTTCTACGCCACTTTAATAAATTTCATTACCAGCAACATTTCAGAGAGTTGTAGGTTTACGACTGCAACGTCAACTGCTTTAGCAATTGTCGTCGGATGTTGTGGCAGACAGAATCGCGCAATAATATTTCCCCATATATTGCAGAAAAAAATATGTTTAGGTCTACAATATTATCAACGTAATTGCCATAACTGACTGTATTATGGGAGACAGAGGCCAAAAAACTAACAAATCAGAACTCAACACATGCCCCACGGAACTGTTTGACTTTTCAATCTAATACGCGTCCGTACCTTCCTGATTCATTTCGGTGATAATTAAAAGACATATTTTTGTTTACCTATATAAGAACTTAAAACAATGTGCAAATTATGTAACTAGGAGACAAATAATACAAACATAGTACATATACTATTTTACGAAACATAAAATGAGTGAATGGTATCTTTTGACACTTTATAAAGGTTGAACGAAAAAGTAATTATTGAGGATAGGTAACTGAAAAGGGTGTTTCTGATGAGAAAGGGAATAAAATCTTCTGTTGTGTCATAATATTAGTATGAATCCAACGTCCGGAAATTCTACCGAGGTGTACACATTCAAAAATCATTATCAGACCTTATTATTATTGTATTGACTTGTTCATTTGATTGATTGATTGTTTTTCCCAAACAGATTGATTTCGTAAACAGAGTCATTATACTTTTTGCAACATCATTTTAACTTTTTTTTTATATTCATTCAACTTATTTAAAATCTATTTACTAAAAACTGTCTATTTCTTTAAACAACATTTAAAAACCCATTTTGAACAAATACAATCTAATACATTGACCTTTGTCTGAAAGATCTTCGTTAAAAGATACTTCATATTTAATCAGACAATTTCAGACATACAAAATAATTATATACTGTAAAAATGTGCTGTCTTATAATGATAATCCGCAAATAGATCTTCAAATGAACTACATCTTCTTGATTACGCGTTGCTCAAAGATGATGACTGGACATATACAATGCATTTCCTATATATACTTTATCCATTCGTATAAGAAAGATAAGTCGATATTTTATTTTTTGACAAAGAATGTGTAAATGCGAGTTAATTATATAACTTTAAAATTATGAAACTCACTCAGGTAAATTAACATTAGAGCATTTGCATTAATCAAGTATTTGCTGGCGTATCCGTATCGACGTATCGTATAACACGTATATGAGGAAAGGATAAATAAAGTCAAGTTGGTCCCGATGAAAATATTATATAATGCATTTTATTTTCATTGAGATCGGGGTAAAATCATTATTGTAAACAAATCTGTTCGATACGTATACGTCGATCCGTGCACGTATCCTGATACGTGAATAATGCAAATTCTCTATTAGTAGGGTTTGGATCTTCTTTTAGTTCCTTGCGTACGTGTCGGTTTTGTATACCGATGTAAAAATCCAAACATTTCATTTTGAAAATATGTACTTTTATTTAAAAAAGAAAATCTTCATAACATGAATGTGTGAGATTCGCAGTACGGACTCCCAGATTACAAATTGTGCGTGGACTGCTTTACAATAAAAACATCAATATTTAATCAACGATGTTATGTATATGCTAATAATATTGGCTAGGGCGTTGTCTGTCATTCTCTGGTGGTTACTTTTGAACTAGAAACAGAATAATTTCTTAATGGATCAAAACCTTTTCCTAGAACGAAGTTACTCAGTGCAGATTAGTTGTAATTTGGATCTATAAGATTTTAAAATCAAGGGTCTAGCTGTGCATTACTGATAATCAACCAATCAATTAAACATATTTTCTCTATCTAACACTACGTTTTACAACATTATTACTGAGAACCAACGAACCAAAATGATGCAACTTTATTTTAATGGAAGAGAACAATAAAAAATCAATATTGCCTTCAAACACTTTTAATCCTGTAATCAAACGTTATAAAGTGATAATAACATATTTACATGTTCTGATTCAATTATATAGTAAAATAACAAATACAAATAAATAGGAACTTTTATATAAAAAAGTCAAATAAATTGCCTTGACCATGTTGACCTGTAAAGGGCTTAAGCTAGTGCGGCTGTTATCGTCACCTATAAGACAGGTGCTTAAGTGACTGTTCGGACTTGATAAACTATAGATCAATCTTTTAATCGGTTTTCTCTTTTCAATCAGAAAAATGGAAGATTGGTTCAGTAATGTTTGTATATTTTTCTAGGCACATTTAAACATACAAAAATCGGAAAAGACTTAATTTTGTTCAGTAGTATACGCATATCAGCGAGCAATCTTTAATAAGATATAACTTTGAGTGTATTTTGGTCATTTGTGACCAATTGTACTGTTATTTTAGAGTTAATTGTGTTTTTTGTACTGAAGTATACTGTTATTTCTATTATGCACGATTTGGTATCATACTTTTGGCCGCATACTTTTCTCGAGAAAAACAAATAAAAGGAGTAGTGTTTACGACTCAAATGAAGTTTTATTTTTTTCACATATATATCGTACTTGTCTCGAAAAAATGAAAACAAGTTTTTATAAATCTCATGAGTACATCACGTTGTTCTGGATTTACTGGATCTATTTTCATCAGGAATGTAGAAACGCCCGAATATTTGAAAAGCAGAAAGATGTATAAGAACTGAACAGTTGATAAGCTATATAACCAAAACAGTAACCTCGTTAGAAGTTGTTATGTCATATCACACAGACGTTTGTGTTTTTGTTTTTTGTTGTCTTTAAAATAAATAATATTACTATATGAAAAACTACCTTATTTTTGTGTTGCTCTAATATATAATTAACATAAATTATATCAAAATTTCACAATAATTTACAAATGCTTAACCAAAGCAACTCTTTTAAATCGGTTATTGTTTAATAAATAAAGGATTCAAGCAACAACACACATTTTCTAGCGGTTCACTACGATGCACGAAAGGTAAAATATCCAACCGATATGGGTCGACCACGAATGATCGGCGGGTAATTTGAAAATACTGAAAGAGACAGATTTGCAACAGGCCGCCTACGAATCCCTCACATAGTTGTTGCAAGGATTCTAAACGTGAAAAGAATTTGACACTATCTCTACACGAGGCATAGGATTACTTTACGTAGATGTTGCAACGAAATTAATTTAAACATCAGTGCAACAAAAACAGTCCTACTGTGTCATATGTTTTACTGGCAGTTGAGGGAAAGCCAATGGATGATCGGGGTTAAACTGAATCAGGATAAAACTGTATCTTACTTGGTCTACTACAATCATAACTGTAAATTTTAAGCACTCAACTTTTATTTTGACTAATAATTATGGAAACAGTTTTAGAATGATAATAAACATGTATAAACGACTAACACAATGTGTCTCAGATATTTTGTTTCCTCCTTGAAATACGACGCAAGCATGCTACTAGAGGGATAAAACCGCAACCGCTCACTTCGACATATTATATGTATTATCGTGGTATCTTCCCTCTTTTTACAAAAAGCAAAACCACTTGTGGGTATGGGGAAAAATATACTGTATCCAAATTATAAACATGTATAACTGTGTAATGACAATATCGTGATCAATGAATCAAATGATATCATAAAAGATATCGCGATCCTTTACAGGAAAAAGTAATCTTCACAAGAGATCGGTTCAAAATTTGCAAGCTAACATGAAAAAATTATGAATGACAGATGTTGTTAGTTTTGTTTTTTTTTTGTTTTATTGTGTGGAAAAATTTCAGCATAATGAATAACATGTTAGCAAAACATCTACTATATATTTGTTTTAATATTTTATATTATGCGATGCAAACATTTTTCTATTAAGTTACATGTTCCTATTAAGTTACATTTACATATTAAGTTAATAAACATTGCAAATATTTTTGAAAATTATTCAATTGTTATATATTGTTTATATCTAATTGTTGTTTATACTAACTGGAAAGGTATTGCAACTTAGCTTGATAATGATTAAATCGACGGTAACCAAGCAAACTGAGAAAAGAATAGACTTAAATCATAATATTGTTTTCATGTTTGCTTGTAAAAGTATAGAACATTATGGATAATTTAATTAGTTTTAATATGATAAAGGTAGCAAATAGAATTGAAGCGCATGGCATTTTATAATCTTCATAAATATTCCTACGGCGTAGACGTTAAATATAATTCATATATAGATACAGTAGTTTTTCTATGTTCGTAAATATGAAATTATGTTAAGGAAACTTAATAAAAGCATGCATTAGTCTTTTATAATCATTTGGGTCTATGACATTGCACCGATGAAATCTCTCAAGTCATCGTTGTTAGCTTCCTTATTAAATCTCTAAATTTATTCAATACCCTAACTATATATGGTCGAAATGAGAATGGCGGAATATAATTGCAAGGTTTTCAATAGAAGCACGAATTTGAATGCAAAATTCTACTAGATGTCTGTCACAATCCAATTTTTGATTGACAAATGATATTGGTTGTATTGATTTGGAAGACAGATACACGATATTGCTTTTTGGTCTACAGCTTTTACCTTCTATATCTGTACCTAGAAGATACTTTCCATGAAAAAGAATATTATGTTATTGCAATGCAATTATGCAATGAACATAAGTCGGTTCATTTACATTTAAATTGTTTTCTGTAGAAGTGCAGACCTATCTGGATCTCAGAAGGCATATGGGGATGGTAAAAAGAATCAAGGCAAATCTCTTTCAGTATAATTTATGTACAGGGGATAAAGATTCAATTGAACTGGAAACTTTATATATGAAAGTATATTGATGTTTACATGAAGTTGAAATAACATAATCTTCTTTATGAAAATATTGGTATATTGATATTTTTATTTATTTTCTTTTATCTGTCTCATAAACAATCTTTGTTATAAAATTCTCATTGCAAAATTACAAAAACAAATTGTACGGGCAACACTATTGTAGGAGTGTATTTGTCCTTAGTAACATTATTTATAGAATTTTAAAACGACTTAGTACTTGACGCAATTTTTGTTTATATATATATAATCTACTTTTCGTTCACATAAAACAAACATAACCGAACTGCTTTTTTTCTGACATTATCAAGATGCTTGATTTCTTGATTGACAAAATATTTGTTACGTTTAGAGGACGTGTTTTTTAACAGACTGACGACATTCCAATAGGTACCAATTGTGTCCCTCTTCTTGCCGACCTGCTTCTTTATTATTATGACGCTGACTTCATACAGGAATTTAGCAATATCCTTTAACTTTACTTTCCACTATAAAAATGATGTTCTCTCACTAAATAATTTAAAATTTGGTGACTATGCCGAACGCATCTTTCCCGTCTACCTAGAAATAAATGATACAACAGATACAGTTAAGTCTGCCCCATATCTTGACTTACATCTGGAAATTGAACAGCGCCTGTTTACGGAGTATATATCCTCCCAATTGATACGATATTCCGGCGCTTGTATTTCTTATCATGTCTTCCTTGATAGAGGGTTGCTACTCACAAGGAAGCTATTAAGCCAAGAGTTCCAAATGGAGGTGTTGAAATCACCCCTTCGTAAATTTTACAGACGCGATCACTAGTCGGTTGACCAAAATGGAATAACCGTTTCACAGATGATATCCGCTTCCCTTTTCATGAATGAGATCTACCGAATTATACTATTTACCGGGTTTGTTATAACATGAGCAACATGACGGGTGCCACATGTGGAGAAGGATCTGCTTACCCTTCCGGAGCACCTTAGATCACCCCAAGTTTTTGGCGGGGTTCGTGTTGCTCAGTCTTAAGTTTTCTATGTTGTGTCTTGTGTGTTATTATTTGTCGGTTTGTCAATTTATTTTCGATTTATGAGTTTGACTGTTCGTCTGGTATCTTTCGCTCCCCTTGTTTTATTTCATTGAAAGCATATTTCAAGCAATAAAAATTGAGTAATTTGAAAATATTTATGAAAATGTACTTTACTAATGAACACGTTTTCCCTAAGAACCGATTTTTCCCATTGATTTTTAGTTGTCTCTTTTATCGTTAACCAATTTCCTACCGTGAAGTACATTGTTGTTGTATAGATGTGTATGATTTACTTTATTTTGACCTTGAGGTTTATTTATTTGTTTTCTTTGTTATCTTTTGGCACACAAGATTGATAGGGAATGGAAAGAGATGTATATATTTCTGCATTTGCAGAAAGGAGAAACTCATTATGTTTCATGAGATATTTTTCTCTCCAACATAACATGTGCATTTTTGCAATGACAAATTTATATATATAACCACATAACAACGCAAATGGAACTGTGAATAAAAATAGACTTGACAGTAATAACCAATGCAAAGGTATTCAGAATTGTGTCCCGTGATTAATTATTCAGATTGGAGATGGGTGCAGACGTTAATGTCGTTCACAGAAATGGAATACTCGATCATAATATCATCATGCACATATATAAAATCAAGTTTTAAACTTAGAAACTTTAAAATAATAGAACAATCAGAATATGTTATTGTTCGAGGCATGGTAGATCTGACAGAATATGTTTAAGTCCTATTTACCACAATTTTTCAAACTGTTCTGATTTGGGCTCCCATGATGAGTCTTATATAGATTAAACGCGCATATGACGTATCAAATTATAACCATGGTAGCTTTGATGAATTTTTTTGAGGTGTCAAGAGAAGTTTTAAGAGACTGTCTAGAATAGTTCTTAGTTTAAATATCTAAAGGTAGGGTTGAATAGATTCAAACTGTACGCCTAATCTTCTAGATGCTTCGAAATATACAGATTACTTATTAATTACCGTTCATTCAAGAAAAAAAAATAAAATTAGGTGCATTCTGCGTTTAAAATGCAATTTGTATTCACAACTTGAATATACTCTGTACAATTTAAAAGAACGTTATATATCCCATTGTTGCCACATATTGAGTAAACAGGAGCCAAGTTGTCTGTTTGACAATGATATAGATGGTTATATGTATATGATATAAATCTGTAACTATGATTTATTAATACTGAGGATGTTGTTGTCTTTTGATATACTAAGGATACTATGCTAGACACGAAGACACCACAATGTTATACCATTGTAATTACTAATATATTTGATTTATACAAAAGAAACTTCTTGGTCCTTCTTTCTTACTTTCTTTGTGAATTACTGAAGATATGACGTCAAGAATAAATAAAGGAAAATCTACCATTAAGTTATATACCTTACAGTAAACATTGAAGTTATTTCCCTTTTTGATATTTACTGGTATTGGCATCATCTTAATTTTTTATAGAATAGAAATAACGTAGCACGCTGTATCTATTTATCATTTAGTGTCATAAGACTGTTTATATATGTGGAGGGTTAATGTCCTATGATTTGTGTAATTTTATAATTTGGTGCTAAGTGTAGTTTCCTTGATTTCTAACTTTTTATTTATACTTGATTTCTTTTCCTGTCAACAATTAACAGAAACCATAAAAAGAATCTAGCAAAAATAATCTTCTATCGGAAAACTTTAAACATTCGCGAAGAGCGTATTGTTTTCAACATTTTCTTCTTAGATTGATATCAATAGCTGATATTGTATTACATTTTGTACGTTGAATTGACACATTTTTAGTATATGGCATAAAGTGTTTCATTTAGTTGTGTTGCCTCTAAGCATGGATTGTAACCTCACATTTACGTCAATCCTACAAGAGAAACACATATTGATTGATATGTTCCCAGTGCAATCGTTGTCTTTTACCTAACTGAAAGTCTGAAAAGTCACTAAATGCTTGTCATGTTGTGGATAACTCAATCATGTTATTCTGTCATAGGTAACTTTTATCAAGGGATAGAGGAAGGGACATTTCTATCAAAGCAATATCTTTTTTTATTGTGTGTGCAACAAACACAATATAAATTTACTGTAATTGTCATTTAAAAAAATAATAAGGGAAATTGGAATAAGACTTTCGATCATCATGATTTTAAATGTTGTTTCCCTTTCTTTTGACCTTCTTCAAACCCACTTATTTTCTACCTATCAAAGCTTCTAAATTAATAAAATTAATCTTCTTTCGATGTTTTAGAAATGTTGGCGAACCTTTCACCGTTTCAGGAAATTGATTACGGCAGTATTGGTTACAGATTACAGGATTGTATTGTCAGTTACCTGTATATTATCATCGTCCATGAATTATTATCAACGCTGAAATAAATTTACTGTAGTTCATAAATACCGTGATACCCAGTTTCATGCGGTCTTCCAATATTTTGAAGGTGATATTCAACATACTAGTAGTTGTGATGGAATAAATTCAATCAATCATTTGTATAAATCTACAATCAGAAATGAAATTCTAATTATGAATCAAAGTGTTAAATACATACATTAATCTTAATTTTAAGTATGTTTTCCCCCTTTTCAGTGCGGATTTTTAAAGGAAACTGTATTTACTTAATTTAAGTATCGGGTTTTGATTAGGTGATGTACAGCGGGCGGACAGGCGGGTGGGTGACATTAATCTGTCATTGGACATGAATGGAATTGAAATATAAAGGCACAGAAACTTAACAAACATTGATTGACTTTTGTTTTGGCCTAGCTGACAAGGCTGTGTATTTACACATCCTGGATAGAACAGTAAGCGTCTCTCTTCAGCATATTTTTTTTTGTAATGATAAGGTAACCACATTCCTATAATCCAGACAACCATTGCGATCATAAACTTTACTGTAAACATATTTTATTTAGAAAAATCATGTACATGACATACACATATAAATACAGTGATACAATATAGTAATACTAAGGGTTTGTGAAACAAGGTTTCCCTTATATTAATCCGTCTCCCTGATCATAAACTTTGAAACATATATAAAGGAATTTTGAAGTATGTTGTTGAAACAAAAGAGTGCAGATATCAATATTCGCAACTGTTTTGTTTAACAATGCTACTATGCTTATACAATTTAAATATCAATAAACTCACAATAGATACCAGGATTTCAGTTTTGTATTTGCGCCAGACGCGTGATTCGTCTACAAAAGAGTCAGCAGTGACGCCAGAAATAAAGGGAATAAGGCCAAAAAAAGTACTTGTATGTTACGCAAAGTTAGTTCCATGCAAGTACTTGATGGTGATTAAGGCGAAAAAAATTAAAAGCGTACGCAATAAATAAATTGGGTGTGATATTTTTTTTTATCATTAAGCTTATAAAAAGAGTATTAGGAAAGATTAGTTTCCGCTTCATGGTGAATGTCCTTAAACAAATTAATGAGGGGATCTGAAATAAATAAATCAGATATAGTGTTAAGCAAGTGTTGATATCGTTAGACAAGTACAGAAAATTATATACGATTGTTCTTTGATAAATGAACGGTACATGGATTTCACTCAAGTAGTATGCATGAATGACAGCCAATTACCAAGCAAAATTATTTTAGCAGATGGACAAGAGCTGTAAGAACATTTATTATTTTAGTTTGTTGCTTTTATAATAACGGTAGGTTTGAGTTGCTTTTTTTGTGAGAGGCATTATTTTTAACTTTTGGATCTAGCAAGCATATGTTTTGTACCTTATTAATATAATGATAAAAAATTCAATCGTTGAATTCGTATATATTCCACCCGACAAAAGTTAAGAAAACACTCAACTGCTTTTATATGCGTTTGTGTTAATCTTTTAATCGGGACGATTCCTATATGAAGCCTCATTGTAGCTAGAAATAACTCTATAAGATAATGCAAAATGCAGAATTTTGGTGGAGTAAAAACCAATTTAGAACGCAAATAGACGATTGCAGTTCAGTGTGTATATAAAGTGCGAATCCAGTTAGTTTATTTTCACTGTCGTATGCGAGTAAGTCTATTGTAGAATAAAAGATGATGGTGAAAAACTGCGTTTGTTTACTTCTTGAAAAGTACAAAAAAATGATAAAGTATGTTTTAACACAATTTCATCAGAATATAATAGCTTTTATTCTATGCCAACGGGATAATAGTAAAAACAAGTGTAACTAAAGCAGCTGAATCCATAATATTACTGAATGCGATTCATTTTAACTGTAAATGCGATGCATATTATCACTGAAAGTGCGATAATTTCTTATGTGGAATTTTTGGAGGTGCGATGATTTTTCATTGTTGTTTTATATGATAATTCGATATGCAACAAATGAAAATAGTCTTTAATGACTTTAATATTCATGATATTTACAATTTTAAATGCATGCTAGCCGTATATATATACTGATATATATATTGAATATACACACTGGTATAATCACTGGTATGGTTGATTCCGAACTCTGTATGTTGTCTATCGTGTGACTATTTATTCTGTACGTTCGTTGTGTGATTTCGTTATAGTTCTTTACCGTTCGTAAGTTAAACATCGAGAACATAATAAAGATTTGCTTTTTATATTGCAATACCTATCTTGTCTATGCAAGTATTTGCAACTATACTTAAACTGTTTAACATTTCTAACATTTCATATTGAAGATTAAATCAACTTGAATTTATATATGTTTGAGGTGAAACAGAACTTGCTGGAGCAAGATAAGATCAATCACAGAGAGCGCCTAATTTCAATCATGTTTCTTAGAAATCCAGTATTTTGATCTCGAGGTAAAAGGTCAAGCTTACACGAGGATCAGGGTGATATGTGACACATGGTCTTAAGTGAAACACGTTCATGAAAAGGTTAAGGACTCTCTTTGAACATTTGTCACGCCTGATTCATACGTATTTCTACAATAATCTTTCGCACAACGAACAGTATAAGAATTTAGAACGGTACTAAAGACAGAAAGAAAAATACAACGAGAATGAATCGTACAGTATCGAAATTCTGAGGTCAAGGCTTTATGCATAAAACTGCTTCTAGGTTAAGTTTTCAAACAACCATAAAATATTCTTTTCGGTAGCACATTACAAAATGAATTCTTGTTCTTGCGAAGTGCAAATATGATTAGGATTAAACATGTGAGAAATATCCATCAATCATATGTGATGCAATATGAAGATCATTCTCTCGAGATTTAAATCACTGTTTTTCGTTTTTTTAATTATCAAATTGTTGCTCTTGGTTTGCGGACTTTTCCCAAAACGCATATAAAGCTTTGGTATATTTGATAGTTATACATGGTATGAGTGGCAAACCAATATAATTCTACTCGTTTCCGATGTCTGAACATCGAACCTTTGAACGATCCTTTATAATTTCCCATTGATCTGACGGTGAAGTCTGTCAAAGAATTTAGAGCAATAATGTTTCAACGAATTACGCAGACAAATCACATTATTCCCAACGCCAGAATTTAGTATACTTTTACTTCAGAAATACGAAAGAAACGTTTTTCTCTCAACCGATATTATCTTAAATGGATATCGACGTATCGTGATCAATTCATGAAGCAATTCCTGCATGGGGCTATCTGTGGGAACTCTTTAAACAAGGAAAAAAATATAAAACAAGAAATACGTTAATTTATTTACTCTGTGTTATTGCTTATATGCTCGGGGTGAAGATATGTGTTCTGTGTTCATTTCTACAACACCCAATCTGATAAAAAATACAATCTATTAACACTGATTTCACAGGGATCGACAAATTCGTTACGTGCCATCAGTGTAATTCAAAACTGGTTACATATTATATACAGTTTATGACAATGGACACTTAGATGTTGCATAAAGTTAGTTTTGAAACTTATAGTATTATCACTCGAACACATTATAAATCCCAAACTAGTGTCGTGGGCTAATATTGGATACCGGGCTGATATGGAAAAATAATTGATATTATCATATACTTAGACTAAATAACATATATTTTTTTCTGTATGATAATGGCATTAAATTTACGTAAATTCCATATTTATCGAATTGGTGCTTAGTGGGCTGATATGAAAAGTTTATCACATACTTTGATTGTTATCACATGCCTTTCCGTAACGTTATCGCATGGCATGCCGGTGATACTCGGCATATTCCGGAAAATACACCTCAATGCTACGTTTTCAGTGAAAAAACATTACAAAATAGTTTACAAAACAATTATTTGGATACTGAAAAGTATATTGTATAAAATATTAATAAAAAAACAAATAAAAAACAAACAAATTATGAAATAAATGCATTTTTTAAAAGCTTCAAACACAATTTAGAAAGTTACTTTGAAAAAGTTGACTTTTCCTAATAGTGTTCATTATGTATATTGATGATTTTTTTGTCAATTCGTCCATATTTAAATGGTTTGCTTCTCTGTTGAGGCATATGGTAGAAAGATTTCATGTCCAATGTACTAAATTTGGGGTCCGACGTCCGTGAACTTCTCACTCTTTGAACTTCTGTTTGGGAACCACGTGAAAGGATTAATATATGAATCTGTTATGTTTCTCCATTGTTGAAGCATATGATAAAAAGATCATAACATGTCATTTTTCATATCGCATGTATTATCAGCACTCGGTCAATATCAGCCCTCGAGCCATGCGACGTCCGTGAACTTCTCACTCTTTGAACTTCTGTTTGGGAACCACGTGAAAGGATTAATATATGAATCTGTTATGTTTCTCCATTGTTGAAGCATATGATAAAAAGATCATAACATGTCATTTTTCATATCGCATGTATTATCAGCACTCGGTCAATATCAGCCCTCGAGCCATGCGGCTCTTGGGCTGATATTGAACCGAGGGCTGATAATACATGCGATATGAAAATTGCCATGTAATAATCTGATATTATTCCTTTGCATGGAAATATCGATAGCAAAATCAGTATTTTATTGGTTGAGACTATCCCGCGTGATATTGCACAAAAGTTCATATTACTCTTGAAAATCGGGATTACCTCGTTCTACGTTACGCGTATACATAACGTTTTGACGAATGCTGTTTAAAGCTAAAGTATACAACCTATTCATTATCGTGTTTGGCACCATCATTCGGTGTTTATAATAATTAAGTCAGGGATTTTGTAACTATAAATTGCTGAAAACATTTACTTAGTTCATTCATAGATACACAACTGAACTTGACGATAACTTATTAAAAACGGTATTTCGATTTTGTTTTCTACAGATTAAAACAGAACTAATTTCGTATTCATTTCGAATGTTATTTTTTTTTGCATGCTGAAAATGATTTTTTGGGGTGTTTTAAAACTTTTCCAATTTCAATTCACTAACAGTAAAGAGTATAATACACTTTTAAGTTTATATTCCTTTATCTTTAATTAAGTAAGCCCTTAAATCACTACTTTTTTACTTTCTTATTTGGTATCTTTAATAACTTACATCTTTAATTTTTAAACAAATATATCAAGTTAGTAAATAGCTGTTAAAATGACAAAAAAAAATCAGTGAATACCAGTAATCACTGAAACAACTAGTAAATACATGTAATTACCAAAATGGTTAGTAATTACATGAACTTTCTGAAATGTTTAGTAATTACGTGTAATTCCTAATTTCACCTATTTACTGTAACATATATAACATAATACATGTTTGTAATAAGGTTAAATCCTAACTGTCCTACTGACTTTTATTTTGGCATTGCACATGTCATGTCTTCTTTAACTAACTGTCCATGGCGTTAAACCCTAAATCCCTATTCCGTTTTAACTTATTTTAGTCTCTGATGCTTGATTTTTTTATTTTATTACTTGTCATTGGCTATTACAAAAATGTAACTAGCTTTCAGTAACCTTAAGTACTTTCAAATCGTACTTTCGTGTTAATTTGACCTGTTGACACAATTTTTAATGCATTTTTATTATTCGATATTTACTTATTTTGTGTTATATATATCGTCTCACTATTCTAAATATATACCACCTTTGTATAAAGTATGACGATAAATTTTCCCTTTTGTACTCGTACTGTGGACTATACATTTATTTATTTTGTAAAATATGAAAAAAAAAATCCGTATCTATAACAACAAAATTAATATATTAAAATTTTCATGAGAACCTTATTTTATTTAACGCCATTTTGTCCCAGATTTAAATTGTCTTTTTGACATCGTTTTTTTTTTATTATTAATATTGTATTTATATTGTGACATATCGAACTTATTTGTTTGAACTGTATATTTACGTGTTTTTGTCTATATGTCTTTTATTCGAGTTAGGATGTCTCAATTGATATTTAATAGTGTGTCTTTTTATGCTATAATGTTACACTACTGTTTCAGGTTAGGGTGAAAAGTTGGCGCCTGTTAAAACATTTTTATCCGCTGCAAAGTCCAAAGTACGCGGCCTTCAACACGAAGCCTTGACTCTCAACGAACAGCAAGCAATACAGGGCCCCAAAAATGACTTGTGTAAAACTAACCAAACAGGAAACCCAACGATCTAATATATATATATATAACATATGTTACAGGCATTTTCTAAATTTAGGCATTTTGTAAAATGACTGAATTTTCAGGCCATTTAGAAAATGCCTAACCTTGACAGGCATTATACAAAATGACTAAAAATACCTAGTCATTTTGTAAAATGACTGAAATTTTGAAGCAAAATTCCACAAATTGCCTGTTGAGTTTCAGGCAATTTGTAGAAGGAGGATATCATTGAGATGCGTATGGCAAAAGTTGACAAAAGCACAATATCTTGCAAAGAAAATAACTAATAGTTCGGTAGAACTTAGTTTTCTCCAAAAACCAGATCGGAATTTTTTCTATGCCTTATGATATGTTCTTTTTAGTGAAACTACGTGTTAAGTACGTACATGTACTCCCTCTGTATTTATGATACCAACAGTGAATTTATGATTATTTTGTCAAAATGGCAAACAGACAAATTATTCTGTCAATAGAACAACATTTACAATCGCATGTTTAGAAAATGTAGTTTCAAAACAGTAAAGTGAAACATTTGAAGTAGAGAAAAGTTTGTTTTTAATTGACGGATTGCTGTTTATTTTAATACAAGATACTCTAATGATGATTGTGGCCAAGTTTGGTTAAATTTAACCTAGTAGTTCCATATGATATCATTCTTGTAAAAGTTAACAGACGAAGACGGAAGACAGCCGCCCAGATGAGAATAGCTCATTTGACTCATTTGGCTAGGATAGCTAAAAATCGACGAAGAAAAGAAAAATAACAGTGCATTGACAGGAGAAGCGTTTCAAGAAAAAGAGGGATCACCCTTCATTGGCAGATCTGTTTGAGTCCGTCTAAAGCTATAGGTCAAAAGATGCGGATAATATAGTTTTGATTTTTTGGGAACATATGAAAAAGAAGATATGCATTGGTGACGTGTGTGCTTATTGCAAAACCTTATGTTGCCTAACGTTAAGGGTTATATCAGTAGAGGTAATGAAAGAATTAAAAGTGTGATGATCCTGATTTTTCCTAATGTGGTCGGAGTGCTGAATCAGATTTTACGCCAAACAATGTATTTGCCTAAAACAGGTGAAATATTGTGTACAGTTCTGTCGTGCAAAATTTTTGAGAAATAAACAAAAATGTCAAGTTCTGTGCTTGTGTGAATTGTAGTCAACTGTGTTGACTTGAGTTATCAATGCGATATGCTCATAATTATAAATTAACTGTTAGCAAAACTTTCAATTTTTGAAAAAACTAAGGCTTTTCTACCTCAGGAATAGATTACCTTAGCTGTGTTTTGCAAAACTTTAAGGAATGTTTGGTCCTCAATGTTCTTCAACTTCGTACTTTATTTGTCTTTCAAATTTTTATATTCGAGCGTCATTGATGAGTCTTTTGTAGACCAAACGCGCGTCTGGCGTAAATATAAAATGTTGGTCCTGGTATCTATGATGAGTTTATTTGTAATAATTCAATATAAAATTTTGGTCCTGGTATCTATGATGAGTTTATTTGTAATAATTCAGAAAAATGTATTCTGGATTATTTTTTATAAAAGCTCTTCTTTTTTAATTCAGTAATTATCATAAATAAAACAGCTCTGGTGTTCAAAGCTTCCGGAGCACCTGAGATCACCCCTAGTGTTTGGTGGGGTTCGTGTTGTTTATTCTTTAGTTTTCTATGTTGTGTCATGTGTACTATTGTTTTTCTGTTTGTCTTTTTCATTTTTAGCCATGGCGTTGTCAGTTTGTTTTAGATTTATGAGTTTTACTGTCCCTTTGGTATCTTTCGTCCCTCTTTCAATTGTTTTTCTGAAGTTTTTATTCGATAAAATAATTTCAGGTATTTTGTAAAATGCCTTTCAATTTTTCCAGGCATTTTGTAAAATGCCTAGAAAATTTAGTCATTATGTATAATGACTGAATCTTGCAGGCATTATAGAAAATGCCTAAAGTTTTCAGGCATTTTACAAAATGCCTAAATTTAGAAAATGCCTTTAACATATATATATATATATATATATATATATTAAATTTATATTAAGATCCATTTTGTCACATCTTGTGATCAATTTTATTTGGCAATCGCCAATGGCAGTCAGCAGGGTTAAAGAACATCAGTTGTTCGACCTGTTAGTCAAATGCGTTTTGTTTAAATATACTTTTTCACTTTTTTGGTCTTTTTGGAAAATGTTGTTTGTGCTGTTTTAAGACCCTTCTACAACGAAATTTGTTTTACATGCACACGTATAAAAATTGCAGTTTTTATCCAACGCAATCATAGGTTTGAACGTAGTTTTCAATTTAGACTCGTATATATATATAGAATGAAATTCAAAACAGTGTAGCTGTGGCCATTGATTGACACATTAAAATCATCCATTGACTGGGACTATTTAGGTGAACGTTTGTATGTAACGACCAATGCTCACTATGTACTTTTTAAAGACACTTAAACTATGGGGTCACCAAAGGTTCTCAACACCTAAATAAAGTAATTCGAAAAATTAATCAGAAATAACACGATATTTTGATTTATATCAATTATATAAATCAAAACACAAAGGTTATTCCTGATTAATTTTTCGAATTATTTTATAATTAAAGGCGTTAAGAAACCTTTGGTGACCCCACAGTTTAAATGTCTATCGTAGGTACGTCGTGAACAGTGGTCGTTACAGACAAACGTTCACGTAAATTGTCCCAGTCAATGGATGATTTTAATGTGTCAATCAATGGCCACAGCTACACTGTTTTGAATTTCATTCTATATGTATATAAACAAGAAACGAGTAACACTTATGAACCATATCACCAATGACTACCAATGGACAACAGGTTCCTGACTTAGGACAGGTGCACACAAATACAGCGGGTTTAAACGTTTTAACAGACATCAAACTTAATCCTAACCTGGAAGTATCTATTTATAAGCGTATGATATACACAATTCGCATCGCATACATTTGATATCATTCCATCAAAGGAGAAACGTTGATCGGACTGTGAGCATTGATCGAATTCATTATTCAGCGTTCAGACAGTGTCTTACACTTCTTCTTCAGTTGACCCGTTTGGTGTTTACCGTCTATGCCACAAGACTTACCTTATTTATAAACAATAACTGTTAAATATGTTATCGTCTTAAATTTGATTCAATGTTTAATATTGAATATAAAAAAAAAACTGCAAGTTACTTTTAAAATAATCTAACAGTGAGATTGAATTATTTATAAGTCAGCCATCAGTTATCCGAGTTAACAGTACGCCAGTGCTTTGATTAGTATTGAGTTAAACATCAATAATGAAAGATAATTAACCTGCATGTGTCCTTCTAGTTAATCGATTTGATTTTATTGTCGTCGTTGTGTAGAAAAGTTGGGATACGTTAGAGTAAGGTGAACGTCCAAGACTCTTGTAGAACTTTGAATGTTTCTGAAAATGACGCATTTGTACGTAATACGTCGAAAAAAATATTATCGAAATAGTTTCATTCCATTTCATAATCATTTATATCTCTTTTATCTGATATTCCCAATTTTCTAAATGAAAACATATACTAAGAAGAAATTATAACTCGACGAAATTTCATACATAAGAACGTTTCTGCATCTTCTATTCCCGTATGGAGACACAGTAATTATGTTTTTTCCTGAATAAAATGCAACACCCTTGATTGCAAATAACATAGCACGTTATAGTGATGAAAAGCTTAGAAATTCAAATGAACTATAGAGTATAAATATATCGACTTTAAAGAAAGGCAATACATCATCTACAGCAATGCTATTCGACAAGAATGTATACCAGAAGAAATTTTAAGCAAAGCTTATAATTTGAAGTTCTGAATGATGGCCCTCTTAGAACTTAGATAATACGTATAGTTAATAACTTGATAGCTTCGTTCATTCTTAACGATAAAAAGATGTGCTGTATTTCAAGTAAATATACTGATATGTGCGTTTTAAACCAATATGCACCGGGTGTTGCAACCTTTGATAAAACATTTCATTAAAAAAAAAACATGAACTTTGAGTGAGTGCAGTTTTAACCGAATAGAAAGCGCCTTACATCGAGAATTCCATTATCTTTCTGTCAAAGATCTTCTATTTTGTTTTTTAGAGGATACACACTTCTACATTTTGTAAAAAGTAATTAACAGATTTGATTAGTTTGATGAGTGATGATAAAAACATTTATAAAGGTCAAAGTTGGATTTCCTTATTGAAACAGGTTTATTTAAACCAAACGATTCGGATCAATTGCTCTTGAGATTGAAACTACTAAAATAGAATCAATCAATGGATAATATGAAAGGATGATACGTTCATATTGAAAATCAAATGATTTAGTTCAAATCTGAAAGTACCACATATTTTAAGCTGCGACTTCTTAGATCGCTGCATTATAGCATATAACAAAACCATGATTAAATCGGAAATTCTTAACCCAAAGGGTTTATAAAGATATTCACTAAAAACCGGTTAACATGCAGAATTTGTAGTAATAAATATAAGATAGTAAGGAAAATCAATGCACTGAAGTGTCAAAAATGCAGTTAGTTGAATATATCTTACATGCCTGATCTGCTTTAACACATATTTACCCTTTGTTTGCGCATACAAGATCACTCGCAAAGAAAGTTGCGTGTTTGTGTTGTACTTGAGATAAGTTTTTTTTTGTAATGTGAAATCTGTTTTTTCCCTTACAGAATTAGACATCTATCCAAGTACATTTTCTGTGAATGACAACATTTTGACAAAATCTTCGGGCTACGATTAGCATATGACGCTTACTAACACTATAGAGCTGTCGACCACTGAAAATAGTAAATCATTAGATTAGTATGATTGTTTTGTATTACATACAATTGTACAAAAGTAATGAGACGGATATAAAACGGACGGACGAACAGACAGACAAGGTGTTTCCTTTTTTATCCTTTAACTATTTCTGAGGGAGGTATAATAAAGACAGATGCGCTTTACGTATCCAAAGACCCGTAGTTATTCTGATATGAGAGTCTAACACATCTACGAAGAGTGGAATAAATTCAATATGAAAATAATACTATATAAACTGCATGTGGTTCTCTAAACTTTTGAAACGGTAAAAAGACAAATATTTGAAACCCAAGGATATTTCGCAAAGACAATATTTGAATATAATATGTCAGGGGCGGATGCAGGAATTTTCGAAAGGGGGGGTGCTAACCCAGGGCACCCAGGGCAAAGGGGGGGTGCAAAACATATGTCCCGATACAAATGCATTGATCGGCAAAAATAAAGGGGGGTGCGCACCCCCGGAACCCCCCCCCCCCCCTGGATCCGCCACTGTATGTAGTCCCCAGCCATCTAAGGTCAACTTTGGCTCAGGAAGTAATAACGCTAGCTTCTAAATGCCGATAAGAAAATGTATAAACGGAATAATTAAGAAAGAGATGTAACAAATAATGGCAGAGCACTGCCTATTGAGCTGATGATACCCTCGATGATAAATAGTACACCATCACGGATTTCGATACAAAAAAATGTAAATATAAATTGTTTATTATAAATATGGCGTAATTTTATTTTGAATATTTGAAAGCTGTGAAAATAACAATGATTTAGAAGATCTATAAAATAAAATCGAATGTGATGTGGTTTATGCTTCAATGTGACAGCATTTCTACGACATATAAATATTATACATAAAAGACAGTCAAAAATTGTTTGCATCTATAAAATATGTCGTTCTCTAAATCTAATCTAAGATAGTTGTGATAAAATTTACAAATCACAATCAAAGATCTGTTATCAATACCAACTCCTTTAATTATAAAAATCAACTTCCCTCATTATCTTCCTCATTCCCGTTTTTTCATTCTCAATTATAACTATATTATTTGTTAGGATTGATTGATTTATTGAACTTGTTAAATTATAATATAGTCTGTCCAATACCTTAAAAATAGAACGATACTTCAATGTAATCACAACGAGACTGCAGTGTAATCAGGAAAACCATGAAAACGCAATTGATTGATACCAGTCAAATGATTTTAATCCTGATCAATTTGTAGGCAGAATCGTGTCGAGAATTAAGATTCATTAAAACACGATGGTATCAACGACATTGGTGATCTCGAAACTATATATAGTGTTATTCAAATGTGTACAATGAAACATGTTCTACGAAAAAATAAGTGATTTGATAATTATAATCTATTTATACTAAAATATTCTAAGAAACAATCGCACAAAAAAGTATACTATCTTCCATTCAAAAACTACTTCATTCGATATTGACGAGAATTGGTAAATTATAATCCCCCCACATATCTGTCGTATTTACAATTGACAGAAATATAACTACAATGTAATTTTCATAAATTTACTTTTCTGTACACGATTTTATTATTTTTTAAAAATCATAACGTACAAATCGTCATTTTTTATAAATCTCGGTCTGTTATGATGTTTAAATATGACAGCTAATTAATTGTCGTGATTTGAAGCTGTAGTTTACCGATTGTCACCTTATAATAAACAATCAACAACAAAACATGGATATTGAGCACGTGTATTAAATGTACAAGATAATAGCTCATTTCAATGACAGATCCATGCATATTGCGATCACCGGATTTTTAAAAGAAAAGTCTCTCTGAGTTCACTGCATACGGTGAAGCTAATTCAGCATGCGTTAAAAATAAAACTTTTCAAATATACAGCATTCAAATCAATTTTACCTGTTTGGCAATAAGTCAAAATCTTCAAATCCATGCATAGTAGTTTGTGTACTATTAAAAGAACAAAACTAAAGCATTAACTGTTGTTAATCCACGTGATAGTTGCTGGAATGTCTTCGTTGAAAAAATAAAGAGCTCACGCGTAATTGACTAGGATTGTTAATTTTCCTGCTGAAGGTAGGTAGTTCTGTACAGACATTCCATATCCTCCACCAGTACAAACTTACATATATATAGCCTTTTATAACTCACTATGAAGTATGGGCTTTGCTCATTGTTGAAGGCCGTACGGTGACCTATAGTTGTTAATGTCTGTGTCATTTTGGTCTTTTGTGGATAGTTGCCTCATTGGCAATCATACCACATCTTCTTTTTTATATTACCACCATGAAATAGAAAATAGTTCTGAAAGTGGCGTTAAATATCTAAATAAATAATGTTGCGCCATGTATCGGCTGGCTAAAGTCTCGCACATTCTGAATACATTTTTCTTGACCAATGGTAGCACTTGAACTCCCTTCAGTTCATGTGGAGGTGAAAACATAGTCAAAACTTGGTGAAGCACTAAACGAAAATTTACGTTGACACTCCGACATTTGTGCAAGAAACATACACATGAACTTCTATTAGTTGATTAAGAACATTTAAATGGTCACTTAATGTCGTGCTATGTTGGTTTTTTTTTGGCGGGGGGGGGGGGGGGAGGGATAAACCCCTGTTGCACAATCAGCACGTTAATTATATTTATAAGGTAATGAACAATATAATAAGTGACAATATGACTATGCATGAAACGAAATGAATAATTAATTCTAAAAATAAAATATTGCATATTCTTTTTTCTTCAAAATTATGCGTTGATTTAATAGGGTACATACAACGCAATTCGTATTATTTCTTGACTTACCTATTACTGTCTATTGTAATCTTACAAGTTGCATATTGTACCTGTTTTCGCTTGAAAAGGGACATCAAACAAGTTTATACACTAAGCAGTTTGTTTACAAGATAAAATTGACCATTAGCCGGTCCATGAACTTGTTATAGACCTAAGAAGATTAAATGTAATGCTTTACAAGTATTCGTTTTAGTAATGCACAAATGTGTATGTGCCGGTTTATAATTAGTTTTAACTCAAGTATTGTCAAATGGAGGAATTGTAAAATGTAAAAAAGTGTCATAACGGGAAAATAAAAGAAGTAATTTATGTGGTACTAAAATACATCGCTCAAAATTATTGTTAGTGATAAACTATCCATAATGAGTTTGTATTTTACAACAGTTTCTACACGAATTAGAGATTGTGAAGTTAAATCCAGACCTTATAAATGCCTTGATCACTACACTTATACTGTGACACAACTTTCAAGCGTGCGACGCTATACATGTATAATTAAGCTTCTCGCACAAATTCATTTTCACCAATTTTAATCAAATTCTTTTATTTGATTTTTAACAATGTAAAACAATTATTAAAATTATAAAAATTCGCGAAAATAAACAATATACCAGGTATACATAGGCTCGATAATATGCAACTTCTGTCTATGACGAAATAACATCAAATATGTGATGCAGCGGGTTATTTTAAAGTGTGCACCATATTTTAGATGTTATTTCGAATAGACCAAAAAAATGTTGCAGTCATTCCTTATAATTCAATTCTAGATTTCATTTCAAGACGGAGTAAATTATCAATAACGTTGAAGACGTCACGGTCACATCAGAAAATAATGTCTATGAGCTGATAGACAAAACACTGTCAGCCAATCAGAAAAAAAATAATGTCTATGAGCTGATAGACAAAACACTGTCAGCCAATCAGTAGAAAATAATGTCTATGAGCTGATAGACCAAACACTGTCAGCCAATCAGAAGAAAATAATGTATATGAGCTGAAAGACAAAACACTGTCAGCCAATCTTGAAGACACGTAACGTCTAAAATCAAATTATAAGTTCATAAACAACATTTGATGTTAACATGTCTCAGGAGGATCAAACAATAAAGTAGAGGGAGTATACACATGATGAATCGGGTTATTAAAAATACTCCCGATACCTTAAACGTGTTGATGAAAGTTTAAATATGTTTATAGTGTTCTGAACGTTAGGGACGACATCAAAAGTTCAATGTAGGATAAAAAACTTAATTCACTGACCCCCCTCCCCCCAACCCCTCTTAACTTAATTTGGGAAAAAATGATTTACCTATAGGGATATATGTAAAAATCGATTTGAGATATACAAAACTTGAAGAATTTTAACCCCCCCCCCCCCCCCCCAACCCCAAATATTTGATTTAAGTTTTTGTTTATCCTACATCGATCTTTTGATGTCGTCCCTTAAGGAGATTGCTTGTCTTCCCCTTCAAGAGTAACAATACCATATAGATCCAATTATTTTACAGGTAAAGCTTCAGAAAGAAGTTAGTTATATACTGTATCCCTGCACTTATCTATCACGATGATCACCATAGGAATATTGTAAACTATTCATAGGACGGACAAATTCACGTGAGTATAGTATATAG
The DNA here is from genome assembly GCF_965363235.1 of Mytilus galloprovincialis. NCBI lineage: Eukaryota > Metazoa > Mollusca > Bivalvia > Mytilida > Mytilidae > Mytilus > Mytilus galloprovincialis. The sequence goes on from NC_134841.1 coordinate 52,516,372, forward strand.
TACATTTGCGTTATCAACCTTTTGTCTATATGTCTCTAGTATATCTTACCAGTATCCTTACACACATCTGTAGACTTTTATACATTTTTTCCTGTTTGCATATCATGTATGGGTGATTTTTGTTTTGAGATGTGTAATGTACTAGAATAATAAATTTATCTACATAAACACATTTTTGTGTCATATGATAAATATTGAGAATGTTTTCTTTAATATCATTCAGATTATCATTTATTTATAAAATATATGATAGCAAATTCAATCAATCGTAGCAGGACTTCTTTTGTAAATGTTCATTTGCCATAGACAGTATAAAAATATTTATATATTATTTTAAATTAGATTGAAGTATGTTAGATGTATCATTACTAGTCCACTTTTGACTACCCTTTTCATAATATCATAAGCTGTTTTCTATTTGGCTATTACCAATCATGGACGAATGCCCACAGTATGATAAATCAATACCCTTTACAAATACACCGAGGAAATTACTGAACGTTCCACAGTGTCAGAGAGGAAAGTAAAGTGTTGGAATTAACACGAAAACTTGGTAGGTTATTTCATTTTTATGAACAATAGGAGATAACTCAAATTATATAAAAATTAGGAGCCTACTCAAATGAAATATAAAAATGTATTATGATTGCCAGTGAGATAAATATCCACCTAAGTCCAAATGAAGAATATTTAAGCATGTAGAGGTCATCATCGTACGACTTTCGACAAAGATTATTTATTATGTTCATAAAATTTGCAAGTTTTTCACAAACCAGTTTGAATTTCTACCAATTTTAAATGAACACGTATGACAGGGCATTGACCTGCAGTGGTTTTATTTATGTTACAATCAATAGTTTCAAAAAAATTTAGTAAAGCTATTTAGTCGCCCTCGTTTTTTTAAAGTTGGTTTTGCTCGGTCTTTAGTTGTGCTTATGTACTGTTGTTTTTCTTTTGGCCTTTTTTATTTTAAGCCATATTTTATCAGTTTATTTTCTACTTTTGAGTTTGTATGTCCATATGGTATCTTTCGCCCTCTCTATTGATACAAGTAGGTTTCGAATAATTGCAAGAAAATGACTTTTAACTTGAACTTCTCTCGTCTGGAATTTTACATTTAAAATGAGCAAACGGTTATTCGATTGCTGATAGATGTTCATGTGTGGATTGTTTCTATAACATTGAGTGACCATTCAGATCACGAACAATCAATAAAGTAAATTTTGCACTGGGTGTGAGTGAAACAAATCATCGCAAGGAAATCTCTAAAATAGTGAGATACGTAGGATTATTGAGTATCAAATGAGTTGCATTTTGAAGGCAGAATATTACAATTATATCATACAGAAACCGTGTAGGATCATTATATTTTGATATTTTCCGAATGTATTCTTGCTGATAACCTGATATTTGTGAAGAAGCTTTTAAAATTACAACCAATTTTAAACTGGTGTTTCTCTGAGATCAAATAATGAGGCTTCTATTTACAGTTTGTTATGAATTCAATGAGAAGGTCGACATCTAAATCAACCATGCAATTTGATTTTTGTAATATTTTGTTAGGAGGAAGGATGGGAAAATGTGGCCCTCTTTTTAACCATGAATTAGCCAGGACTTCTTAAATGGATTCTTCGTTACACTTTACTTAATTACAACATTTATATTTCACAATTGCAAATTAACAATTCTTATTCAAACAAGACATTTTTCAAATTTCCGAGTGAAATGCTCCTTTGAATGCTTTAATTTATGTTAATTTAGTCATATCCAGGATGTCGAATAGTTTTCCAATGTGAATCAAAAATGTCATCACTTTGCTATATATAAAAAAAATATGAGAAAACAGTCTTTGATATAACTTTTGTAAAAACTACCAAAAATATTAACGAACGTTTTCTAAAACGTTTTATATGCAGACCGATAGGACTAAAGCATTGTCACAATACATTTATTAGAGCAGTTATGACCCGTTTCATGGAAAAGATTACACTATTTCCGATAATATAACCTATTACATGTAGTTATAGTTAAATACGTAGTTGCTGTATCAGATGTCTTTTAAAATATAGTAGTTTGTCAACTTATGTTTGTCTTTTTTTTTTGTTTGACTATGTTTTTCTTTGTCCTTAGTCACCTAGTACTTGTTTTGCCCCATGTTATCTTCTTACTTTGCTTCATTCATGTATTATTGGTCCCAGTTTATAACACGAGATACACTATTACAGAGAGAGTGTTTGTTCTTTACAATTAAAATATATTTGAAAAATAATATTCATACAAATTTAAAACTTTTCGACAAACTATCTCACAGGTTTTGCAAATAGCTTTAAGGTTTAAGACCCTTTCTGTAACCATGTGAATAACGAAATTTTCCAACTGCAATAAAGTAGATAAAGTATGTCATATATTAGATGAGAATTAAATTGCAGGAGTTATAAGCTAATAGTATTTAGTATCAGATGAAACGTATGAAAATATTCATTACTATTGCACATTTATATGATCTAACAATTATTATATATCTGCTTTGATATTTAGAATTGAGTCAGAATTATTCAAAAGTCATAAATTTCTGGTGTTGTGATTTTAACCTTCATGGAATCCAAAGCATTTAACTAATTTTATTAACATTTATTTATTTTTGATTGTAAGAAAATAATTACTTTCAAATTTCAAATCGATATTGTGAAAGGGGGAAAACCTAAATTACTGTTATATTATATCCCTGTTAAATGAAGCAGTGTATTTTGCATTTTATTCGTTGTGTCCGTAAGTTCGACTATTCACACTCTGTATCCTCATATCTCAGCACGAAGGGTGCCACGTGTGGAGCAGGATATGCTTACACTTCCGGAGCACCTGAGATTACCCTCAATTTTTGGTGGGGTTCGTGTTGCGCAGTCTTTAGTTTTCTATGTTGTTTCTTGTGTTCTATTATTTGTTTGTTTGTCTTTTTTTCACTTTTAGCCATGGCGTTGTCAGTTTATTTTCGATTTTATGAGTTTGATTGTTCCTCTGATATCTTTCCTAATCAAGTGGCAGAATTGCAATGAATATTCCAGAATTTTTTTTATATAACGGCGTTGTGCACTTAAAATTTGTCTTTTATCCATATTGTTATTGGTACAGTATAGTTTATTTGCTGTTTCTGCAATTCTAGTATGTGTGATGCATTAAAAATTGACCAACGTGATATTTTTGTCGATTTGATCCCTTGTTCACGCTTCACATCGAGACTAGTATATATCTATTGACACATATCATATGATTTTAAATCGCAATTTAAAGAGAAAAAAGCATTTTCCGAAAATTCTATACATTTATAGACCTATTTCACAGATGTTAAACTATCTGTGTGTGTGTGTGTGTTTGTAAAAGTATGTAACAAACCAAATGTCAATTTTTCGATAATCAGCTACTGTACAACGATTACTAAAAGCATACACAATTTCATAAAAAAGTCAAAATAATTGCCTACTGCGTATATTAAGGACATCTCGTGGCAAAACCGATGACGCGAGTACAATTGAAAGTAAATCGACAATAAGTCGACAAACTCAAGAATGAAACAATGCTGAATAGGAGACTTATTAGAAGAAAGTTCGGAACAATAATCGTACATTTTAACGAAATTATTTGAATAAATGAATGAATGGTTTTATTTGCAATAAGCATATACAAAACAATCCAAACATATATTACATATATGACACAAAGATAAGCCGCAGAAAACAACACACATGATACAATTTTAAGGTGGTACCTAACGCTACAAGAGATAACTCTGTAAAATCAGCTAAACCACCCGTTGTATTGTTAAGGAAATATTAATCTTCTCAATGATCAAAATTAGTGTTTGCCAAACTGCTCCAATGAAATTTTTCTGAGGAAACGCTCGGTTCAAATTTTTTGAAATTTTTATAATTTTGTCAAAGGGTCAATTGAAATATTTTGACAAGGTTTTATGACAATTAAACGAGCCAAATTAATTTTAGTCAAGGTGTATATAATTTAAATTTACCAGAGAGGTATACAGTCATTAACAGAAATAAACTGAATTTGGTATTTCAGGAATTATATCGTATAGCAACTTTGTAACCATTCGTCGTTTGTTACTTTAAGAGGGAAATGATGACATAATATTAACAATTTGTTTGTATTTCAATTTGTGTTCATTGTAACGATTAATTTTATATGGATAAGGACCTTGCTTTGACGGGACGAATATTGAAACGGCAACATTTTCAGTTTGCAGGGGAGGTAATATGTTGACACTAAATGTCTCGTTGACCCTTATCTTTCTACTGTTCGTGCACTATAAATTTTGTAATGCTACACATTTAGAGCAATTTCTCAAACCATAAAAACGAAAAATTAGACTCTGATCATTAAAATGGCAAAAACAGTTCAAATGATTCTATAAATACAATGGATATGGACTTCAGTCGCCAACATACTTACTCATATACTGATCGAATAAAGCTTTATTTATTAACAATTCAGTTTGTTTATAACATGGAATAAATTAATGCCTAATAAGGTTTTATCTGTTAATAGATTAGTTATTATTGTTGAGCATTATAGAATTCCGAAGGGTATTTAAATTTTACAAAATTGGTTGGTGTATTTATATAATTGAAATTAAATCCCGACTTTAACAGTAGAAATGATTTTAAAAAAAGATTTTGATCTTATTTGAATTTAATTTAGTTCCAACTCATGTTTTATCGTTAGTACGCAGATCAGAAAAAGTTTTGTCACGAAAAATACTTTTAGATAAGTCATAACTGCTTTAAAACAAAAATCCATCCTTGTAAGTAAGGACAATTTCCCCCTGAATTTAATTCACACCATTGTTCTTTTCGTGAAGAATTCTTTCTAAAATTCACAGAATTACAGCTTTATTTGTGTTCTTTGCTGTTATTCTACGGCGACTTCGTATTGACCGCCTTCGCTGACACGTTGAAGTTTACGCCACTTGCACTCCGTATGGCGTAGCGGAAACGTATATACAGAGAAAAAAAAATAATTCCACAATTCATAACAAAATATTTTTTTTTCACATAGTGCACATTATTTTCCTTTTTAAGATAGAATGAAATTCAAAACAGTGTGGCTGTGGCCATTGATTGACACATTAAATTCATCCATTGACTGGGACAATTTAGGTGAACGTTTGTATGTAACGACCACTGCTCACTATGTACTTTTTAAAGACACTTAAACTATGGGGTCACCAAAGGTTCTCAACACCTTTCCGAAAATTCTATACATTTATAGACCTATTTCACAAATGTTAAACTATCTCTGTGTGTGTGTGTGTGTGTGTTTGTAAAAGTATGAAATTCAAAACAGTGTGGCTGTGGCCATTGATTGACACATTAAATTCATCCATTGACTGGGACAATTTAGGTGAACGTTTGTATGTAACGACCACTGCTCACTATGTAATTTTTAAAGACACTTAAACTATGGGGTCACCAAAGGTTCTCAACACCTTAATAAAGTAATTCGAAAAATTAATCAGAAATAACACGATGTTTTGATTTATATCAATTATATAAATCAAAACATAAAGGTTATTCCTGATTAATTTTTCAAATTATTTTATAATTAAAGGCGTTAAGAAACCTTTGGTGACCCCACAGTTTAAATGTCTATCGTAGGTACGTCGTGAACAGTGGTCGTTACAGACAAACGTTCACGTAAATTGTCCCAGTCAATGGATGAATTTAATGTGTCAATCAATGGCCACAGCCACACTGTTTTGAATTTCATTCTATATCTAATTACACGTGATAAAGTTACTGACTGTAGGAGTGGGTTGAAAAGGACACCATAAATAAAACTTAAGTTTTAATGAAATTCAATGTAATATAAATTCATTTTTATTAAGGTTGATGGCCTTGGCACATGTTTGAAAAAAATGCCTTTAACTACCAATGTGTAACACAAATAACTTTTTGATTTTTTCTTCATATAAACTGTGAATGAAATAAATACAGGAAAATTTGCCCATACTTTTGCATATTTTTTCCTTGAAGGGTACCCATTTTATATCCGCCTTAAACCCCTATTACAGTTGACATTTTTCACAATCAATTATAAATCATAAACAAATTTTGTTCCACTTTGTTTTTTTTTTTGGTCCGTATAATTTTTGACGTTTCCCTCAGCAAGACGGACAATTTCTCTATTTAAGGGAAGAGAGGTTCCAATTTTGTATCCGCAACTCCTTATAGACCCCCTTTTACATTATATAGAAACTTACTTATACGATACAATTAGTTGTGTACCTGTTATTTTATTTATTGATTTGGACTATTGGGGTTTACTCTTATCAAATTTTACGGACGCATATTGAGAGTTGGTTGACAGTCTTGGAATATCCGTTTCACAGATGATAGCATATATGTTCAAAATATCTATATAATCCCGTCCCGTTTTCCCGATTGTGACCTTCTGAATTAGACTTATTACCGGGTTTATAATGAACAATATGATGGATGCCACATATGAAGCTGCTTACCCTCTCAGTACGTGAAATCACCCCAGTTTTTGATGGGGCTTCGTTTTGCTCAGTACATATTAAGATTTCTATGTTCTGTTTTGTATACTATTGTTTATCTGTTTATCTGTTTATCTTTTGCTTTTTTAGCCATGGTGCTGTCAGTTTATTTTCGACTAATGAGTTTTTAATGTCCCTTTGTTGTCTTTCGCCTTATAAGACTTTCTTTAACCTGGCTTAGGACTAAAACTTGTCCTCGTCCTAAACAGGGTTGTTGAAATGGCCCCTTTAATAGCAATAGTTTGTTGATCGCATTAATTTTCGATTTTGTGAATTGAAATTTTTTTCTTGAATTTTGACTATAAACTAATTTTTAAATAATTTTAATCACATTTGATATAGTTTGCATTTTGGAATTTCAACCAAAGATAAAGAACTGGATCTTCCATCACTGTATTTGATACCTAAACTTCATAAGTGTCCTTACAGACAAGGGTATATTGGTGGGTCTTCCTAGTTCTCCACGAAACATCTTTCTAAATTATTAACATCTATTTTATCAGAAATCAAAGCCGGGCTCCAAAGTTATTGTAAAACTGCCTATTCTAGAGTAGGCGTGAATCAGATGTTGATATTGAAAAGTTCTTTTATAGTACATACAATCTAAGACTCTCTCATCTTGCAATAGTATTAAAACATTTGACTTTTCTACTCTTTACACAAGTATTCCCCATTCCAAACTAAAAGACAAATTGAAAGAGTTGGTATTACTTTGTTTCATTAAAAGAATGGCGAACTTAGATGCAGGTATCTTGTCTTTGGGATGGATAAATCATATTTTAAAAATAATCACTCTGATACAAACAAAAAATTCTCCGAAACTGACAAGATGCTTGATTTTTTGGTTGACAGCATATATGTTACGTTTGGAGGACGTTCCCTATATAGATGATGTTCTCTCACTAAATAATACAAAATTTGGTTACTATGTTGAACGAATCTATCCCATCGAACTAGAAATAAAGGATACTACAGATACAGTATAGTCTGCATCATATCTAGAAATTGACAATGAGGGTCGGTTGAAAACAAAACTTTACGACAAAAGTGATGATTTCAGCTTCCTAATTGTGAACATTCAATTTCTATGTAGCAACATTCCAGCAGCGCCTGCATACGGATTATATATCTTCCAATTGATACGATATCCCCGGGCTTGTATATCCCATCATTATTTTCTTGATAGAGGATTGCTACTCACAAGGAAGCCTTTATACCAAGAGTCCCAAATGGTGAAGTTGTAATCATTCCTTCGTAAATTTTACGGACGCCATCACGAGTTGGTTGACCGTTAAGGAATAACCGTTTCACAGATGATATCGGATATGTTCTTTATGTCGTAACTACAATACCCTTCCCTTTTCACGAATGTGACCTACCGAATAAGACTACTTAACCGGATTTGTAATAACATAAGCAACACAACGGGTGCCACATGTAGAGCAGGATCTGCTTACCCTTCCGGAGCACCCCAATTTTTAGTAGGGTTCGTGTTGCTTAGTCTTTAGTTTTCTATGTTGTGTCTTTTGTACTATTATTTGTCTATTTGTCTTTTTATATTCAGCCATGGCGTTGTCAGTTTATTTTCAATCTATGAGGCTGACTCTCCCTCTGGTATCTTTCGTCCCTCTTTTGTGTTTCTTAATTAATGAGACGATGGGTATACTGGCAGTGTTACACTAGGACAGTGCCATTCCTTAAACCTGAACTCAAGTGTGAAAATTGTCTAATGGAAATCTAAATTATGTCTTAATTTTTTAAATATATTAAAATAAAGGCGGTTCTGGTTATTGTCAGCAAAACCTAGAGTAAAATTACCACAAATTTATAGTTTTAAAAGGGTTTTAGCTGTCGATTTCATATTCACCGATTTGACTTAACTTCTCATACTAGTATTTGATTTACAGGGCGCATTGTATTTGCGCCAATTTTTAAAAATCCAATCTTTTAATTGCGCCACAAGGTTAAATTTGATTTGCGCTAAAATATAAAAACTTCATTTGCGCCATTTCACAGGTACATTGTTAACGGGAAAGTTAAACATTCATTGCTGTATCGTGAATAAGAATTGTTTCTACATCATTTCTCCTGGATAATTGTTCATACTCATTTCTAATACAAAACTGAGGTTTAGAATTATAAACTGTTAAAATGTTTTAGGTGTAAAGATGGGCATTGTCAGTTCAGAGTCTAAGACTAACAGAAAAATAAGTCTATTTTGTATGAATATATGTGATAAGCTATATACGGTATATAGCTTATCATATGTATCAGGATATTAAAAACATTGATATGTTCCTTAATACTTGCAAAGCCAGAATAACAACTGCTATGGACAGAATTATAACTTTACTATACTAAATAATGATTAGAACTATCCCGCAATTTAACTCCCTTTTTTGATATGTTCAAAGTAACAGTAACTGTGTTTTAACGAAGTTTTAACATACCTTGTATGGTTTAATACTATTTACCTGTATTATTGGCGCAAATGAAAGGTTTTATTTTTGGCACAAATGTAATATGGTTTGTTGCGCAAATGAAAGATTTTTTGGCGCAAATAAAATGCCAATTGGCGGAAAAGCAAAGCACCGGTTTTCTTACCATATAAACTTTAATTCAAATTATAAAAAGTTTAGAATAAACAATTTACAGGGCATGGGCTTGACAATACGTAGCTTCGTTCCGCGTGTATTTAGTCTTGATGCCTAATTAACTACCGATTTGACCTCCGAAGACCTACGATGGTTATATAAGCGATATAAGTATAAAAATGATATAAGTAGAAAACGACCTCGTGCAATTGGATTTTTCTAGGTCTGTTTAATTTCATATTATAGATTAAAAATATATGTAAATCATCGTTTTAACCTGTATCAGAATGATTTTTTTGTCGATCGAATCAGTCAATCAAATGATTTACCTTTTATTTCACTTTTATTGTTTACATTATTTTCCTTTGAATAACCGAACACGCACAATGCATGCGTTATCAATCTGTAGCTTAGGGGTTAAATTAAGTTCACTTGAATACGGATTCAATGAGTTCGAATTATCCACTTGTAAGTGGATAATTCATCATTAATGTTTCTTAGCTTAATTTGACATAATCGATCCATACTGGCTGCTAAAAGCGAATTATAATTTTACTATTTCACTTTCATTAATGATTGAACAAAAAAAAAATACTTTAGATTTTTTATGTATCTCGTAGCTAGTGCCCCTTTAAGTGAACAACTATTGGACCACCTTTATCTCTTCGATATAAAACACATTGATTTCCTGATTCGATTAACTTGGCTTCAAACATTTATTGTAGAAACTATACTTGAACACTTTGACGGTTCAATTTTACATGATTAAAAAAAACAAAAAAACAAAAAAAAAAACATAGTTTTGGAAAAGATCTATATGGTTAATGGAGCAAGATCTGATTACCATTTCGGAGCTGCTTCTATCACCAAAGTTTTTTTTAGGTCTCGTGTCACCCAGTCATTAGTTTTTCGGTTTGGTGTTTTTATGTCATTTTAGCTCACCGCTTCAAATGAACTTTAAGCTTTTGTCATTCATTGGGGTCCGTCGTCGTCTGTCGTCGTTCGTCATCGTTCGTCCGGTATAGACTATTTCAAACATATTTTTCTCTCAAACTACTGCCAACCAAACTTTAGCTGAATGATCCTTAGGGTATCTAGAATAAAGTGTTTTATTTAATTTCTGTTTCGTTTAAAAGCATGGACGCCATTGGCTCAACATAGAACATAGGGGTAAAATGCAGTTATAGCTCAAAATCAAAATCATTAGCAAATCTGACATGGGGTAAAATTATTCAAAAGATGAATTTCTATCAGCCACAAATTTTTCAGATGAATCTAATTACACATTGTTGGGTTACTGCCACTAAATTTGTAATTATAAGGAAATTTTGCAGTTTTTGGTTATTATCTTGAATATTATAAATGATAAAGATAAACTGTAAACAGCAAAAAAGTTCAACAAAGTAAGATCTACAAATAAGGTAATATAACCAAAATTGTCAATTGACTCCTTAAAAAGTGATTGCCCTTTAAAGATTTTTTTTTTGTTCATCTATAGTTTGCTTACTTTAAAAAATCTTCTCCTTTGAAACTGCTGAATCCATTTCAGCCAAACTTGGGCTGAATGAGTTTCAGGATATCTTGTATACATTTTGTATTTTATTTCCTTGTACATCAAGAAACATAGCCTCTATGGCTAAAATGGAACATGGGGTGAAATACATTTTTTTTGGCATTTGAAAAAAATATGACAGATACAAAGAATATCTAAATTCGATTTTTTAAGCCACTCATTACTATATATTTAAAAGCAAAAATAATAATTGATATAGATTTAAGCAAAAAATTAGTGGTGAGCGATTCAGTCTCTTGAGAGCCTCTTGTTTGTATTTTCGTCTTCTTCTGTCTCTTATTCCCATGATTTTAATTACATCGGATGACCGAGAGGGCTGTCGCCTATATTTCTTAACCTAATTTCGTGTTGGGATTGTAACCGATCTATAAACTTTATAAATACGCGGACATTATCGAGTGTAAAATAATATTCCGTATCGCTTATTATAAATTCATTTTTTCAATGGATACTCCTGAAGAAAATAAATCAATAATATAGAAATGTTTTGTCGTTAGAAATATATATATAAGTAAAAAAATCTTTAATATCTATGCAAACGCACAAGAAAAGTATGTTAACGCATGCGGATGTATATCGCAAAACGTTTTCAATCTCCAATGAAGAGTTATCGGTCCTCGCTTTTTCTCAATGACCGATACCTCTGCATTGGAGATTGAAAGTTTGGCGGGGAAATATGAATGGCATCTATTAGAAAAATCGAATTATTGCAGAAGAGTGTCCACCATGCACTTGCACTGCACTATCACTAATATAGTATAATATAATGATATATAAATGGATGAAAGTTATTTATACATGTTATTGTAATATACAAATATTAAAATGATATATAACAACAAACCAGAGTATACTGAGTTGTATCACTACAGTATAATAGTTATTACGATGAGGTTGAAGTCTCTGCCATTTATTTATCATCCTCGCACGAACTAGTCTCAGAAAAAAAAAATATCTGTACCTCAACCTCACTTTCAGGTATAGAGATGTGTTTTTTTTTTTTTGAGAAAAGTGCTTGTGACCATCCACAAGAACTTGCTGTCATCCGATGTTCAGTACTTCAGTACTTAGTAAGGTCATACAAAAATTGTTTCTTACAATAACCGCTTTTAAGGTGGATATTAAACATTTGATGTATTTTAAAATAGAAGTTCAGTCAGTGCTCTCGGCTGAATGGTTAGTAAATATATTATTTAAAAGTTAAATCTATAAACTGTAATTACCATTAATCTATAGACAATCCTGCGTCAAACCTACCTTTTTATCAAAATGAACGCACAATGAGAAATATACATGTTGATGATTCTTTGAAATAAAAATAAAATAACCTTCATATACATGTAGTAATTCTTCAAAACTACTAGATCATGTTTAGTCTTTGGCTATAAGTGTAGATGTGCTATACACATGCTTTTGTTGTTTTATTCCTTTGTGTCAGATCGACCTGTTTCCGGATGGCAACAATATATTCAGTTAAAAAATCTACTACAGACATATTCTTTTCAAAAAATTTCTTACGAATAAAATTGATCGTACGTTATACTGAAATGTGTATTACTCGCGAGTATTTTTTCTTATACAATTATTTTGTGAAAAGAGCCACAGGGTTAGAATTTTTGTACTCCACATTCGCGATTCGTCTACAAAAAAACCACCAGTGGCACTAGAACCAAAAACATTTAAGACCAAATCAATAATATATTTACTTTTTGATGGCAATCATTGGCCATTCGACTTAAAACGTAAACATTATGTTGTCGATGGGAGAAATTCATCAACCTCAAACAAATCAGCTGGAATAAAAACAGATGGTTTAGGAAAACCATAACAAAAAAGAGTTGGAATAGTATGATATCAGGCAAGAAAAGCAATGATACATTTGTATGAGAAGGGTCAGACGAAACCCTAACACTCCTGTAAATCTGAAGTATTTCACAAAAAATCGTTATACCCTGGAAGAACTTTATATAGTACTTCCAAGTTTTTACCAACATATGGTATTACTTAGAATACCCTGTATATTATTAATTTTATTTATCAATAATTACATTGTAATATTGTCGTCACGATTTCTTTGTAAACAAAGGACGTATTAAATAATATATATATATATGTAATAAGTTTGTCTGAATCAGTGACAACTCTACGACAGATTTTATCCATCGGATCATCAGTGATGGTGATACAAGGCTGAAAATACATTTTGTATATATAATTCGTCTAAATATCAGCCCTATAATGATACATCTGTAAATTTGCGTTAGCATATATATATATGTATATATACGAGTCTAAATTGAAAACTACGTTTAAACCTATGACTGCGTTGGATAAAAACCGCAATTTTTATACGTGTGCATGTAAAACAAATTAATTTCGTTGTAGTAGGGTTTAAAAACAGCACAAACAACATTTTCCAAAAGACCAAAAAAGTGAAGAAGTATATTTAACAAAACGCATTTGACTAACAGGTCGAACAACTGATGTTCTTTAACCCTGCTGACTGCCATTGGTAATTGCCAAATAAAATTGATCACAATATGTAACAAAATGGATCTTAATATAAATTTAATACTAAACAGAAAACAATTAACTTGTGGCCACGATGTTATGCCACAAACATAAGGTGTTAATATTTTTATATATACAATTTTATATATGTATGAACTTTTGACTGTCATTATTTGCATTGTTTTAAGTGAAGATAGGTCGCAATTTGTTATCAAACTTAACTTTGACTTTGGAAAAAATTGGTAAAGAAATAAGACTACAGCCACTAGTTATAATTCGATCAAGCAAAACAAATCCTGGTAACAAACTTTAACCGAGTGAAACACATAAACTAAATTAACTAAAGAACTGTCTTCATAAACATTCAAAGAGCTGTCTTGATAAACATAAAAAGAACTGTCTTGATAAACATTTAAAGAACTGTCTTCATAAACATTAAAAAAAAACTGTCTTCATAAACACTTAAGTTCTACAGACACATATTGTTTAAAAATGAATATGATATATCACATGGAGTTTCAAAAGTGTGCTAAACTTTATATCGTAATTCGAACTGAGGCTTAATTCCTTATTCTATCTTAATTGTTATAAATAAAAGTTGGGGGAGGGGGGAGGGGGGTGGGGGTGGGGTGAGTTCTCAACTTCAAAAAAATATACAAGCTGGTAGATTCAAATTGGTACATACAAAGATTTTGTTAGTTTTGGTGACAAACGGGTTCAACATTATCGAGTCTTATTTAGAACTAGAATTCAAGAGCATACGATGTAAACACAAGTTAATCCAAGAAAATGGAGTCACGAACATGCCACTATAAAAGAGGGACTGGACAGGGGGTAGGTTTTTCCCTGCTCCTGTCCCCCTTCTCCCTTCTCCCTTCTCCCTCTCTTTTCTCTCTCCCTTATCTTTTCCGACATCCATTGCATTAAAATCCATAACACATTCAGAAAGAGTTTCGCTTAGAGGATTAGTAATGCCTATATCAAAGTAACGAGTATCTCCCCTTAAACAATTAGAACTTTCTCATGTAAATATTTCTTCAATATCCATCCAGTTATTCAGAAGTAGATGCGCTCAATAGAGATACATTGATAGACGGATAGGATGCAATATGCCTGCAACGTGATCAGACGCATACAAATTCCCATCTAGGAAGGACATTCCAATGCAACCTTCCATAATTTTAATCGGGAATAGTCCTGTAAAGGACGGCAGTAAACATCGGGAATGTGTGACCCCAGCTTAACTCAGATGCACGTCGTTTCCGAGTCCCGATTAATTCTTTTTAAAGTATAAATCCAATTTATAGAAACACAGTTTAATGTGTGAAAATACGGGGAATTTTTGTAACAATATAAGTGCAATTTCGTTTTAAACTTGTTGCCCAAAAACGCTGCTTGCAAAATAGAAAATTTAAATTCTTTTGAAAATAATACGGGATATAATTTATCGAAAATACATAGTACAAGCAGTCGTTGAAAATCAGGCAAAAAATGAGTTTTGGAATGGAATTAACAAAGAAGAGTAATGAAATTGTCCTTGAACTTGATTATTTTGGCACACAATTTTCCCTATATGTTCCAAGTGCAACCACTTTTGGAATATTATTGGACTGTACAGAAAATATAGTTCTGGAAGTTTGTAAAGGATAGATTGCCAATACTGTAATCGTATAAACACAGTTTACACAGGACAGCAACATCGGAAAGAGGAAAAAGTTAACAAAGGCCTGTCATTTTCTGGATGCAACACTTAACGCGCATCTCAGTTGGGACGAAGTCAAATTAGATCATTCAGACCCCTTTACATATTTTTTCTTTCAATTTCGTATTTCAAAGATTATTTCTTGAAATTTACAATCACACGATTCATTAAATAAAACCCAGTGGCCAACAATAAATGAATAATCGGATTTTTTGTAACATTTTTTGAAGGCTGCATTAGAAATGTGTGTTTTTTCTAGACACAACAATTTCAAGTTGTATTGTACCGTCCTGAGCATGCCTGAAATGTTTGCCACCGGACATTTTGCAACCTCAAATCAATCTTGTCTCCTTTTTTACTCCTTTTCTTCTTTCTCCTACCCCTTCTCTCCGTTCTCCTGCCCCCTCTCTCCTTTCTCCTGTCCTCTCTCTCCCTTCTCCCGACCTATCTCTCCCTTCTCCCGCCCCTCTCTCCCATGATCCCAATACCCTGTCCAGGCCCTCATAAAGGCACTTGCGAACAGAAAATGCTTTCGGTCATCCAATGGTCATTTTTATTCCTACTTTTATAGTAAATATCGAGGTATGCAAGACTTTTGAATATTCATAGTGATTAAACAACATTAAAAGAACTTCAATAAATATTCAAGTCAGATATTCGTGTTTTAGTAAGAAAGTAATTCACACTGTGGTTCTTCAAATTACCATAATTTCCTCCCTTGGACATCCCGACTAGTTTCCGTCAACACATTATCATCATTAATAAAAGTGAAAATATTTTAAAATGTGTATTTCTTCGTATTTTTCAGATACAGTTATGCTTGAGCAATCACGATACGTTCATCGACCGCTACGTTCCTAACTGAAGAAATAATTTTATTTAGTGAACGAAAGGATTAAGTGAATTATGGGTTTATAATATCATTTGTGAATATGTTGTAAACGTGGGTAAAAATGGCAATACCTAAGATGTAGACACACGAAAAACTTTATTAAAGGTGAATAGAAGTTATCTTCGAGTGCAACTATTAAAGGATGAATTAAAGTATATATTAACAGGGATTATATCAAGAGGATTATCGTTATTGCAAACATTTTTAATTCAGGGCTGAATTATAATACTAATGACCCTACTGTGTAACAAACGTATCAACACTATACCAGGTGGAATATATAAGTGAACGAATCATCCATACAATAATTGAAAGTTCTAAAGACAAATATTGTTATCTAAACGACAAAGCTGTGATTTTATCTTGCATATAGGAGCCAATACTCGAGTGCATAAATCATGCATACGGCACAGAATACGTCAACTTTCTTGAATTGATACACTGATTGACATACAAATCAATAATTGTAGGTGTGTTGGTATCTTTCGTAACCGTCCGAATTGATTCAAAATTTATCACGAAAGATGTTTGAAATAAATATCAGATTCGCCAACGATATTCTTAACATGGAGTGCGTTGAAGAATAGGAAACAACCATTACTTATATTTTTCTCCCGTAGAAATGAGTGCAAACATTTCGGCCAGTATATCATCGTACGATATATTGCCGATTTTCAATAGTAGTAGTGAGTTTACTATCGGACACATTGGCGAGAACAGTTCTTCAATACCTCCGAATACATCAGGAACTAATTATTCTTCTGACGACCCGCCAATATCTATTTACACGCCATGGCAGCAGGCACTAGTGACGTTAGTACTTGCGTTAATGGTTTTAGGCACAATTGTTGGAAATTGCTTAGTGTGTATAGCTGTGGGAATAGTGAAAAAGCTTCAAACACCTTCAAATCTTCTCATTTTATCATTAGCCGTGTCGGACCTCTTAGTTGCTGTACTAGTGATGCCATTTGTAACTACATACCAAGTGCTAAGCTATTGGCCGTTCGGAAATGTGATTTGTGATTTGTTTACTTCTTTAGATGTCATATTGTGCACAGCATCCATCCTTAATTTATGTATGATAAGTGTTGATCGGTATTTTGTAATTACACGGCCCTTTCAATATGCAATGAAACGAACACCAAAAAGAATGGGCATAATGATTGCCGGTGTATGGTGTTCCTCTGTGTTGATATCTCTTCCACCTTTATTTGGATGGAAAGAAGACCCGCCTAAATGGGAGTGTATTATCAGCCAGAATATAGGCTATCAAATCTATGCAACTTTAGGTGCCTTCTACGTTCCACTTTTCGTCATGTTGGCAGTTTACTACAGAATATGGAGAGTATCTTCTCGATTAGCAAAAAAAGAAAGTACAAATCAGCTTGGCAGTATTGACAAAGTCCAAAGCAATGCTCATTACTCAAATAGAGTAAAGACGAATTCTGTTGAAACGGGATGTACTGTTTTACCTAACGGTAACGTAAGAAATGGTTGCCATAGTGAAAAAGATGAAGATGAAAGAGTTGAAATGCTTGCAAAAAATAGTGCTTCAATTCAAAGACGTAGATTTACACTTAAAAGTATTTTACCAAAAGGTCGTAGATCATCTGGGCATAAAGATTCGAAGGCCATTAAAACACTAGGAATTATAATGGGTGGATTTACGGCGTGTTGGTTGCCATTTTTTATTCTTGCCGTTATTAGACCATTCGTAGAAGATAACGACATTCCAATCCACATGATAAGTGTCTTTAATTGGCTAGGATACTTTAATTCATTTCTGAACCCAGTGATCTACGCAAGGTTCAACAGGGATTTTCGAACTCCTTTCAAGGAAATATTATGCTTGCGTTGCAAGGGAATTAATGTGAGAATTCGTTCAGAAAGCTACGTCGAGCAATATGGACCAGATCCTAGATTGAGAGATTGTTTACGACCTCCTACCTCGTCGGTTGTTCGATACGACAGTCAAGGTCGCACGGAAGTTCATTTAGGAAATGGTTCGACGCCTTCTGAAAGTAAAGTATGACGAACCAAAACAATCTTAATAAAGCTTATACTCTGTCTCCAAAGATGACACCTGCATGCATTAAGAATGTCGGTGTTCTCGACAAGTTCATCGACTTCATGTACTGTGATATAAACTGACGAGAGATTTGTAAATTGTTATTTAATGACTTTTTTGTGACCCAATATGTAGTTTTGGGCTTATTGTATATTTAAGAAGCTGTGATAAAACTTGCTATAAATACAATGGAGAAACTCATTTATGTTCTACTATGTACGGCAGAATATGATATACATTTACATGTTAGCATTTACAGTATAGGTAAAATACATTTTATACGTTTGAAACTGTGCTGACGTCACAGCGGATTATAAATCCCTTATTTATATACGTACATTCTCTGTGATTTTTACGGTTATATTAATTTCAATTTCGAAACAATATATTTTTGTTTTTGTTTTTACAATTGCCTCGTGTTTTCAAATATTTGTTTCTTAATTCTGTTTTGAAATTATCAGCTCGACCTACATAATGACCTATCAATAATGGTAGATATGGTTTTATTAGGCTGCTCAAATTTTTGAAAATAAACTTATTATCGTTAAATTATGTACAGTTTGGTGAAACCAAATTAAATGAATTGATACAAATAAACGAAGATTCAAGATTTTATTTACACTATAACGACGATTTTCAGGTTATCTGTTTATTTAAAGAATGAAAAAAAATATTAATTTTTATCCGTTAACCGTTATATTTGTTTAGACATTTCATAATCATGTACGTCTGACTAAATCTGGTGCTAAGTGTTATTATAAAGTAGATATTAGGAGGCAACTGATTCATTTCTATATTCATTACAATAGCTACAAAATACACTACGAGATATGAAAAATTATTGGATAAGATTTCAATTCATGTAAGAGACTTAAGATATGAAATTAATACACATATTATGACATGTATTTATTATTTCATTCAAATAATTGAACTTTTTTTCTTAAGAGATTATTGCTTTTTGCGATTTTATGATGTATGTGGTTTGGTTTTTTTTTTTTAAAGAAAAGAGAGAAAAAACAAGGAGACTCTTTTAGATATAATTAACCTACTTAAGTTTGAGTAGATTTAGAAGATTCATTTTGATCTTACAATTAGCACACTTTACAAATAGGTTTAAAATGTTTTTATTTTTATATAAAATTCATTTGAAAAACCTCTTGCGGCAAATATTATTCAATCTTTACAATAGAGCTTTGGTCAAACTTCTTTTAATAGGTATGTCCTGCTGCTTTTATTAGCATATATTATATTTGGCTTTAAAAAAAATAATGCTTTTAAAACTATATAGCTTGAAGAAATGAAACGAGAACGCTGAAAGAAGTTCAAATCGGCTTGTGATTCAGTGCGTCTTTGTTGAATTTTCAATAAATGGAAATAAATCTTATAAAAATTTTGTGCTTCCAAAGCGGTTCAGATTAACAATCATGTTTTAGCAACATGGAGATGAATCTCTGGGAAAATATCAAATTATTTTACTCTAGACTACATCATACATATAACGAATGTGCTGGGAAAGAACATAGTATTTTGAGTTTATAAATAAAGGCAACAGTAGTATACCGCTGTTCAAAACATTGCCGATATCGATTAAACTGCACACGATGCGAATTTAAATTTTTAATGTCTTTTCATCAACACTCCATGCCAAAAAATAAATAAAAAAAAGGTATACAAATTTGAAGAGCTGATATATACAAAAGAATAATATTTTACTTCACCAGATGTGCATTTTGATATTTTATATATCTTCAGTTATTCTCAAGGTTAAAGTATTTGAAAATCCTAAGCCGAATATAATCTATCAAAATTTGTTGATCGTTCATAAAGGTTTTTGATAAGTCATAACTGGTCGTAATAAAATTTGTTGGTAAGAACAACGTGCGTTAAGTTTGTCATTATTTTTTTAAAAGTGTTTTTATTTCAACCCTTATTATTACAAAAAGTGCATGTAAATCAATGTTAATGAAACTAAGCAGGACTGAATGTTTTTTAAGATACATATGTTAGTAAAATGACATGCAGAGAAGACACATACTATAGTATGTCTTTAAACCGACCAATGAAGAACATTTTTTTTAATTAAATAATACATGTACAAGTCACTAAACACAGAATTTTGAATGATGTGTAACAGTGTTTGTGTTATTATTTAAAACATAACATATGTGTACGAGAGACGACAATGCGATTAATTATCACGGGTATCTTTTTGTGACGTTAAGTATTATAGAAAAAAAAGTAACAGCTTAATTTTTGGGTATTGTCCAACAAACAAAGTTTTCGTAATAACTATAAGCCATTTAGTAATGTTATTGTCAGCTCAGTCGATTTATAGCATTCTCTTTTACGTAATAATGAAATAATTGTTATAAATATGATCAAATATGTATCTGGTTCTATTATGAAAAATTACTTCCTAACAATGTCTCGCAAAAATGTCCCGGATTCTTCTCAATTTAACAACAAGGCAACATACACTTTATTATTAATTAACTAAAACACTCTTTTTTCTGTGATCTACACTGTATGTAAAACAGGTAATACATTTGTACAAGCAAATTAGAAAAGCAGTAAGGGATTTCCTAACGTAGTGGAAAGACCGTTAAGCCCAAGTCACACTGTCACGTTTCAAGAGCTACGTTTTACTACGTTTTGAAAGCGTAGCGAAACGGGAATATACGTAACGAAGCGTATCGAAACGTAGTGATCCTTTGTTCAAGACTAGACCGGCCCCGTATGTTTTGAAAATTCAACAACAAACGTAGCGAAAATTGAAACGAAGTAGAAACCTAGTAAATACGTATCAAAACTTAGCGGAACGCAACAAAACGTGCTTACTAAGTATCGAAACGTATCAATGCGTGGTGAAAACGTGGGTCTACACGTACTTATACGTAGCATTTTAAAACGTAGTAAAACTTGACAGTGTGACTGGGGCTTAAGTATAGTATAAAGGTCCATATATATATCACATGGGCCTACATTATTTACCTTTTGCTTGGGAAAATGTGTACATCAATTAATTATAACTACTCTAAGAAAAACAAAATTAAATTTTCCTTTAAATTTTTCATAGTTAAGTTTTATTGATATTTTAATTTGTCAGTTCTTCATACGTTATATATACTGTGGTTAATTCTCGCTTTATTTATAATATTATGCACTGCAGAGAAATAAGATATTGTTATGTGTGTTTCCTAGTATAGACGTACATGAACATGTTATTGTCTTATTTACTTTTCAATACAGTATTTATGTCATTAAAGATATACAAATTCCAAATATGTAGTAGTTTAGATTAGCCTAAAATTTTTAAAAATCACAGAGAATGGTTTATTTTTATTATTTGTGTTGCAGCTAAGCTGTTTTATTAATTTTACTGCTGATTATTAGCATGCAATAGCAAAGATTTGTAAATAAATTATCATATTTAATTTCATCATCCATAGTACAAACGAGTTTTACAGAAATTGCATTTATCGCCATGTGGTAGAAAACGAAGTGGTCACACGTAGAATTACATTCCATTTTTTTAATTGATAAAGACATAAAAAATTCCAAGAAAATTCAAAATCCAATATTTTTTTACGAAAAGTACTCTTTTATAAAAGGTTTTCATGATAATCTTGTCTGCTCTTTGCAACTACTAGTATTTATAATTGATATAATGTTAGTGATGTACTGTTTCAGTTATTACTTGAATTTTATGAATTATAAATTAAACTCGTTATCTTAATTGATTAAATCTACATAGTTTGCGAAAACTTGTGTAACAACTGATACCAATCGACTAGAAATATCATCAATTCAAGACTTAAATAATCTAATGAGTTTTAATTTAGGCCCCAGGCAAACTATCACCTATTTTAATTTCATACGTTTTTTAAAATTTTATTTTTCGAAATAAGAATTATGATTTAAAGAAACTAGAAAGATCCTCTGTCCTAAAATTTTCATTTGACTCCAACATTTCCTAAATATATTGCATGTTTCAAAAGTTACACATATGCGTTGACACGTTAACTACTTTGTTGTATATTATAATTATTTCTGGAATATTCTTCATGAGCGAAATTTTTATTACATTTGTGATTTGTGTTAACTCTGTTAAGCAGTGATACTGCTGTAGCAGACGGTTTTAGTATAGCAAAGCTTATTTGTTAATTTTTTCAGTAACAAAAGTAACCAGTGTTACTTGTGTATTTGATGTTATTTTTGCTTGTTTGTGTGTTAATTTGAAGGGACTGTTTTTGTTTACACATCTTGCCATATAAAACTTTTGAGTTAAAAGCAGCTAAATGACTGATTATTACTGTTGATAAGATGAGGTTTTATAAAGTTTAGTTATAAATTATTTGCTTTGACAATTTATCATATATTGTTTTTAATTTTAACTACATTGTACACTGAGCAATGGTTGCTTCGGACATTAGATGGGTTTACATCCAAACAAATGGTAGGTAACCTGCCAGCAAACTTCCTTGACTATTGCTTTCAATACTTTTTCATATGAGAGATAACGGAACAGCTATTTTTTAAAGGATGATATTTCTTTTGCTAAAATGTCACCTAGTTATTAAGATAAATGTGCATGTAAGTTTCAAAAACCAATTACAACTGTTATTGGACCAAACATAAAATGGTATGTTTTAACTTATTTTTTTCTGGATTTGTTTCTGCATTATTTCCTAAACTTTTAAACTGAGAGCCTTTTATTTTACTTAAGGTATTAAGGTATCAACAACAACAAAAAAATAGAATATGTTTTTTTTTTGTCAGATGGTCTAATATGAAATATTACTATACTCTTGATACTAGGTTCCATCATATATAGTTTATCTTTTTTTAATACGATTTAATCTACTTTGGAACAAATAATGATGACAGATTGACATGTCACCAATTCATTGGCCTTGTTGACGTTATGGGAGAAGAACGCGAGAGATATTCAAAAATGTATTTTAGCAATAACCATCTATTGTGACAAATACCTATATAATTATTTAGAACATTTATGTTGTAATTACAACCGTTATAAACTTAATATAAATAATTATTGATTTTCTAGTTTGTAACATATACATTCTATATTGTAAAATATTGCTCACTATCATTTCTAGTCGATACCATTAGAAACGTTGGTCACTTGCGTCAGTTTTTATTTCTTAATATTCTCAGGTTTTGTCATCTCAAATCTATGAAAAGTTTCACAACTAAGCACATAAGTTATTAAAAGGTACAGCCCTCTGACTAAACTTTAATCTCCTCAAACGAAATTACACAAATTAGTAAAAAGAATTGATACCGCCAACGCCACCACATACCTTAAATAACAACAGATTGTTGTTTTCAATATGTGCTTATTGAAAAAATAATTCACAATTGTATCATAACGCTACATGAAAGGAATAAATTTGTTCAGGCACAATTATTTGGTAAAAATTATACAAGCCTAGTAGTTATCCTTCATGGTATAATGCAAACTTCGCAAATGGTTAAAAGTTTGGAAAATAAAAATGTATGCAAAAATAAGATGATGTGGTATGAGTTGCTAACGAGACAATGACAGTATGTACTTAATATACTTTAAATATTTTACATTTTATTCTTTGAATATTGAACTTTATATAAAATAGTAAAATTATTATTGCGTTAGAGCAGTTGTACAACAGTTTGAAAAGAAAATGATGTTTAGATATTAAAGTGAGTTTAATTTGTTTCATAGCTTGAAAATGACTGTATGATAAAGGGTCAATTGTTTTCGAAACTACTCTTTCAATGAGTTAAAGAATTTATCTTTATTGTACGTTTTCTTTATTTTAATATGATTAAATTTCTCTTCACCAAATTGCAAATTAGCGAAGCAACAAAAAATATTTCTCTGATAATGTTAGAAATAAGTGAAAATATTTGCATTTTCCGAGATGGCTTTCGGTAATGTCTTTTTTTACCCTTTCAGGGGATTAAAAGGCGCACTTGTGAAACTGCACATAAGTCCTTCTCAGATTTACCTCGAATCTTTGTTTTTTTTTAAAAGAAAATCAATAAGTAAAACTAAAAGCAAACAAACTCTAGACAATTATTTTTTTATCATGCTGTTGTACCAAGCAGAAAAATTCTGAATTCAGAAAATAAACTTGTTGCCACAAGCAATGTATCTGCTGCTACATACTAAGTAACCCGGATTACCAGTGAATGTATTATATTTCATCGTGCAACTATGTCTTCTGTTGTACAAATAACAGGTTAATTTTCTTATTTATGTTAGTACGTCGCTTTCTTAAATTCTTTGATTGCCATTACCATCGAATTCAACTGGTAGAAGTCTCCTTTATTTTCAGTTTTATTTGCAAAGTTTTATTTGCAAAGACTATTCTTTTTCCTACTAGCGATCAATTTAACTAATATGTTCTTTAACGAATTCAGGATTTTTTTTTTATAATATTAACTCATGAGTTACTCATGCATTGTATAGACAACATTCTCAATGCTTCAAATTTTGCGCAGTGACAACGTGGACATTTTTCTGAGGAAAATCTGAATCTATCTTCCCCTTTCTATACAAAACCTAAGATATCTGGCTTAATCAAATTAGATAGAATACTAGTAGATAATTTAAGATAAATTAAATGTTGATCGTTACCTACAAGTGAAGGTCAATTGAATCGTCTGGGCATACTCCTAAGAATTACTGCTGAAATATTAGCTGCTTGTAAAGGCCTGTTGAAATAATATTTTTGTATAAAACAGTTTAGCGCATTGTTGATCATATAATAACGTGAATTTAGAGTTCATATGGTTCAAAGCATAATAAATATATAAATACTGAAAAAAGATGTTTTTTATTTCTGTCTTCAAACATTGATGTATTCCTTTTTCATGTTAAGATTATCAGTGTAAGGTTTCTTCAACAGTTACCGATATGGTCAGGAAAAAGTTGATGGCAAAAAATGTAAAATGTTCGGTAAAAAAATGATAATACCATGATTACAGGTATGACCTTGTCAATGTCACCAATTATTCAGTTGACATATATGTGAATTGGTAGTACCGGTATAGTCTTATATATACATTTGATCTCTTTGATCATCACTGAAAATATATAGCATGATGATGCGACAGTATAGTTCATTGTGACTGAGATATTCTTTGCTTAACGCCCCGTGGCAAATATTTCATCTGTCAATGTGATACGCGGTATGACTGCAAATGAGAAAGCTATTAATCAAAGGATTATGATATCAACACTTAAGTCAATATACGGCCATCAACAATGGGGAAAAAATAAAACCATATGGATTAAGATAAGAAATTTTGACTAGCACTGGAAAATGAGGGCATTTTAAATATAAACAGACATTAAGTCTCGTAATAGACCACACAGTTGTTCAAATAGTTCCTAAACGCGCCAAAAACTTGTCAACTTCTCATTTTTTTTCACGAAGCACAGGGATTAGTGTAGTCAGCACACTATGTCTGACTGGACATGGCTGCACATTGATACATCACAGCACATACAGCCAAACGATACAACTTGAAACTATATTTGATGTGAACTGAAATGATTTACTAGTATATTAAATTCTAGGAATGTTTTGATTATATCTTTTACTTGAAGTTGGAATTTGAATTGAACTAGGTTTCAGGAAACGCAAGTACTCCCATCTCCGCTCCATATGTATTTCTGTGCTTTGTGTTGATCGGATGAGTTAAGTTTTTTACAACTGATTTGTTCGGAATTTCCTTTTGTTGTGATGTTGTGTCCCTATAATAGATATGGGGAATGTTGAGCCCTCACAATCGTGTTCAACTCGGCTACATATTTTTATTTTTCTGTGCAACATCAGTGGTTGTCGTTGTTTGCTGGCCGACATTTTTTTTCGTACTTTGTTTTTAGCCTTAATCAGGCCATTGGTTTGATTGATTGATTAGTGTTGAATGCCTCGTTCAGTACTAATAACTGTTTCGTGCCGTCAGTTTTCATTGGTAAAGGAAGCCGGAGTGCCCACAGAAAGTCAACGACGTTCAACCGATTTTAAGCAGTTTTACGTCTTTTTATGCTATTCCTTATGTTTTTCATATTAATTTGTTTATAGTACCTGGGCTTCTGTTTGAAAGTTTTCTGAAGGCTTTGTATCTTTTTCTGGATCAACTCTCCTAGGAACGCTTAAAACGAAAAATTAGGAATTCAAATATGCATAAAATTTGAATTCTTATGGAACTATATGACCAAACGGGAAACACGAATAATAGCTAAATCCATCGTTAGTTTGCAACACTTTAAAGTCAATTGAAAAATATGATTGTATGAGTTTCCAGTTTGTTAAGCCTTTTGTTCTTAAAATGTTTTACAGGTGTGGCGAGCTTAGCACGCTTTTGAAAAAACAAGAACACGTAGTTTTTATTACCAAAAATATCTCGCCTTCATAAATTTATTAAAAAAAAGAACCAGAAAAAAAGAACCATACATCTGTGACAATCTCTCCCACTTGACGCATGCGCGCCATAAACCTTCATCATTTTAGTCCTGTTCCATGATTCATGCTGCACGTTTTCAAAAAGGAAACGGTTTATTGCTTAACCACGTTTCTTCTTGGTAGACACATTTATATTTATAGTACTTTGTAATAATATCTTGTATTGTTTATTTGTTTTAATCGGATAATTTGTTTACTCTATCTGAATATTGGCTGATAAATCACAAAATTCGTCAACGCGAGAGGTAAGTGACATACACACAAACACCAGTGGTGTTTTGTCTCCTTTGGCGTTCGGCCACTCATTCAGATGAGTTGTTGGATAGAAGTATGGATTTAATTCCTTGTGTTTCTGTTATGAGACGGGAACAGAACACAGACCCTGTCATGACTTTGCCTTTCACTTCTGATACTAATCAATTGAGGTTATCTAGACCTTGCATGCTAATCACATACTGTAACAAGGCCTGCTGCGATATCTCTGTCTACTGTTTCTTGCACGAAAAGTATCCATGAGACGCTACCAGCGTGCACCAGGAGTGACCACTTACAAGGACTATGTGGCCTATGAATTTTTCCTACCCTCCCATGCCTATGTGTATGCCCAACTTGACTACTTATCCTCAGCCCTTCGATTTGTATTCGGCTCAGTCAGTTTGGTCTAGGCCGGGGTTCGGTGGAAAGCCGTCTTCAGAATGCTCATCTTTAAAAAATGAGATGAGGACTCATCAATTCTATCCATAAGATACAAGCAATTTTTAACTCATCATTGTGTTTGGTAACAGGCTCACCCTTAAGGAGTATAGAAGTCTGTCTTAGGACCCATCCAGACCTTCTAGACATCTGGTGGAAGATGATTCTGTTTCTTTGGCTTCCAGTTGCCAAGCTGGTAACTTTCTTGAAGACCAATGTGCTTTTTCTGGTAATGACAGTGTTGGGAGTACAGAGGGAGATACTATGATTTCTAAGGAGTCTTCTTCATGCAACCCCTCTGAATGTTTTAGAAGTCTAGTTTATCGTATTCGTAGGTATATCTCGGACATGCTCATGTCATCTTCACCAAAGTTTTATTCTGCCCTTCAGATTTTATTGCTTTCTCTGTTTGAATCGAGCCAGATTTGAAAGGGTTCATTCTTTCCCAAGGTCGGGTCATTTTACAACAGCTTTGTATATCGTTAAATCGCCTTTAGCTGAGACCCATGCTAACACTAGTAAAACTGGCGGTAGTAAGTTCTCTGGTTTCGAACCTGCCTTTTATCCAGGCAAATTCAGATCTAAAGACTTTGAGATTCATGGATCTTTCTTGATTATTTTGGCATCTATCTGGGATAAGGCCTGTTCTGGTTCACTAGGTACGAAACCTGGAGACAGTCTCAGACTTTATGAGTCATCATAATTATGTAAAGTGGGAAAATAATCTGAGGTGTCTTAGTTTTGATCTTAAGACATCTTCACACTATTTTTTGGCAGCTGAGTCTCTTTTAAAGGACAGATGGGAGGAGTTTACAGACTTGAAGTCTTTGCTTCCACAGGTAGACAGGAGTCTTGAAATGTCTCAAGTCCTTCTTGTTACCTTGGCCAATTATACTCTTGATAAGAGACAGGATATTTTTGGATCATCGACTTTCTCTGAAGCTCTTCATTAGAGACTTTTCACTTCTCCTCTGCCGAAGGACAAGTTGCTCTCTGTTGCCTTGGATCAGTACAGTAGGATGTAAATAAGGCTCCTCCTGTTGTCAATGTGGATGTTTAGGTCACTGATTGGAAAAGATTTGTCAAGACTTCTCAGATTATCATCCCAAGGCTTCTTCTTTCTCTTCTTCTTTACAGCCTATGAACATATTAGTTGTTACTCATTATAACCTTTAAGGTGGAAAGAAAGTCAAAGTTGTAAAAGCAAGAAGGGGGTTAGCGTTGTATTGTCCCCTCAGTTAAATCCATCCCCACTGAAAGAGGAAAATTATTTTTCTCCTTTTCTTCTAGTGGGAGGTAGGTTTTCTCATTTTCTAGATCAATGTTCTCAGATAATTTCAGATAATTGAGGTATTTAGATTGACGCTTATTTTAACATTTCAATTCCTCCCAAGTTTCGTCATTTCCTAAAACTAGTTTGGGCAGACAAGGTGTACAATTTCAAAGGTAAGCCTTTTGGCCTTGCTACAGCTCAGGATTTTTCAGACTGTGGTGTACTTATTCACTTCTACCTAGACCATTCTCTAATCGAGAATCACTGCCGATAAAAAAAATCGGATAATTCCTAGTCAACATTTCATTTCCCTGGAAGAACATTTTCTGACAGATATGGTCTAGAGCTTCCTTCAGAAGAGAAGGTAATCAAAGTACTTCAATTGGCAAGTGCTCTGATACAGTTTTCAAATGTCCCAGCGCTTCAATTTCTTCAGCTAGTGTGTTTCTTGATTTCAGTCATGAACGTCATTCTACTACGTGTACACATCCAGTTGTATCTGTCGGAGTTGAGGCACCCAATTTCTCAGTTGTGGGAGGCATCTGTTCAAATTCTGCGTCGGTTGTCACTTCATCATCATCATTGGTGGCTTCAAGAAAAAAACTCTTCTGTAGGGAGTTTTGTTGAATCATCGACACCCAAGTCTATCTCTGTTCACAGATGCTAGCTTGATTGAGTTGATAATTCATCTGGAGAGCAGAACAGCTTCAGATCTTTGGTCAGGTGCTCAATTGGAGAAACACATCAATTTTCTAGATATGAGACCTGTGTTACTTTCTCTCCTTCATTTCAGACTGTGATTTAGGGTCAGTTAACTCTGGTTGTCATGCAACGGACAACTCCACAGTAGTAGCTAATCTTCAGAATCATGGAGGAACTCACTCCTCTTCCCTGTTTCTTCCGAGTAAGGAAATTCTTCTTCTGTGTCACAGTTCCGATATAGTTCTGTGTTTTTCAATAATGTTCGAGGCTGTTAAAATCTTCCAACGGATGCTCTTTCCTGTTCGCATGTCCCAGTGAACACAGAATGAAAACTTCATTCATCAGTGATTCATGACATCATTTTTCGTTGGGATCGTCCTCATATAGATCTTTTTACTTGTCTGAATCACAAGTTTGAAGATGTTGATTTTCCCCATTCAATACTTCTTTCTCAGTTCAAGGAAAGTCAATTCATCAGGGTCTAGATAATCTTCATCATATGCACGTATGGTTACTGTCTTGAATTCCACCAGAAAGAGAGACTTTTCTGAAGGAGCAACCAAGCGTATCGCAAGATTAGTCAAGTAATCTTAAGGAGTAGTTTATGCAATTTTGCTACATTATTCACTACTATTCGCATTGCTCAATTAAAAGATCAACTTCAAATCTCATTACACAGAGCTCTTCCTATAAACATTGGAACAGTCTTCTGGCAAACTTGTTTTAGTACTCGTTTGTAGCAGAATACGTTCAGAACCTTCTAAAGGACAAACAATTGTAAAATTCTTTAATTTTGTTTATAGATATATTGATGATTTCCTATCACTGAATAATCCATATTTCAGTTAGTACTTGCATCGCATATATCACAGTGAACATGAAATTAAGGATCTTTTCCTCAATATTGACACCGATGGACGATTTCACACTAAAATCTATGACAAATGGGAGGATTTCAACTTCCCAATTATCAATTTCCCAATTTTTAGCAGTAACATATACCCTCTGTTCCGTGGTATGATGTTAACATATCTCACTTTATACTTTATGCACGTGTTTTTTTAACACAATACGGACTTCATATACAAGAGTGTGCTCTTTTCGCAGAAACTGCTCCAAAAGAGTTACATTTATGTGAACGAAAGATGAAAAATGAAACTCCATTAATTTTGTGGACACCATCACGAACTGGTTGATCTATAAGATGTATTGTGGCTAAACTAACTAATGACATTTTTACCACGTTTTAGATTGGGGTAAACATCTATGTCGTCTTTCTACTAAGTACCGAACATTAAATATTACCGTTTATGACTGTTTTACCGGGTGCGAATTTGCATTGCTATACGACGTGTCTTGGTATTTTGTACATCCAACATTCAAATGTTTATTTTCGGTGTTTTGGTTGGATAATGTGTTATGCCTTATCGTTTGTAATCCAAACAATTATAAGATAGTCTTTCATAACCGTCATTGTCATAATATTTTTTTGGATTGGCATTGTGAATACAATTGGATATATATATCAATATTACATATTCGTAACATAGATGTGTCACTGTTTGTGCTGTTGTCGTTGATGGGAGATGTTCGGTGTTGTTCTGATGCTTGCATGTAGTGTTGATTATCATATTATTTGTTTGCGAGTTTTTCTGTGATGGGTTGTTTTTATTTTGTGTGTTTGTGTTGTATTTCTGTCACGTAGTGTTGTCACTTTAAAAGTAAAACATTTAAAGGATTATTGAATTTTTGTATCAGTTGTTGTTTCGATTGGTCTTTGCTGATCTTAGTCATACATTTTAACACATAACAATACAAAAACGGGTTCGCAATAAGTGGTGCACAGTTAGTCCCCATTGGAATTCCGATAACTAAACGATATACGGAATCTCTAAATCTAACAAAAATGTTATCTAGTAAAAATTCAAGGGCAGTAATAGTATCAAATATAAAAAAGAAGATATTGTATGATAGCCAATGAAACAACTGTTCACAAGAGACCAAAATGACACAGAAATTAACAACTATAAGTCACCGTACGGCCTTCAACAATGAGCAAAGCCCAAACCGCATGTCGTGAATATAGCACGAACTACGTTCCTATGTTAATGTACTATTGTTTGTCTACGTCAGAACGTCAATGACGTTGGCGTGGGCGGAAGTAAATATATAAGTTATAAAATGGTAGACTTGAAGGGCTGTATTTCTATATGTCTCCTATTACCACTACATTTTGGTGCCGTGACCAGGATTGAAAAGAAATCGAACTTAGACAAAGACGATGTGAAATAAATTTCGGATGCAATTGAACCGATACAGAGGACTATTGTGGATTTTAATGAAAAAATAATAGATTTGAAGTCGGAGGGGTTGTAGCAGAGGAAATTTAAGAGTCTGGTGAGTATATGTTTAATTTAGAGTCCAAACTTCTGAAAATTAGAAGAATATCATATTGTGATTCGCTTTCTCAAAATGTTGCATCAACGTCTCTAAATCCAAATGCAAACAGTTTTACGTCATCTTACCCCACAAATTCATCGCTTACCAATGCCAATGTTCTACGCAGCAATGCAACTGAAATTAATGTACAGCCAACCAATTTTGATAATTTTCGCTCCATGCAAAATACCCATCGTGACTTGCAGTCTAAAAATAATTTGTACAACCAAGGCTTTTCTTCGGTATAAAATAGCAGTCAAAACCACAGATTACCTAAACTAGATTTACCGCACTTTGATGAGGACATTTTACAATGGCAAACCTTTTGGGATTCCTATGAATCAACTATCAATTTCAACGGTAATTTTACCGAGATACATAAATTTTGTTACGTGAAGGCAAAACTATTGAAGGTTTCGCACTGACAAATGCCATTTGCACTACAGCCGTCAGTTTACTCAAACCGCATAGTCAGCTATTTAAGGTCCCGAAATGACAATGTAAAACAGTTCAACCAATAATACTAACAGCCTTATTTATGAACAAAAAAATAACGAAAAACAAATATTTAACAATTAAACAAACGACAACCACTGAAATACAGGCTCCTGACTTGGGACATGCACATACATACATAATGTGGTTGGGTTAAACATGTTAGCGATCCCAACTCTTCCCCTAACCTGGGACAGTGGTATAACAGTACAACATAAGAACGAACTGTAAAAATCAGTTGAAAAATGCTTAACTCATCAGATGAACAAAAATAAAAGTGGACGTGCCAAGCTTGTCCAATTGACATTTAAATTTGTTTATTGTCACTAAAAATGACCTTAAAGAGTTTGAACATATTCGGTTTCTGATAAATGTCCATTAAATAAGGTGTGTGAATTGTTTCTAAATAAGAATATGAGGCTAAGTGGTATATGGGTAAAATAATCAAAACTTTGAAGAGATTCAAAATCACTTACATGTATATACGCAAGCACAATTCATTATCAAGTTTCTGATTGTACCTAGTGAAACAGTAAAGATTACATAATTTCCATGTTTGCCAAGTGCGTTATAGACAATATCCTGCACTTTTGAACAATTATTCTGAGCATGAATTATTAATAGCAGCCAACAATGTGGTGGTGGTATGCCGTAAATACTGCACGGACGTTCTTATACAGAATGAAATTTTAAAGTCATCTACATTAAAGTCCGAGCGCTCAACAGAGTCATATAGTAAACATATCACAGTTCAAGGCTTTTTCTGAACATTTGAAGGTCACTTCTATGTACTGGCTACATACACTACACAAAAAAAAACACAGTAAAATGTCGTTTCATCTCGGCCTCTAGTAAGTGTTTTACAACAAAACTTTGAACTAGTTACTTAAAACTACTATTAAAGAACATATATCACGAACTTATTTTAGCGTAAAAATACCTCTGATGTTTTAGATAAATTACGTGCATTTCATGGTCCTTTGATTCTGATTTGTCTTTTCTTTTCTTTACACTACACTTCCACACAATCTGTCAGATTGAGGTCAATCTGTTGACACAAAAAGTTCATGTATGTAAAATGTTTACGTCGACAAGCAGGACCATCTATATTGTATTCTTCGTTGTCTTAGAAAACAACCGTGTTGTAGGAAATTAAAACATTTAATTAACTAAAACATTTTTACATGACTGGTATTGCATGATACGCTGACAATATGCGCAATGTCTTTTAATGCAAGATTGAAAATTAGATTGTTTCCTATGTCGAAATGGCGGATTCCAATGATTACATATTCCGATCAAAACAAAAGCTCACACAAACGTGTGTCCGTACATGAATATGCAAATTATTTATGGTCTCGGGTAGCTTATCCAATGACTTTGGTGTTATATAAAGGGCTATACGTTACCATCCATCGTTACAAAAGTCGGATGTGTTTTGTGTTATACCTTTGGAATGTTGTGTTTTAAATTTTTTTGACGGTAAAAATCAAAGTTATCTTCACTATGTTTCCATGCATGCACATGTCATAACAACTAGTACAATTTTTATGAAACTTTCGTGCGAATTAATTTTGCCATTTAAATGGGGACATTCCGTATAGAATTTTGCTCAAAGTTCAGTATTTTTGTGACTTTTCTTTTTAATTCCCACTCTAGGCATTGATTATAAAAGCTTGGAGCGAATAGTACAGAGTGACCAATATGTAGTGTCCCTCGTCTACTATGTTGTTCCGTAGTATTAAAATACTACAACATGTGATTTAGTCCCCAACATATTCTTTTCTACTTGTAAAGCAGCTCCTTTAAGCATTAATAAGGGATCACTTTATGATATGAACCTTTTTTTCATTGTTGATGCTTGTAAAGCGACTTATAACTGCTAACGGCCTTATTGTTTAGACGCTGATGGATAATAATCATCGGCGATCATACAATATCAACTTATTTTAGTACAGAATAATTATTTGGAAATCATTAAGGTTCAGGTGGACCCTTTGGCTAATATGGCTGAGTTTTCACCTCAAAGGTTACTCTTAGTACAGCCAAACCTGTGAATTTCGAACAATTTTAAGGCATAGCATGTCCTAGATAAATTAACTTCAAATGCATTGTATGTTTTAGAAAATTCTAAACTTTACTGGATTTTGCCATGCATTTAACTTTAGTCCCTGCAGAAGATTATAAAATTAACAAACAGGTGATTTTCATTTGATATGGTCCACTCAGGTACACAGTTTGAATCATTAATTATTGTCAGGTATCTTTTTTCCATCTATTGTCCATGTCAATCAATACAGCTCACTTCAATAATAACCTGTTGGGGGTTCTCAAACCTCTTTGCCAACTTAGTTTATTTTGGCACCTTCTGCAGTAATGAAAACAAAATGTACTGCAAAATCCTGTTAAGTTTCTATTTTTCTAAAACATAAAAAAATGTCTGAAATTAATTTATCTAGGGCATGATATGCCTTAAAACTTTTCCATATACACAGGTTTGTCTGTACTCAGAGAAAATTTTGAGGTGAAAATGCAACCATTTTAGACGAGGAATCCACATGAACTTTAAATCATTTGGAAAACAAATATTCTGCAATGATTTACATCGTCATTTTAAGATTTTAGGTTATATATATACATAAACAATAAACTTTGGTTGTAAAATGGCAACCATGTTTGTAATTGTCAGCTGGCATGACTTTTTTGTACAGGCAATTCATTTTGATAAGGTTCCATATGTTAAGTATGTAGATGTATGTATTGATTCCATATTTATATTTATTTTGGGGCTATAAAAAATATAGTATAAATAAAAAAAAGATGATTTTTCATTAACTGAATCATAACTTATTGCAATAATACGAACCATTATTCTGATATGTGATACTTACATTACTCTATGAAACTCTTCTGAAATGACAAAAAAATATAGAGATTTTTGGTAAAAGTTTACAAAATTTTTGTATCTGAACCAATCAAAAGAGCTGACTGTTAATTCTGAAATTACCACGAGGTTTCATTAATAAAAATAATGCGATTTAAGTGATTATCGCAGTAATAAGAACATGCATTCTGTTTTGATAGTTTTGGTATTTTTTTCCGAAATCGGAATACTAAATCTCAGGTTTTTGACCATTCTTCAAACACTTTCTGAATTGACGGTTTTTAAGTCAGCGGTGTTTTCTTTTGTGTTTCAATTGCCCTTGCATTTAAGAGCAGTTAAATATAAATTTCAAGTAAATTTTGTGACATAGTATTT
Organism: Mytilus galloprovincialis; assembly: GCF_965363235.1. Taxonomy (NCBI): domain Eukaryota; kingdom Metazoa; phylum Mollusca; class Bivalvia; order Mytilida; family Mytilidae; genus Mytilus; species Mytilus galloprovincialis. The sequence goes on from NC_134841.1 coordinate 52,551,621, forward strand.
AAACACTCTTATTAAAAAGAAACATATTCAGACTTTATTTATTGACCAGCTTAACTAATCGTTCATTATTCAATCAATAATTAAATCAAAGTACTGAACAGTTATTTCGCGGACTTTTGAATTAAAATTTAATTTTTAAGCAAAAAATAAACAAAAACTGATAATGATATTAGAAATAATGTGAATTGCATGATATCATATTACTTTCAGCTTTTTGTTCAGTTTTCTGACGTACGGTTATCTATAGTTATTAATTTCCGTGTCCCTTGGTCTCTTGTGAAGAGTTGTGTCACTGGCAATCACAGCACATCTTCTTTTTTATATTCATGTATTTTAGTTCCTCTTTAATTCAACCAATATCAATATTTACAGCTTTGTAACTTAAAATATCAGTCACCTCTGGTCAGTTTATTTTTATGCGTAGTTTCATAATTTACCCTTCAAAACAAATAATCAGTACAAAGAAAGATAATTCTTACTGTTCATTTAAGATGAAAAAAACAGCAAATACAGCCCTCAAATTACTGTTATGTCTTACCGGAAATCTGATTCTCTTTTTGTTTAGTTATAAAACTGTATGTAACGAATGTAGACCATGAAAAGTGTTGTTTTCATCATCAAATATGTGTTAACAGTTTTTGTATTACATTTACGTAATTTTTCTTGACCCAAAAAACCCTTTCATCTGTTTTCTGTTGCTTCCTTTCACTTAATGTTTTTCGTTTACTTTTACTGTTTTGCAGTTAAATACAGAACTAATGATTAGTCATTTATAAAACAAAAATCATTCTTGCCACACAAGACAATACGACGGAACTGTGACCGTTTTGCGAAATAATTACGCACGCCTCATGGATTTGATATAATTCTAATTGTGCGCTAAAATTTAACAAATAACGATACAATAAAGTTAATTCTACAAAATTAAGGCTATTTTATTATGTATTTTTCTATATTAAGTTATTTCTTTAACAAATCAAACGTCGATCGACACAGATTCTTTGCCTTTCAACACGTCTTTTCTCCTCCAATGTTGTTGTAAAAATGGAAGTACGTCAGTGTGAGTTTTGTGACGTTTGCTGCAGCTAAATACCGCAATTATTTTAAGATAACACAAAGACAACTATAAACCCGACCACTGCGGATAAGAGATTTAAAATCTAGTTTATAATCCTATTATCTTGGATGATCAAAAAGACAAAACGATTTGAGGGTTATTGGCAGTAATTGGCCACAGTTTAATAGATTCATTACATCACCAAAATATCAGAAGTAAAATGATACTCAACACTCAAAAGTTTGATGATCTACTGGTAAATTTCGACGAAAACAGGGGTATTGATACATGTGTAGAAAGACTTGATAATCTTTTAACCGATATTTACGTTTACAACATACGAAATCTGAAGTAACATTGAAAATTTTGTGAAAATATAGATAAAGTTCATAAATCTAATGTAGACAAGCCTTGGTTTACTGATGAATGCAAAACACTATATATATACAATATCAAAATGCATTAGACAGTTTCAACAAATGCCGCTCGGATGAAAACAGAATTAACCTTAACCTTGCGAAGCAAAAGTATAAGTGTTTCGAAAACAGACTCAAAAGACAATAAATGAATCAACGAAGAAATAGGATCTCGTGACTAAGGAAGAAAAATCCAAAACGTTTCTATAAGAATTTTGAAAAACGTAAAAAAGCGCGTTATAAATAACATTTCATTGGACCAATTCGAGGAACATTTTTAAAAACGTATGTCTAAACCTCCGGAAGTGAATGTTTGGATGAGTGATACTCCGCAAACAGTTTTTTGAGTAACTAGATCTTCCGTTTACAGAGAAAGAACTTGATTCGTGCATTAAAAAGTTGAAAAGAGATAAGTTCTTATTTGATACTTATGTGTCTATTATTCTTAAGTATAGCTGTGAAGTGTGGGTAATCATAAAGCTGATGATATAGAGAAAGTACATTTATATTTTTTAAAATTAATTCTAATGGTTCGAAAAACTGCTGTTAACAACATGGTTTACTGTGTATTGGGACGTTACCCAATGTATTATGAAAGACACAGAAAATTGATTCAGTTTTGGTTCAAATCATTAAATTCTGATAACTGTATACTTAAGAGGGCTCGCGGGTATAAATCGATTTATTTTAAATATAGGAATTCGCTATTTTTCTTCTTCTATAAATAAACGTTATCATTTAGTTAATAGAAAAATAGAATAAAAGGATGGGGTTACCGTTCAATTAAGCTCACAATTTGCCTTCGAAACAAACTTGCATTTTTTTAAGCTACTTTTTTTCTGTTGAACTAATAGGAGAAATGTAGGTAATATCGAAATAAAAAAAGAAGTAAATTACAGAAATCGCCTAAATTTAACAGTTCTTTAGTCTAAGTACATCTTATTTGAAAATAATAATAACAAGTATAGGTCACCAATGAGTTAACAAAGATATTTTTGCACCAAAGGGAGATAATTTGAAGCGGTTTCAATGATATAAACATTGTGTTACTCTCCTTATTTGATACTTATGTGCCTGGTATCAGTTTCACAGCTATAGTATTCATCTACAATTTTACTACATAAAATAAAAAAAAAAAACCTTTCTTCCTTAATTGGTTAACGTTTTTTTGGGGTATGTAAAAAGCTACAATTATAATTAAAAAAGATACCTAAATTTACAAAACTGTCACATATATCAAGTTGGTTGTTATTCAAAAAAACATTTTTCTTGACTTTTTACACTTCCTTTGTTTCTAAACACGACTACTTTAGTTTTAGACATACATGTATTAATATATAATTCATATTTCTTTGCAGAAGAGTTTACAGCTTTTATCATATTTTGCAAATCATCTATGTTCTCACTGGATAAAACAGTGTCGTCTGCATACATACGTAGAAATAAATTTAAGGATTTCAATTCATATGACTGACATATTTTCTAATTAGCTCTACTTCCATATCATTAACATACAACGAGTATAATAATGGGGAAAGATTCCCCTTGCATCAAGCTAATATTACATTAAAAGAAATCTGAATTTTCCATTACACTTTATACAAGTCTTCAATTTTGAATACATGGATTTAATTACAGTAAGTTGACCAGTAACTCCACATCTAACTAGTCTAAACCACAACTTTACATGAAAAACACTATCAAAGGCTTTAATATAATCGACGAAACAGCAATACAAGCGTTAACTTTTCTTAATGAAAACGAAATCAAAGAATGAAGACAAGACATAAGATGGCATCAGAAGTGCCGTATCCAGGACGGAATCTAAACTGTGCATCCGTCAGAGTATTATTAATCTTGGACAATGTTGTAAGTCTTGAATTAATCAACGACGTAAATAGTTTTCCTAGATGTGACACCAACGAAATACCTCTGTAGTTTCCAGGATTGTCAGGATTTCCTTTCTTAAAGATTGCAGTTAAAATACATTTCACCTTTATTTCATGAAAATTTCCAGAACGTAAAATATTGTTGAAAAGTTAGCAAAGAACAGGTTTCAATAAAGTTTTACAAAACAGTATATACTCGTTCATTATATCATCATAACCAGTGGACTATTATGTATTTAAACTGCAAAACAGTAAAAGTAAACGAAAGACGTTAAGTGAAAGGAAGCAACAGAAAACAGATGAAAGTTTTTGAGGTCAACAAAAGTAATGATAATGTAATACAAAAAGTGCTAAAACATACTTGATGATGAGAACATTGCTCATGGTTTACATTCTTTACATACAGTTTTATTATAACTAAATAAAAATAGAACCAGTTTTCCGGAAAGACATAACAGTAATTTGAGGGATTTAAGCAGTAAGAATTATCTTTCTTTGTACTGATTATTTATATTTGTTTTGCAGGGTCAAAATTATAAAAACTACGCATAAAAATAAACTGACCAGAGGTGACTGATATTTTAAGTTACAAAGCTGTAAATATTGATATTGGTTGAATTAAAGAGAAACTAAAACACATGAATATGAAAAAGAAGATGTGCTATGATTGCCAGTGACACAACTCTTCACAAGAGATCAAGGCACACGGAAACTAACATTTATAGATAACCGTACGTAAGAAATCTGAATAAAAAGCTAAAAGCAATATGATACCATGCAATTCACATTATTTCTAGTATCATTGCAAGTTTTTGATTATTTTTTCTTAAAATTTAAATTTCAATTCAAAAGTCCTCGAAATAACTGTTCAGTATTTTGATTTAATTATTAATTGAATACTGCACGATTAGTTAAGCTGATCAGTAAATTAAGTCTGCATATGATTTTTTTAAATAAGAGTGTTACTATGTCATACAATATACTGAATCAACTTTAAATTTAATTGAAATTCATATTTAACTGCTCTTAAAGCAAAGGCAATTTGAAACACAAAAGAAAACACCGCTGACTTAAAAACAGTGTATTCAGAAATTGTTTGGAGAATGGTCAAAAACCTGAGATTTAGTATTCCGATTTCTGAAAAATACTAAAAGTATCAAAAAAGAATGCATGTTCTTATTACTGCGATAATCAATTAAATTGCATTATTTTCATTAATAATACCTCGTGATCATTTCTGAGTTTACAGTCTGCGCTTTAAATTTTCTATGCCTAAAATTGGTTGAGATTTAAAAAAATTGTGAACTTTTACCAAAAATCTCTTTTTTATGTCATTTCAGAAAAGTTTCAAACAATAATATAAGTATCAAATATCAGAATTATTCGTATCATTGCAATAAGTTATCATTCAATTAATAAAAAAAAAACATATTTTTTTTAATTTATAGTTTATTTTTATAGCCCCAAAATAAATATAAATATGGAATCAATACATTCATTTACATACTTAACATTGGGAACCTTATCAAAATGAATTGCTTGCACAAGAAAGTCATGGCAGTTGTCAATTACAAACATGGTTGCCATTTTACAACCAAATTTTATTGTTTATGTATATATATAACCTGAAATCTTAAAATGACGATGTAAATCATTGCAGAATAATTGTTTTTTAAATGATTTAAGGTTCATGTGGACCCCTCGTCTAAAATGAATGCATTTTCTCCTCAACATTTTCTCTGAGTACAGACAGACCTGTGTATATGGAAAAGTTTTAAGGCATAGCATGCCATAGATAAATTAATTTCAAACATTTTTTATGTTTTAGAAAAAATAAAAACGTAACAGGATTTTGCAGTACACTTTTTTCATTCCAAAATAAACTAAGTCGGGAAAGAGGTTTGAGAACTCCCCAACAATTTATTATTGAAGTGAGCTGTATTGATTGACATGGACAATAGATGGACCAAAGATAGCTGACAATAAGTAGTGATTTAAACTGTGTACCTGAGTGGCCTTCGGCTCTTGTCTGCTCTATGTTAAGGTTGTTGTCGCTTTGACACATTCCCAGTTTCCTTTCTCAATTTTATTTATGATCTTCTGCAGGGACGAAAATAAATGCATTGTATAATCAAGTTAAGTTTAAAATTTTCTAAAACATAAAATGCATTTGAATCTTATTTATCTAGGGCATGCTATGCCTTACAAATTTTCAAGATTCACAGGTTTGGCTGTACTAAGAGTAACTTTTGAGGTGAAAACAGTGGAATAATTCGTAACTAATATACCTCCATTCAGGTAATTGACAAGTCGGCCATGCAGAAATACAACCTGTTGTTTATAAATTGATCAACTCTCTTGAACCGAATTTTACTGTGCGTATTGTTGTGCGTATACTTTTCTACATTGGCTAGATGTATGGGGAGGGTTGAGATCTTAAAAACATGTTTAACCCCACCGCATGTTTGTGCATGTCCCAAGTCAGAAGCCTCTGGCCTTTGTTAGTCTTGTATGATTTTCAATTTTAGTTTCTTGAATATAATTCGGAGTTAAGTACAGCGTCCATTATCATTGAACTAGTATAGATATTTGTTTAGGGGCCAGCTGAAAGACGCCTCCGGGTGCGGAAGTTTCTAGCTGCATTGAAGACCTATTGATGACCTTCGGCTGTTGTCTGTTCTATGGTCGGGTTGGTGTCTCTTTGACACATTTCCCATTTCCATTCTCAGTTTTATCTTTCAGTTTAATATTTTACACCATTAAAAAGGTATTGGGAACACCCGGTGCTCAAAAGTGCACGAGCTACGAGATATATAAAATATCTAAAATATGATATTTTTTTCAATCATTAATGTAAGCGAAATAGTAAAATAATAATTTGTTGTTAGCATCCAATATGGTTCAATTTCTCAAAATATGCTAAGAAACACTGATGATGAGTTATTAATTTACAGTGAATAGTTTGACCTCATTGAATCCGTATTTATGTGAATTTCAATTTAACCAATTAGCTAGAGATAGATAACGCATGCATTGTGAGTGTTCGGTCATTAAAGGATCAGAATGTCAACATTGAAAGTGAAACAAGGTAAATCATTTGATTGACATATTCGATCCACAAAAACTCATTTGTATACAGGTAAATACGATGGTGAACATATATTTTCAATCAATGAAATGAAATTTAACAGACCTAGAGAAATCAAATTCATACATTTATCTTTATTAATGTTTATATCACTTATATTATCATCGGAGGTCTTCGGAGGTGAACCCGATAGTTAATTAGATGGCGTCTAGACTAAAATACACACCGAACGAAGCTGCATATTATGAACCCCATGCCTTGTAAATTGTTTATGTTAGAATTGTTTTTCAATTTGGATAAATATTTTACATTTTTATGAATTGAATATGACAATATGAGATAAATCAGTGAACATGAAGTTGACTGCTATTGCTCCTTTTAACTTTTTTTTATTACAGATACAAATAGTCATACTTATAATGTCAAATCAAGTTGTAATACAACTTCACTTGTAAACAAAATCATTACTTTTTCCTCGACTTTATAAATTCATTTTTTTAATACCAAATATTGGATCATTATATATTGATCTGTAAGTTATTCTTTTTCCTCAATCTCGAATAATACTTTGTTGTTGAAAACTCAATGTTAATATAAACAATTTCCCCTACCCTTTGTTTTTTAATTGCAACACTTTCCCTCTTGAACAAGGATTTGTTCTCCTGAAAATGAGAATATTTATCATAATTTATCTTAAAAGAAAACAATCCCCCCTCAAACAACAACAACAACAACAACACACGCACAAAACATTAAGATTTTTAACAATCTTGACACGCCTTTAGTACAGTCCTCGTATGGTAACTGTGTTAATTTTCATTTCAGTAACGTATATTAATATTTTCAGTGTCATAATATGTTGATCAGCATGCTCCTTTTTTAAAAACTGGTCAAAATAAAGGATGAGCTTTGAAGTGACAGCTGAAATCAACGACCAGTTTACAGTTCATATTCATAAGAATTTAGATGATTTTGATTTTTCACAGTACGAGGAGTGAAACGTAATTATCGTTTTGTTTTGCATTTCTAATCAATTAGGTCAACCTTCAAGATAATGATAACTTATTATGTTTGTTATATACTAGTCAACAAAACAAAAATTACCATAAAATATAATGAATAGGAAAAACTGTTAAATTATCCAATGAAAAACATTCATTTGCAAAGCAAATTCATATAATTAAGAGAATCTTGACCAAATTGGAAAGAGAGGAAATATCGTCTTATTGAACACGGGGGTCAAATTTATTTTGCTGAAAATTATGACAAAATTCGACTCAACATTTCGAAGATGAGAACTAAGTATTGAAATATGTACAAAGGCATTCACAATTTTAAGCAGACCTTGTTTAAATTTATAGTTTTATTATCGATATTTGTAATTTTGGGGATGAAAATACGATTTTTGAAATAACAAAATTCCCCAAATAAATCGCGTATTTGCCTTAAATCGATAGTTTTGATAAGAAATTATCACTCTGTAAATATTAGTTTAGACCAATTCGGTAAGTATTTATCTTGGAACAATGTATCCAATTTTATTATAAATGGAAATACCAATGCCTCCAAGTTGTATCGTTTCTTTTGTTGACCATTAAAGTACCATTTTGATAATTTGCTCATGTACTATATTTTGAAACCGTTTTAGATAAAGAAATATATGTTCCTCTTGATTTATTTTTAGCGCTTGGCTTTACTTAAGATTCCACTATCAATTAAAAGACATCTTAAACACTGAAAAACGATAGTTCAGTACAGAGCACTGTTACGCACTTAGTCCATACCTTAACAACTTTGTTATGAAAACAAAAATTATATATGATACATGTTACATTTTTGTATCATTAAAACTTCATTAATTTCAAGCTGTTGTGCTCATTTGTATTTATTTTCTGCAAATCAACCTATTTCCTTGTCTTGAGTTATTAAATATGCATTTCCTTTACCGGATAAAAAGTAATCTATTGTAAAGGAGAACTTAAATAACATTAATGGTACCAATTTTACTGCATCATATTCGCTGGAGGTAAAAATATTTGAAAGTCCAAAACATAATGCAAGCGTTGAAGAGATTTATATATCATTACTTACCTACACTTTATTTGAACTGTTGTGGATAGTTGTCTCATTTGCAGAAATTTCAGAGTAGAAGATTTGTAGAGAATATGATAAACAATTTGTGTAAAATCATTCTTTAAGAACTCCTTAAAGGGCCCCGGGTCAATTGACAATTTTGGTCATCAAAGTGATTTGTAGACCTTACTTGGCTCAACATTTTTGCAGGTTTCAATTTATCTTTATCTATAATAATATTCAAGATAATAATCAAAAACGGACACAGTTAAATAAGGGGGCTCGCGGGTATAAATCATTATTTTTTAATATAGGATTTCGCTATATTTTTCTTTAAATTAACTTTATCATATGCTGAATAGAAAAATAAAATTAAAACAATGGTGTCACCGTTCATTTAAGCTCACAATCTGCCTTCAAAAAAAATAAACATTTCTGTTGAACTAATAGGAGAAAATGCGGTAATATCGAAATATTTTTTTTTTACAAAAGTTTAGATTCAGGATGTGCACCTCTGAGAAGCCAAAATTTTCTAGAATTAAACTTTTTTTCTGAACCTGATTTTTGGGTTGATAAGACTGTAAAAAAATAATTGGGGAAGAAAAAATCATATGGTGGTGCACTTCTTTTTTTGCTACGACCCTTTGAAAGTACCCAATTTTGATGATTTTCTGACTTTTCATCACTTTTTACCTATTTTTGGGCTATTTTGGTGAAAAAAATTACAGTTCCACAATTAAACTTGTTTTCATACTTTAAATAAAGATGAAGTGGACCAATCTGAATAAATCTAACTTACAAAAACTATAGGTAGGTGTTGATATATTGATATAACAGATCGTATCTGAATTTCCAGGGAGCTTATTCATATTTAGTATCCGTTAGCTAACGAACTCTTAACATTGCCGTTAAATATCCGCTAATTTTATTTCGTTTTCACAAAGCCTCCGTTAATTAACGCACCAGTTAACGTCTCCGTTAAATGTTCCATTAAACCCAATAATCAACGGGTATGTCAGCGTATCCGATAAACAAGCACTATGCAGCATAAATACAGATTATTTCAACTAAATCTGAAGAGCCACTATAACAATATGCTCCATATAGAAAATTTAGGGTGTTCTAAATCAGGTACAGCCAAACCAAACCTTGGTATTTTTGGAAGATTTCTACGCGCATAGATATTGATAATGTGTTGTAAAAAAAAAAAAAAAACACGTTATAAATTCCAAACTTCCAATGGTCTTTTCTATACTCACCTTTAGCAGGAACGTTCAGAGCCGAATATTATAAAACCAAGGATTATTAAGACCCGAAACAGCTAGAGCTGAAAAAGGAACTGAATTCAGCCAAATCAATGTATGGTTAACTTTGCATGAGGGAGTTGAAAACTTAGGTTCTTTATCATATTTATTGAAGCCGCTTTTAGAGTGCGTAATTTCAGTTACATGTAGGATACTCGTCTCTTGAAATGACGTATTGACGTACAATAAAACAAATAACAAAGTAGTAAACAAAATTCCAAAAGTAAGTCATCATGTAATATGCAGTTGTAATCTTTACGCTTTTGAATTCTAATTGTTATAATGTTTAATAAATATTGTGCACTAACAAGTACTAACCTTATCACTAAAATGCTATATACTAACGTTTACGAGGCCGGGATAAGGTATGTATCTCTAACAAATGTAAAATAAAATAATATAACACTTGGAAAAAAATTGATTTTTTTTAACTTTAGCGTAAATGACCATCAATGCTTTTCACATTAATACAGTACTTCATTACACATTGAAAATGTGATACGTCTTAAATGCAGGTTTTACGAGCTAATAATAGAATTATATTGGTTAATTATCTCAGAATGTGTTACATCTTAATACACAAAACGAAAACTTCAATGTTATTATAGTGTCTAACAAGATTTTGTGAGGTAGACGAAACCTTAAAACGATCGTATTGATGTCCAAAAATAGGCAGATCGGAAATATTTTGGCTTAATTTAATGACTACTTTTGTTTGGGATTATTTAAAATCAATATCTTCCAATGAGACTCAAAAATAGTTTTAAATGGCGTAGCCGTGCATAAAATATATGTCAGCATATTTCTTCGAAATAAAATGTCTTCCGTATAAGTAAACTTGCTCTCTAATCTCCGTAATTGGCTATTAAAAATAATTTAGCTAATGTGTATGTGGAAAATTTTGTGAAACTAGATTTGTTGGAACGACACGAATGGCCCCGTCTTAAACAGATGAAAAATCTGCAATTTCAACAACACTTGTGGACACAAACATGATGGAAGTCTTACACGTAAAGTAAAAATATTAAAATGTTGGATTCGTCTATTACGGACGAGAAATTGTATTCTTTAATAGTGTTATATATATAAGGTACCAATCTTGTATTACAATTCCAGTTTCCGGTGCATGTCAAAACATGAAGTGTAATAAAATAGTCCTAATTTTTCAGAATTTTTTTCTTCACTGCCTGTAATAGTTATCAAAGGTACCAGGATTATAATTTAGTACGCCAGACGCGCGTTTCGTCTACATCAGACTCATCAGTGACGCTCATATCAAAATATTTATAAAGCCAAACAAGTACAAATTTGAAGAGCATTGAGGATTCAAAATTCCAAAAAGTTATGCCAAATACGGCTAAGGTAATCTATGCCTGAGATAAGAAAATCCTTTAATAGTTTTTAGAAAAAATTAAAGTTTTGTAAACAGGAAATTTATAAAAATGACCACATTATTGATATTCATGTCAACACCAAAATGTTGACTACTGGGCTGGTGAAACCCTCGGGGACGAAACGTCCACCAGCAGTGGCATCGACCCAGTGGTGTAAATAGTTATCAAGGGTACCTATAAACTGTTTGATTAAAACTTCGTGATTAATTGAAAGTGCTGTAAATGTAACACAAATATTGCATCTTTTTTTACAAATTAAAACTGAAAGATGGGAGGATCCCATGTTTACTAGAAGTGGTGCAGTCAGATGAAAACAGCAATCAGAAAGTAGAAAAAAGGCAGTTTTGACATTGAGGTTGATTAACTTTTAATTCTTCGTGGCAATGTGTCATTTTTTTGCATGATATCATAGTATAACATTATTAAATGCACGAAGAAGATCAGCTGTTTTGCATGTAGCCTATGGAGCAATCAATTACAAGACTGCAACCCTAATGATATGTATGATGAGTGTGAATCAGGAAATAAGTCATCATAGGTTAATGATGTTAAATATATGTTGCTTAGCTTAGGTTTTAGGCATGTATGGTATGCACAAAATGTTGTATGCGAAGAAGTATTTTTAATTTTATTCAAACAAAGGCTTATTGACCATTTTCCTCCAGAAAGAAATATGTTTTTCGATTCATCATCAAAATGTACTATCTATAAACATCTTGTGGATAATTTTCAATTGCAGTTTTATTTGAAACAAAAAATTAAGTCCACAATGTCTTAGATTTTTAACTAAGTATAGACTGTGTTCACACATAGTAGTATATCTAAAAAATCAAGAAATGAAAGATTATGTACTTTATGTAACCAGGGTGATATCGAGGATAAGTTTCATTTTATTTTAAAATGTCAAAAATATGACAATATGAAAAAATTGTATATTAAAAGTTATTATTATTCAAATGTATTTGGTTTTTTTTTTTTGCACAACTTTTTGGAATTTTGGGTCCTCAATGCTCTTCAACTTTCTATTATAAATTTTAAAATACGTGGAACCACAAACGTCACAATTATTAATTAATCACGTAGTGGAATGAACCATTTGTGGATTCTTATACATTCTATAGAACTTATGGACTATTTTAAATATATGTTAAATATACTGTAGACGAAACGCGCGTCTGGCGTACTAAATTATAATCCTGGTACCTTTGATAATTATTTATACCACTGGGTCGATGCCACTGTTGGTGGACGTTTCGTCCCCGAGGGTATCACCAGCCAAGTAGTCAGCACTTCGGTGTTGACATGAATATCAGTTATATGGTCATTTATAAAATTTCCGGTTACAAAACTTTGAATTTTTTGAAAAACTAAGGATTTTCTTATCCCAGAAATAGATGATGGGATGCTGCATCTGAGTAAACTATCACGTTGATGAGTCCTTGTTGGTATCTGTCTATTAGTAGTTGGATTTAAATGTCTTTTACTCTGTGTCGTCGTCTTTTTGTGGACGGGCTCCTCCTGCTGCATACTTGATAATATTACATTCTATAAGTGCCTTTGTCTTCTGCATTCACTTCAATAAGTCGTAGATGTTTGGGTGGGCATGTTTGCGTCTCTTCTTAAGTCTGTTGTGTCATCCTTTCGGGTGATTTTTGATGCGGGGGTCCTTCTGTGCAGTAAGGTTTTCATTGCATTATTGTTTTTTGGAAGAAAATGCTAGATTGGATGCAGATGACTGTTCAAATTGTGTCATATTTAAAGCTTGGCTACTGAATAGTTGCATTTATATCCTATTTGTTAGAATTAATTGGATGTTTTTATATTAAATTTCGGAACAGTGTGTTTATTAAAATTTAAAAAAAGTAAGTTTAATAAAAGAAATTCAAATGACAGTTATTCTAATATTAAGATTCATTATTTGACTTTTTACTGTTTTTCAAAATGTACCAATAATTAAAACTGATAAATTGTTTTTTCTCAATGTCTTATTTTCATATTTTTCTTAATTGATTATATCCACTTCGTTTGAACTTTGGTGGATAGTTGTCTCATTGGCAACCATATCATAGCTTCTTATTTTCATATTAAATAATTTTGGAAGGGAGGTCTCTCGGCAAATGTATCTTTTTTTTTAGGAAAGTACACTAAATTTAGGATTTTTTTTATTACATTTAATGGCATCTTGTTTTAAATGTTTTACTGTATTTTAGGTAGTAAGACATTTTCCCGATTGGGATATCTAATTTTCAAAGTTATGATAATTACTACAAATAAATAGAATTCAACAATTTAGGTATTTGATGTAGTAAGCAATGTGACATTTTCTATAACAATGTATGTCTTTATGCATGATATCTGAATACATTTAACGGCATCATGGTGTGCATCAGTAATCAGATCGATGCACGACATGCATTATCCAACCCTAACTAGAAAAATAAAACATCTGTTTTGAGTACTTACACTTATATGACTTAATTATTTTGTATATAAAGGTGTGAATAGTTTCCCGGTGACGAAAAATCCTTTTAATGAATTTCTGTTTTGTTAAAGTGAGGTCCTTGTCATCACTTCATGTACTTGTGATGTTAACAAATATAGTAGTACACCAATGTGAATCTGATAATTGCTTGGATTTAATTTTGAGCGGACAACGTAAAATTGCCGCGAACCTGTATGTTTTATTGACGTAATAAATAAAACTCTACGGAAACGCTTTGTCAACGTCATAAACAAGGTGATATACGGTCAGTGACTGTATATCACATATAAATATACAGTCAATGCAATTTGACTGCTCAAATAGCACAGCTGCAGTATATAACCTGTTAAAAAAATGGAAACACATCAAGAAAAGAATATGCAATCATATACAGGTGGCCTGGCAGTATTTGTATTTAAGACCCTATAAATAAACATGTTGGTATATGATCACATTTTGTTGGATATTCGCTGATAGGCAACATTGAGGAGAGATATAATAAAGTGTGACCGAGGCTTAAGTATTATGCATTTTCTTTGTTTTAATCGGTATAGCATCATTTCTATGTATGATGTGAATGATTTTAATATCATATCATCACTCATCATATACAATACATACAACAAAAAGGGTACATTGTTGACTCGTGTGTTTAGTCGATACTTACCTAATATGTTACTATTATATATTTATGACTTATAGCGTCTCCAATGGCACAATCAAGGCATAGAAACCGCTCATTTCCGACATCCCGTTTGTTCCTCAGTCCGTCTGAAAGACATAAGGAAGAAAACGATCATCAATTTTTCCTTTGCTTCTATGAAGGAAATTATTTTGTACTTGTTCTGCAGCTTAATAGTGTTGAACTTTAACTTGTAAGCAATTTTACATACTTTCTGTTTGCCGACAGTTTTTTCCCACACTCAATTTAAGTGTAACTTTTTACGCTATATTTTACTGTTACAATTCCTTAGTCCTGATATCAAGAGCGAAGCCTTCCCTTGTAAATCTCAGCTATGATAAAATTAGGAAGATTAAATCCAAATAAAAGTATTAATACAACAAGAACAAAAATGTTAAAAAAAACACGTTATTAAAACTGTCGTCTTGTTAAAAAAACAAAATCACAAACTATTAACAAAAACCAAAGCTGACTAATGATTATGCGAGGCACTCAATACATTTTAGAGGTTTCAAATGTCAGTTGTAATTTATTTCGATAAACAAATAAATAACAAAAAATTATGACACTAAATGTTGGTGTGATTTGTAAGTGTCTAGTTAGACTGAAAAGAATAGCAACGTTATGATATGATCTACAATAAATTCCAGACCATACATGATAGTGCCGTACCGAACTTATAAGTTTAATAATAAAAAAAGAAGGATATTGGGTATCCACTGTGACAATGAGTATATGCACCACAAAAAAAACACAAAATTATTTCAAGCTTCAACTCATTTATACAGTTTATATTATGTTATGCTGTTAAACTATACTGTCCAAGGTTAAGGTGTGGGTTAAGAGGTCTTAAACCAGTTTTATCCCGTTACATTCTTTATGTGCCTGAACCAAATCAGAATATTACACTTCAGTGGTTGATTTTGGTCTCATGCCTGTCCTATTTATGTTTCGTAAAATGTTACGTTATAAATTAGACCGTTGGTTTTCTCGTTTGAATTCTTTTACATTTTTCATGTCAGAACCTTTTTTATGATATGAGCTTTTCTAATTGATTGAAGGCCGTACGTTGGTTTATAATTACTTATATCTCTTTCATTTAAACTCTGGAATATGGCTGTCTCATTGGTGATCATACCAAAAAACCTTATCTTTATATACACAAAAGCTATATTAGATTGTAAATGCATATTTGTGATGCATAAAATTGAAAAGGCGGTTTAACTAAGCTTGTATAAAGTAATAAGTTTCGTCTAAAAGTTCTTATCAGTGATCATTACTATGAATGATTGGAATATGTTAATACAAGTAAATGAAATTATCAACAATATATAATGTCAACGCAATTTCATTGACTTCTTACAAAGTTGTAAAACTAATCAAAGTTTATTAAGCTCGAAGGAGAAAAAAAAAGTTTATTCAGAGGGTCAAATTCAAGAATTGGAAAAGAACTGGCAAGAATGTAAGAAAAAAATCACAGCTAAGGGTTCCAATACGGATCAATATTCCTAATGCACCTCAAATTGAGGTACCCACAAAAGTAAAATAAATACAAAAGTCTCTGTACAGTGATATTCGACATGTTTTAACTTTTAATAGGTGACCGAGATCAACTATCTATGCTGCTTTGAAAAGCAGAGGAGTGACAAATAGAATAAAGGTGTAAACATATGGAGTTATTAAATGTATGTGTTAGCGGCAATATGTAAAATTAGGCATTAAGCTTAAATCCTAGGCAACAAACTAACGCATAGGCATTAACAGTTATCAAAGGTATCAGAATTAGACGCGCGTTTCGTCTACATAAGACTCATCAGTGACGCTCATATCAAAATATTTATAAAGCCAAACAAGTACTAAGTGAAGAGCATTGAGGATCCAAAATTCCTTAGCTTTTCGAAATATTTAAAATTTTGTAAACAGGAAATTTATACAAATGACCACATTATTGATATTCATGTCAACACTGAAATGTTTACTACTGGGCTTGTGATACCCTCGGGGACGAAATATTCAGGCATTAAGCATATTTCCTGAAATCTGATGATGATTATTCATCCTATTGCCAAACATAATTTTAGGCAATAAGTGAACTCGGGAAAATTTATGCATATTTGGTGATTTATTCTAAATATAAAGTCGTGTTTCTTTATTATATTTCTAATATTACACGAATAAATATACATTTCATTAGACAGATCTTCAAATTTAGTATATTTATTTATTAACTTTAGCCGTTAAAAAACAGAATTAACTCATACCTTTTTCATGTTTTTGTTGTATTACAAAATATCAAAAAGATTTTTAAAAAGTGATTGTATCCGATTAAAAGAAGGGGAGATTCTATAAAATATAATAATTATTATATTTATTTGATTTTTTTTACACTTCACTAGTCGAGCTGGTTTGAACTGGTAAAGAGTAGACATAAATTAAGATATGATATTTTGCTCACACTATTTTCCATTTTTTTTTTTTTTTTATTAGTAAATTTTCTTTGTTAACAGTTCCACAACAACTTGTAATAACAAAAGGATTTTAACACAAATTTCTACAAGTTTTGATATTTTCAAATTATTTTTTGATGTGTTTGATATAACTAACATATTTTATAAATGATTTATTTTCGGCCTCTTGTGTAGAGTTGTCTCATTGACACTCATACCACATCTATTTTTTTATATTTAGGATGCAACTGTATCCTGTAGTTTTGCATCGGTAAAATTCGAATTTCTTTCTTGCTCATATTCACATGTATGTTATTTGCAGTGATCAAAATAGTTAGAGTACTTAGTATTTATATGAAAGATGCACAAGAGTTGCCTTTGAACTTTTAAGTATGCAACGTGCACGTGACACTTCAAATCCAGCTCCCTCAAAACATATAATGTTTTTTTCTTGTTATTTATTTAATTTTCACTATTTACAACTAGTTTGTTCAATTCTAATATAAACGTATTTATATTTTTTTTTACTTTTGTTTTGTTCCATAGAGTTTATATGTACAATTATAATATCAAAATTTTTTATAACCTTTAATTTAATACTAATAATTATTTTTCAAATAATAAATCAGGTTTTAAATGAAAATTGTTGGTTGAATTTGAAACAATATTTCAATTTTGTCATCTGCTATTTTCTTTTACGCCAATACTGAGGACAGCGGTTAGGACATCCTTGCTACGATAATCCTAAGATAGCGTCGATGTACATGTTGAGACGTGTCGTAAGTCAGTCCTAACTTTATTATAACTTCTATCCTAAGAATATATTAGAGGACCGATCTTAGGACAGTTCCGATAAAATTGCCCCAGTTCTCATAATGTTAGTATGTAACAAATATATTTGATCTAAATGAAAAAATGTCTTTTATTTACTCGCATTTATATTTTAGGCATGAAGCTTAATGCCTGCACACATTTTTCAGAATTTAAGCTTAAATACTAGGATTTAAAACTAATGCCTAACATCATTTAGGCAATAGACTTACTGCCTAGGCGTTAGCTTGTCTAGGATTTAAGCTTAATGCATAATTTCACTTATTTCTGCTAACATATGCAAGAACTAAATATTCAAAAAACTTATTGTGTGAAATACGCGTTCCAAAAGGTTTTTCTGGGCATGCGGGAAAACTAATCTTAATTTAGTTTCCCCCAAAAAATTAACTAATTATGTAAAAATATATCAGCTTCAAAACGATCCATCTAATAACGAGGAATTGGTGAAAAGGCTACCATTTTCGTCTGCCTGAAATTAAGTGCATTGTTATATTAAATATCAGGCCTTTCGTTTTTTAACGTTAAGTCTATTTCCCATTTTGTAATACTCCTTATTTTAAGAAAATATAAGAATAAATAGAAAAAATATTTCAGCAAACAGATGTCATCAACCAAAAATACCAAAACATATAGCGTATATTTCATCACAATTTACAGTCAATATTACTTTTATAAATTACTCTTTTAAAACATTGGATTACAGAAGATCAAATAACCGAACTTAAGTTTCATGCTACTGTAAGTAAATTACACAATACATTTAACAAATGTTTTCCTTGAATTAATTGTTCAATTGTCCAAATGAAACAGCTTTACTTTTGAATAAATTATCCGACCTGCTGAGGGAGAAACAGCCTGTTGATAAATTATTATTAATTGTATATCAAATCTTCTAATCATTTACTGAATCTGTAATTAATAGACTCTTGAAATACAAAATAATTTTTAGGAAAAGGTTATCGTTCTGGTAGTAAGACCTGCTACGGCATATGTATATTAAGGATTAGCTATATATTTTGGATTTTTTTAAAATATTTTGATGATGAGCGAAAATTCAGGCTAAAATTAAAGCATCATTACTTATGTAATTTACACAATATGACAAGTGACAGAGGTAATGTTTGATTGTCCGCTACCTTTATATAGGTGATTCTCTTATTTAATATAAATATTATAAGTTACATGGTGTTTTATTGGCCTAATACGATATATATGGGATCAGTAAATTCCATATGGGGTGAGAGCGGTAGGAGATAAGATAAATCAAATATATATATATATATATATTTATCTTACCTCCTATAGATTTATAGAGATATGAATTGTTAACGAACTACACGTGGTGACTATGTATATGTGTAATAGAGTGTCATGAAAAGTATAAGGTTAGTTACCATACATGGTTAGTTACTATATTGGGTGAGTAAGAAGTTACTTCCCTTTCAAAATAAAAAAGATGCCACAACCCTTTATAAAAATAACACATTGTTAAATTGATGATGAAAGGTTGAAATAAGTTCATAAAACATAAAGCTAACAAGTTGTTATTACTTGCACAACAGAGTTACTTCTCTTTCAAAACAAAACAAAATAGAAATCTGAAAGGATTCAACAGACGAAAAATTGATACATGTAATGAACGATTGAAATAAACTCATAAAATAAATTTAAAGCTAAAAAGTTGTTATTGTTGGCATTTGTTTTCTGTATAATAGACAAATGGAAGCAGGACCTTAATACTAATTATTGAAGACTTAATCACTTTGATAGACCGTTAGTCAAAATACCACATGTGTGAAGACTGTCGGTAAGATAAGTTCGTAGCACGGTGTGCTAGTGATCTAATACGATGTGTATGGGGTCAGTAAATTTCATATGGGGATTCGAGCTCCGCTCTCAACCCATATGCAATTTACTGACCCCATATGTCACTAACACACCATGTAACTAATATATATACATATATACATATATATATATATATATATATATATATATATATAATATAGACACGCTAAGCAGGAAACAATAAAAAAAATCACGTTAATGGATATTACTGTTCATTTTTACTCGAACATATAAAAAGATTACTCACATAGACTATTAAACATGTGACTTAGTTTAAAATTATTTATTCATATTGAACAACAGCTTGTTTCCAATATCTTAGATATGATAATGTATTGAATTCAAGATACATAAATGTACTTAAAAACCCGTTTGCAAAACCCAATTCACCTTAATTTTAATCCATGGTATATAAAGGGATAAAAAAAGTCTGAAATTAACAAAAAATCAACAAATACCTTTAAGAATAAATTGGTTCCCCTTTTTTCA